>NC_134486.1:18781652-19092902 GCF_040206685.1 Ascaphus truei
GGGGTCTCTGGAGCTGAACTGCATTTGTTTCAGGTCCGGGGACACCCTGCTTCCTTAGATACAGGCCCTGTTAGGGGGTTAAACAACAGTGCCATGTTGATTGTGGGTAGCAGTTGTGGGTTAAGGTGGTATTTGGTCATGGATGGGTGTTTAGGGATTGCTGGAGCTAACCCCCTCATTACCATTGAGGTAAATAACGCTAACGTAATCAAGGAGTTAACCCCTCCCGCTACTGACACGGTAGGCCTAAACACCCGTCCTTGGGCCAATATCCCCTTCACCCACCACCGCTACCCACAGTAAAACAAAATACTAACAACAGGCAAGGCCTAAACACTCACCAAGGGCCAAATAAACACCTTCACCCACCCCCGCTAGCCACAATAATCATGGCACTGGTTGTTAACCCTTTCATTGGCAGCGGTTAGCCGCTAAGATAATGAAGTTGCCTGTAAATGCATTTTTCATGCATCTGATTCATGCCGGGGGCCTCTGATGGTGATATTAATAGGTATCATCTCCAGAATCTCCCGGCATCAATTTGATGCAGGTAAAATGCATTTTTTTTCCCTAAGTGCCGTCTCACCGCTTTTCAGTAGCCTCTCCTCACCTTCTTGACAACTTTTTCTGGCGAGGTGATTTAGAGAGGAATTCTCTATGCTAGAGCGGCGATCAGCTGATCGTGGCTACTAGAATAGAGCGAAGTTGAAAAAGTGCTGAAATGTGGCTTATCGGCGAGCGTTTGCCGTAAAAAAAAAAATTCGACCTTCGCTGCTTAGTGAATAGCAGGGGGCGTTTCTTGCGAAAAGATGGCGAAAAGTGCTTAGTGCATAGTCCCCTTAGTCTTTTTTTCCATTAAACAATAATATAATATACATATTTAAAAAAGACATATATATATATATATATATATATATATATATATATATATATATATATATATATATATATATATATATATATCTATATATAGATATATATTAAAAAAAATTAAATATAATATATATATATATATATATATATATATATATATATATATAGTGTATATATATATATATATATATATATATATATATATATATATATATATATATAGACAAAAAAAACAAACAGAAGCGCAAGCTGCATAGCACGAAACTGTTTAAAAATAAAGGTACATTTATTTAAAAATCAGCCACCCATAAGAAGTAAACTTACAGGATTTTAAAAAGAACCATTCGTGGGAGAGATATCTCTAAATGTGGTCATCAACGAGGGTAAGGGGAGTCCTAGGAGGCAGGGTGAAACTACACAACATGTAGCCACCACCAGCTCATATCATGAGTTGGCGCCAAGATAGTAAGGTATTCAATGAAGCTCCGTCCTCTCCTCTGACATAAGATAGTTACCAGCACTTGGAAATGTAGCTGGTAGGATCGCAGGGCCACCCAGAGCTCCATGTACACAGACCCAAACGCGATGACGTCACCAGCCCTACGCGTTTCGTCACACAAAGGCGACTGAGTCAGGGGATTATGATTGGTCAGAGACAGCCAATGAAATAGGCTAAATCATGTAAACCTATTCTCACATTGATTACTTGATTTACCACAAAACAGAGGTTGAAAATAATAATTATACATAATAAAATAACCAAATCATCACAACAATGCATCAATAATCATGTTGTTAACACCATACATTGAGAATAACTTTATAAATTAATTAAATAAATTTAAGCTCTACTAACACTAATACCAATCTTACTTTCATCAGATATGGAAAAATGAATACCCAATCTATAAACATTCTAAACCACATTGTAATACTGTATAATATAATATAACTCAAACAACTAAATACCACTATATAATATAATATTAAATCACCATGTTTTAACTCCTCAATGTGTGATGGAAACAACATTAACAATATAATCAATAAAAATTACACTATACAATAACTGAATAAAACAACAACCATTCACATGTAATTCATTAAAAAACATATTATAATTATACACAAACATTACTTTTAGATAATAATTGAATAAACTGTTGCTAAAATTATTAATAGATTGAACTGGATTGACAATAATGAAATACCTAATCAAAAAATTAATTGATAATGTACTACAGAAGAATCCCCTCCAAAAACACAGAACCCTATCCAAAGACAGGGGGAGAGGAACCAACAAAATGAACCTGAGCAGTAAGGCAGAGAACAGCAGGATCAGGACACTAAACCAGTGTGCTTGTATCCAAACACTCATTAAGACCTCTGGGAGACAATGTACCGAGAGAATATATCCAAAAAGATTCCCTCATACATGGTGTCTTGAATCTATCCCCACCAAATATGGTACTGGGAATACTCTCGATACCCATAACAACAAGTCCCTTAGGGTCTTTTGAATGCACTTGGGAAAAATGACAGGAAACACTGTGCGCCAGTAGCCCCCTAATGATAGAACGTCTATGTTCAAGGAATCTGACGCACGGTGCTCTTTTCGTGCGACCCACACATTGCAGATTACAAGAACAAGATAAAATATACACTATATAGGTAGAAAGACAATTGATTGAACTCTTTAATGTGTACTCAGACTGATAACTAAATGAAGAACAAGTATCCGACAGCTGAAGATGTCTACACATTAAACATCTGGATCTGCCACATTTGGCATTACCAGGCACTAGATGTTGACCTCTATTATCAACTGTAGCATCACTGAAAACAAAAAAGATAGGGGAGCAAGGGGTTAACACTATCCAGACAGAAACTTGCAGATAATAAGAGAACCGAAACAGGGCTGATCACCCCTAATGTGGGACCGATAAAACTGATGTGAAGGTGATATCATTAATAAACTTACACGGCCTTGTGTAACCATAGGTATATAATGGTATCTGAGGTGTATCCTCCAAACTGTTCCAGGAGGAAGGGTAGGGGTATTAGTGATATAATAACAGAATACTTACACGGCCCAGTGTAAGTAAGGGTGTAGTATAATGGTCTGTGGGGTTCATCTTAACCCTTCCAGGATGTAGACCAAAGTAAAGGCACCAGCATATGTTCTTAAATAAGAGCTGCAATCGGGACTCCAATGAGCCTGAGGAAGCCGTGTTTTACGGCAAAATGCGTTGCTCCAACCTTACCTGTTTTTGTCCAAACCGAGGCTTCCGTAGCCAGTGGACACATTGACAGTCGCAGCTTGCTCCCGAGCAGAGGCGCGTCATCTCCCTGCACTCCGGACGCGGAGGCAGAGCAGCTTTGCGGCTAGAAGGTTACACTGTCATACGGCAACGAGCCTGAGTGTCATTCTATGTGAGTGCTATTTGTATGTTAACGTATGTAGATGTTTGAAACTAATAAATGTCTTGTTAAAAAACTTCATACTGAAACTATGCCTCACTCACCCCTTGACTGCTGAACCGGGGAGAACGAATAAGATTGCCTGATCCCAGGCACCAAAGAGGGGAGTCCCGATTGCAGCTCTTGTTTAAGTACATATGCTGGTGCCTTTACTTTGGTCTACATCCTGGAAGGGTTAAGCTGAACCCCACAGACCATTATACTACACCCTTACTTACACTGGGCCATGTAAGTATTCTGTTATTATATCACTAATACCCCTACCCTTCCTCCTGGAACAGTTTGGAGGATACACCTCAGATACCATTATATACCTACGCTTACACAAGGCCGTGTAAGTTTATTAATGATATCACCATCATATCAGTTTTATCGGTCCCACATTAGGGGTGATCAGCCCTGTTGTGGTTCTCTTATTACAGCAAGTTTCTGTCTGGATAGTTTAACCCCTTGCTCCCCTAGCTTTTTTGTTTTCTATGTTTCTCTAAGGGATTTGGATGATCCCCTATATTGGGTTGAAGCAGAGGGAATTCTGGAGATTACTTATTGGCTATATTATTTTTTTTTCGATTTCATCTTATTTTATATTTATATTTGTTTTTCATCTGATTCGTGACTTGGGGTAAGCGCCTGTTTTTTTGTTCTTTACTCTGTTGCATCACTGAGCCTACTTGGGGCCAAGATGTGATATATAGATATATATATATATAAAAATTTTAAAAAATTCCCCAAAAAAGAAATCAGTCGTTTAATGTTCCTGGAAAATACTGACAAATATCTACATACAATGCATTTTGAAGGAGTTGATCTCGTCAGCTCAAAATATTTCTCTGATGCAATATAACAAGTGTGTATAGTTTTTGAAATGGAACCGTACTTTTAAATGGACAATGTGAGTCTGATATTTTTTAATGGATTATATATTTTATTTGATAGTTATCAAAGTTGTCCAGTTTTAAAGCCAGGGCAATGTAGGTACAGAAACAGAATCAGATTTTACACATGATTGCATTGTTTTATAATGGATTTGTTTTCTTTGATAAATGAGGTGCTATTTGTATCAGTTTGCAGCCAAGAATTCTCATAGAGCCCACATTATATTGCTCTATTCCTGCTTGCATTTTGCAGTCCACACACAGCCCACACACATCCACACACATCCACATTATATTGCTCTATTCCTGCTTGCATTTTGCAGTCCACACACAGCCCACACACAGCCCACACACAGCCCACACACAGACACATTATATTGCTATATTCCTGCTTACAGGTCTTTTAAAGCAGATATCCCACAGATAACATTACAGCTTTCCTAGTGGCATTACTGTATGTTTCCACAAATGGGGCTATTCTTTAAAGCTGCAGTTCAAGCTTCCGTTTTTTTTTTTTTTTAGTTTTTTTTTTTAACTTCAATAGTTTCATCTGGGCAATCTCTACTTACCTAAAAAACTGCATAGCTGCCGGCGAATTTGTTCTCCGTCTATTGATTGGCAAAGTTTGGCGACATCTTTAAATATGGGGAATGTAAATCGTTGCTATAGGAACAAGCATGCTTGTTATAATAGAATACAAGAAAATTGGTCTTTCAAAGTTGTTTTTTTTAAAACAGAAAATGCTAAAAGTATTTTTTCTTACTACAGAACTGATTTATTAAAAAAAACACGCATGCAGGATATTGACTGAACTGCAGCTTTAAACTGCAATAGTGCAGACCAGTGATCTATTGCACATTTTCTGCATTTTCTGTACATCATTTAATGAATAACCCCCAGAGAGACTAAAAGAATCTAGTCATACTCTATATTTTCCATGTGAATTGGAGTTTCCCCCACCCTCTGGGAGATTCGCCTGTTACCAGGTGTGTAGTTGTGCTGAGTACCTATTGCTCACAGAAGGTCTGAGATCCCGCCAATGTTATTGAGGAAAACAGGATAGGCTTTAGGGGTGATGGCCGATTCCCCCTTCACTCATGGTTCAGAGCCTGCATCTCCCGCAGGCTCCAGGAGGGCTGGAGGCAATCTCTGCGGAAAAACTCTCGGGTACTCCCACTGATAGACTGCAAACTCAGGCAAGAGTATATTTTGTAACAGGAACAGCTTTATTCTCTCAGCAAAGACTACAGCATACAGTCAGCAACTGCATACATTAACACTGGTCTCTAGCCTTAGGAAGGTCCCAAGACTCAACCCCCAGGCATGGGCCCCAGAGGGCGGTCCTAGCTCTTCCCCTACTCCCTGATGGAGCAGGGGATATGGTCTTCACTCCCACTCCCCTAAGGGAGCCCTGCTGTGTGACCAGTCTCTCTCAGGGAGAGACAACTGGCTACATTTAGGAAGTGCATCCCCTTAAGTACCCTGGGGGAGGGTCCAAGGTCTGAGCCGAGGATTGGCAGAACACAGGCCTTGTCTCGCCCCTCCCCCTGCCACTCATGGGAGCTGCTCACTGCTGGGGAGAACATGGATTAGGCCTAACACTGCCTGCACTTTACCAGGACTTACATGTTAGGCAGGGTAGAAGCCAAACCTGATATGCCTACACATGTATAGGAATAGAACAACAATGACATTTGTAACCTGAGCAACAATACCGTTTAAATATCTTTTTATTCCATACATACAGTATTGCTTTGACATTTTTGGAATTACAATTGAGACCTCGTGGCACAAGTGTTGTTAATCTCCATACCTGGCAATTTGGGCATGTGTGAAATAGTTCTTTTGAATATGTTATAACTTCAAAGTATAAAGTGAGTGCTCCAATCTGGAGATATGCATCCTGATACATGGGGAGTGCTCGTATAAGGAAAACAATGTGGGTTTGCTAGATTTTATACAAGGGAATTATGTGGGTTTGCTAGATGGTACTCTAGATGCTGGATTTGTGGTTATTCAATCTGGTTTGAACAGTTGTGCACCGCACCAGAACACACTTTGTAGTGACATGATCTCCCTTGGGGGTGGGGTGGGGTGGGGAGAGGAGGGGTGGAGTGGGGAAGGTGCTACACATGACATAGTATAAATCACCACAGATTACCCATATCATATTTCAATTCAAGAAAAAATGCAGGAAAAGGAGATTGGAATAATAATATATTTAATGAATATATTCAATGTGATGACTCAAAACAAAAACAATGTTTCTAAAAAAAATATTGCGTTTATGACTCTGACAACTGGTACATCCGACACCTGGCAGACGCCTGCTCAATAGTTTTAATCTTCTCACCACTCCACTTAAATACTGATTGCAGAGTTCATCTCTATCTCTTCTGTACATAGCACCTTCCTTCTCTCTGTGCTAGCACCACACACTGTATTCTGAGGCCAGAGTCATGTGTGGTATGAATAGCCCAGATAGGTTCAACTCGTTCCTTTTACAAGCACAACAAGTTCTTTGTCTTTCTTCACTTTATTGAGAAAAGCATGGATTTACAAAGGCACTTGTGGATGATGGTGTTGTGGGAGAATGTCTCTATGGTGAGAGCGCTTGATAGTGGGGAAAGGTGAAAAGGATGAGGCCTTGCCAGTAGAGCAAATTACAGAAGGTACTCACTCAGCCAATGTTGAATGTGAAAAGGAAGTGCCAGTGTATTCTGGGTAACAAGATAGCCCATTCTGATAGAAAGGCTGAGGTTGCTGTAGCAACTCACTGGCATAATGCAGAGACAGGGATTGCAACACTGTGTCTAACACACAGTCACTGTGTGTGTGTACAGAGCAAAATACATGCAGCTGGAAATGAGGAACTGACAAGCAGAAGCTGCAAAGAAAAGGGGGGGGGGGTGAAACAGAGATGTGATTCTTGTTCCATGACACACTGGGATAAGAGATCTGTAAGGTTTTATGTAGAGATGTGCAAAGTATTCGTCGATTTCACTGCGTTTCTTTGCAGGCGCAGATATTTGCAGCTTTTTTTCTTATCTTTTAACCATACGCGCCTGAATGAAAACTTGCGAGTGTCTGCACATTCCCAAGCAAAATGAATATTTGTTTTGACCTTTGCTTTTGGGACGAGTATAAATAGGAGGGCAGCCTCTCTAAGCCATTGTTTTCTGCAGTTTGGCTTGGTGTGTTTGCTGCTCAAGTATTTTATTACATAATAATAATTACTTATGTAACGGGTTTTCCCCCCCCCAATCTCACATTGGCCCGGGTACTTTAATAACCAACTCCCATTACGTGTGTGTTTGGTGGTGCACCTGTAGGCAACAGAACTCCTGAGTCTCCCGCTTGATGTTAGTAGGGGATTTTCAACAGACAGGTAGCTGAGGTAGTGGGTGCGAGTTCAACTTACATCATGTGCAGCGCCTCCAACTCATCAGGGTCTATGCTTCCGCAGGGAGATGGTCCTGGTGAGGAACTCCTTCTTGGTGGTGCCATCCACTGCTGAGTAATTTCACACTCACACTGTGGGGGTATCTTTAGTAAGGTCATCTTTATTGTAGACGGTGATGTAGCATACTGCCACATGCAGCTGCCGGCTCTAGCCGCACATCTCTCCGTGCTGTCCCTTCGCCAGGTACACCCTCCTGAATTGAAGTGGGGTTCCCCCTTCTCCTAGGGAGACCCTCTCTGTGCCAGGTCCCTGGACACAGAGGGGCTAGACAGGCTGATTGGTCAACCTGGACCACTAGTTACTTCACTAGGGTCACAAAGTGTTCCTACAATCCCTTATGCAAGCCATACAACTTGCTAACAGCTTTCCACAGCTGCCAGAACTCTGCTAGAACACACTACTTCCACTAGAACAACACTGCAACTAACTGTGTTGTGCCTTATATACTTCAGGAGGCAGTCGCATCCCTGATGTCACTATCCAGGGACTCAGAGCATACAGCCACTCCCCTCCATACATAGGGCACCTCACCATTGGATGAGGGAAAACCTTCATAACTACTGCTGGCATACCTGTTCTTACCAGGACTTACTGCCAACAGAAAGGAAAGCAATATACCCTTATTATGCATGGCTATATACTCCCCCTGGTGAATCCCCACCGTCCCGGCTGGGCCTAAATTTGGTGTACCTTGCTCCAGGAAACACTGAAAAAGAACACACAAACTTAGCATTTAAACATTATCATTTCACATAATAATGACGTAACATCCACTCACTGACCAGCAGTAAGCAGTAAAGAAAAAGGCAGACCACTCGTTAACGGACCTAATAGTAGTGCCGAGGGTCTGGTTTCTTCACCTCCCGCCCCGCTGCATCATGAACGGTTACACTATACTCTTGTGGCAATCCCCGCTCATTGCAGTATACCACCTTGTGCATATACACGCTGCGTCCTATCTTACAGACCCGCATGAGTTGGGAAACCCTCTGCTCAGCCTGAACTCCCTTAATGGCTCCTCCCTTATTAACAATATAGTATTCGATATCATTTCTGAGCCACCTCTCTCGGTTCTCCTCTATTTCCCTCATTAGAGGTTCGGGTACATACGGGTATTCGAGCCCATGTGACCTCTTATACTTAGCTGCAATAGCCCGTTCAGCTCGGCAAGTCCTGGTCAATTTGCTTTGCCCAGCCTTTCCCGGCAACACCCATGACAGGGGCTCATCTAACTCCACCGGATCATCTAATCCTTCAGATCCCTTTGGGGTAATAAGACCACCTTGTATTCGGTCCCATCTTACCCTTAACGCTCTAAGGTATGCCTCATCATCGAAATCTCCGGGAGCCCACCAGTGATCAACCAACCCCTCCCTTTCTAGAAGAAAATGGGTGCGGTCAAGCCAGGCGACATACCCTTCGTATAATGGTGCCCACCACCTAGTTTCCCGTACATCCTCGGAGTTAGGTTCTAGTGGCTCCTCCTCATCATCAGGCCCGCCCGAGGATACCCCTGAAGTACCCTCAGATCGCAAAACCCTTCCCTTACTTTGTGACCAATGTCCGCCCTCACGACTCAGCGCGCTAACAATTGACCCTCGTGGTGAAATCCTCCCTCCACCCTCTGATCCATCATCAGAAGTACCCCAGTCCAGGCTTCCAGTCCGTTCTGTGATAGGACCCCGGGAATCCCCTGACATACCCAGACTAGAGGTAGACCCAAAGGAACAGGTGACAGGGACAGGGGTTTGAACTAGGGCCTTGGGGCTAACCCTGGGAATGGACGGGGTTGGGGGACGGGAATGGACGGTAGGTGCCGGCAGGGTCACGGCCTGCTCCTCCGCAACACCAGACTCACGTTCACCACAATGTTCGCTCTGTCCTTCGGTAGTGGATCCTCTCATTCTCCGATTCGAGCGCCCACTCCGTCTGCTGTCCGTAGGGGATCGACTCCCACTGTTCGATCATAGAGGCGCAATCGCCTCCCACTCAACACCGCTCAGGTCATCCGGAACTGCCTCTGGATCCGCACGTGCTGCGACGCCATCTTGGGTTGGGTCCTCAAGCGAGACCTCTTCCTCCACGAGGATATCCGGCAACGCCCTTCTGCTGTGCGGTCTAGCTTGACCCTGGTTCCACTCTTCGCTCATCTCCACTCCCGGGATCTGCGGTGAGCATGGGGTTATCCTACTGCTCCGCAGGGTCGGGGTAGATCGACCTCCTTCCGACCCGCTAGTCACCACGGCAGTGGGACTCCGGCGATCGGGTTGTCACGGCACTGGAGACACTCAGCTCCGTGTCTCTACACCACGAGGAATGGCATCTCGCCACGGAATACCAGTAGCATGGTACTCCTCTAGCAAGTCCTGTGCCTCTGCCAGCCTGGCACACTCCTCGTCCGAGGACTCCAACTTACAGTTCGGTCGGGGTATTCCAGTAGGGGACCGTTTATGGGCTCCTTTCCGGTCACCTCTACGATGACTGGGTTTCTCCTGCTTAAGAACCCGGTCAGGTTCCTGCTCCGCGGGATCTGCATTCTCCCTCCACAAGGCACCTGGAAGCTCCGCTGCCAATGTCGGGGTATAGGATGTCTCATCCCTACAGTTTGTATTGGCACAAAAGTCGTCATGGGCCACATGTACTGCAGGCTACAGTGAGGGCATCGAGCCTCACTGCCCACGGCTCCACCAGGCAGTCTGCACTGCAGGCAGAGATAGACCACTGTCTCCACACCTTCCACTCGGATAATCAGGAAGCCTCCTGGAGCAGAGTAGGGGTGGGTTGATATCAAGGGACTCTGTTCCACTTTCTCCACTTGCTCAGCCATGGTCACCAACGGGAGCACTCGTCCTAGTGGTCTGTAGTGATCAATGGCTCTTCGCAACTGAAGTGCAGGGGATGGGTGAGCTGTCCTTCCCCCCACTTCCTCCATCAGCATCCGGTGGAACTTTAGACCACTCCCCCTGGTTGAAACTAGGGGGCTGTCTCGCCGCTTTGTAGGCTGACCCAGCACAGGGGCTTAGTGAGTCATAGTCCATGAGGGCGCGGCTCCAGCTTTCGCGCCAAACTCCCCAACTGGGTGGAGTTTTCTCGTTGCCGCCAATCCTGGCCAACAATTTGCAAACTGCAGAGTTGCAAGGCTTTTTGCAGCAGGCCCACGCGGTGTCCCGGGAATGTGGGAACCGCCATTTTGGTAAGTACTGTCCTTTTTTGTATTTGAGGTAGCGTCTGGCTGTTTGTTAATTGGTGTGTAACAAAGTCCATTTCGTTCCTCCCATCTCGCAAGGCTGTCATCCTCACTATTCTCAGGGGTATCATCCTTAGAACATAGGCATGACAAACACGGCGCAGCCACGGCTTTCACGCCATTCCATAGCAAACACAAGAGTCTCTCCTGTAGCTTGTTCTCCTTCCTCTTCCCGACATCCTGGACCTTCTGCTCCTTGCAGATCCTCCATTCCGACGGTCACTTCTTGCTCACGGTATACTGGATTACTGTACATGGAGCTCCGCTCTGCGGGGCAGCTACCACATCCGTACAATAAACATGCCTTGTGCACCAGCTCGTGTACCTAACATACGTCTAACTCGTGTCTGCACTACCTCAGGCTAGGCTCACTCTCTCAGTGTCTACTGTATCTTCTTCCTACCAGTCTGTGCCCCCTTTGGTAAGTGATCTGGAATGGCTAGAGTACTCTGGGGCTTCCATGCAGTACTTGGGTGTCTACCTCTCTTAGTCAGCCTAGTGCAGACCCTCTACAGGACACCTGACCTAGTTAACAAGCTCTCCCTTCTGGCGTCATACCCCTAGCGTGACCTCAAGGTGACTCGGACAGCTATAGCCCCTCTCCAGACCCACTCACTCCTCTCAGGTTCCCAGGCTACTCCTGTGATTCCATCCCAACGCAGCACAAAGTGGCAGTATACACTTTCCCTGTTTCCTAGTGTGTGCCTAGTAAAAGCCTGTCCTGTTGATAGGTATATATATCTCAGCAGCGCCTCCAATTGTAACGGGTTTCCCCCCCCCCACCCAATCTCACATTGGCCCGGGTACTTTAATAACCAACTCCCATTACGTGTGTGTTTGGTGGTTTACCTGTAGGCAACAGAACTCCTGAGTCTCCCGCTTGATGTTAGTAGGGGATTTTCAACAGACAGGTAGCTGAGGTAGTGGGTGCGAGTTCAACTTACATCATGTGCAGCGCCTCCACCTCATCAGGGTCTATGCTTCCGCAGGGAGATGGTCCTGGTGAGGAACTCCTTCTTGGTGGTGCCATCCACTGCTGAGTAATTTCACACTCACACAGTGGGGGTATCTTTAGCAAGGTCATCTTTATTGTAGACGGTGATGTAGCAGACTGCCACATGCAGCTGCCGGCTCTAGCCGCACATCTCTCCGTGCTGTCCCTTCGCCAGGTACGCCCTCCTGAATTAAAGTGGGGTTCCCCCTTCTCCTAGGGAGACCCTCTCTGTGCCAGGTCCCTGGACACAGAGGGGCTAGACAGGCTGATTGGTCAACCTGGACCGCTAGTTACTTCACTAGGATCACAAAGTGTTCCTACAATCCCTTATGCAGGCCATACAACTTGCTAACAGCTTTCCACAGCTGCCAGAACTCTGCTAGAACACACTACTTCCACTAGAACAACACTGCAACTAACTGTGTTGTGCCTTATATACTTCAGGAGGCAGTCGCATCCCTGATGTCACTATCCAGGGACTCAGAGCATACAGCCACTCCCCTCCATACATAGGGCACCTCACCATTGGATGAGGGAAAACCTTCATAACTACTGCTGGCATACCTGTTCTTACCAGGACTTACTGCCAACAGAAAGGAAAGCAATATACCCTTATTATGCATGGCTATATACTCCCCCTGGTGAATCCCCACCGTCCCGGCTGGGCCTAAATTTGGTGTACCTTGCTCCAGGAAACACTGAAAAAGAACACACAAACTTAGCATTTAAACATTATCATTTCACATAATAATGACGTAACATCCGCTCACTGACCAGCAGTAAGCAGTAAAGAAAAAGGCAGACCACTCGTTAACGGACCTAATAGTAGTGCCGAGGGTCTGGTTTCTTCACCTCCCGCCCCGCTGCATCATGAACGGTTACACTATACTCTTGTGGCAATCCCCGCTCATTGCAGTATACCACCTTGTGCATATACACGCTGCGTCCTATCTTCCAGACCCGCATGAGTTGGGAGACCCTCTGCTCAGCCTGAACTCCCTTAATGGCTCCTCCCTTATTAACAATATAGTATTCGATATCATTTCTGAGCCACCTCTCTCGGTTCTCCTCTATTTCCCTCATTAGAGGTTCGGGTACATACGGGTATTCGAGCCCATGTGACCTCTTATACTTAGCTGCAATAGCCCGTTCAGCTCGGCAAGTCCTGGTCAATTTGCTTTGCCCAGCCTTTCCCGGCAACACCCATGACAGGGGCTCATCTAACTCCACCGGATCATCTAATCCTTCAGATCCCTTTGGGGTAATAAGACCACCTTGTATTCGGTCCCATCTTACCCTTAACGCTCTAAGGTATGCCTCATCATCGAAATCTCCGGGAGCCCACCAGTGATCAACCAACCCCTCCCTTTCTAGAAGAAAATGGGTGCGGTCAAGCCAGGCGACATACCCTTCGTATAATGGTGCCCACCACCTAGTTTCCCGTACATCCTCGGAGTTAGGTTCTAGTGGCTCCTCCTCATCATCAGGCCCGCCCGAGGATACCCCTGAAGTACCCTCAGATCGCAAAACCCTTCCCTTACTTTGTGACCAATGTCTGCCCTCACGACTCAGCGCGCTAACAATTGACCCTCGTGGTGAAATCCTCCCTCCACCCTCTGATCCATCATCAGAAGTACCCCAGTCCAGGCTTCCAGTCCGTTCTGTGATAGGACCCCGGGAATCCCCTGACATACCCAGACTAGAGGTAGACCCAAAGGAACAGGTGACAGGGACAGGGGTTTGAACTAGGGCCTTGGGGCTAACCCTGGGAATGGATGGGGTTGGGGGACGGGAATGGACGGTAGGTGCCGGCAGGGTCACGGCCTGCTCCTCCGCAACACCAGACTCACGTTCACCACAATGTTCGCTCTGTCCTTCGGTAGTGGATCCTCTCATTCTCCGATTCGAGCGCCCACTCCGTCTGCTGTCCGTAGGGGATCGACTCCCACTGTTCGATCGTAGAGGCGCAATCGCCTCCCACTCAACACCGCTCAGGTCATCCGGAACTGCCTCTGGATCCGCACGTGCTGCGACGCCATCTTGGGTTGGGTCCTCAAGCGAGACCTCTTCCTCCACGAGGATATCCGGCAACGCCCTTCTGCTGTGCGGTCTAGCTTGACCCTGGTTCCACTCTTCGCTCATCTCCACTCCCGGGATCTGCGGTGAGCATGGGGTTATCCTACTGCTCCGCAGGGTCGGGGTAGATCGACCTCCTTCCGACCCGCTAGTCACCACGGCAGTGGGACTCCGGCGATCGGGTTGTCACGGCACTGGAGACACTCAGCTCCGTGTCTCTACACCACGAGGAATGGCATCTCGCCACGGAATACCAGTAGCATGGTACTCCTCTAGCAAGTCCTGTGCCTCTGCCAGCCTGGCACACTCCTCGTCCGAGGACTCCAACTTACAGTTCGGTCGGGGTATTCCAGTAGGGGACCGTTTATGGGCTCCTTTCCGGTCACCTCTACGATGACTGGGTTTCTCCTGCTTAAGAACCCGGTCAGGTTCCTGCTCCGCGGGATCTGCATTCTCCCTCCACAAGGCACCTGGAAGCTCCGCTGCCAATGTCGGGGTATAGGATGTCTCATCCCTACAGTTTGTATTGGCACAAAAGTCGTCATGGGCCACATGTACTGCAGGCTACAGTGAGGGCATCGAGCCTCACTGCCCACGGCTCCACCAGGCAGTCTGCACTGCAGGCAGAGATAGACCACTGTCTCCACACCTTCCACTCGGATAATCAGGAAGCCTCCTGGAGCAGAGTAGGGGTGGGTTGATATCAAGGGACTCTGTTCCACTTTCTCCACTTGCTCAGCCATGGTCACCAACGGGAGCACTCGTCCTAGTGGTCTGTAGTGATCAATGGCTCTTCGCAACTGAAGTGCAGGGGATGGGTGAGCTGTCCTTCCCCCCACTTCCTCCATCAGCATCCGGTGGAACTTTAGACCACTCCCCCTGGTTGAAACTAGGGGGCTGTCTCGCCGCTTTGTAGGCTGACCCAGCACAGGGGCTTAGTGAGTCATAGTCCATGAGGGCGCGGCTCCAGCTTTCGCGCCAAACTCCCCAACTGGGTGGAGTTTTCTCGTTGCCGCCAATCCTGGCCAACAATTTGCAAACTGCAGAGTTGCAAGGCTTTTTGCAGCAGGCCCACGCGGTGTCCCGGGAATGTGGGAACCGCCATTTTGGTAAGTACTGTCCTTTTTTGTATTTGAGGTAGCGTCTGGCTGTTTGTTAATTGGTGTGTAACAAAGTCCATTTCGTTCCTCCCATCTCGCAAGGCTGTCATCCTCACTATTCTCAGGGGTATCATCCTTAGAACATAGGCATTACAAACACGGCGCAGCCACGGCTTTCACGCCATTCCATAGCAAACACAAGAGTCTCTCCTGTAGCTTGTTCTCCTTCCTCTTCCCGACATCCTGGACCTTCTGCTCCTTGCAGATCCTCCATTCCGACGGTCACTTCTTGCTCACGGTATACTGGATTACTGTACATGGAGCTCCGCTCTGCGGGGCAGCTACCACATCCGTACAATAAACATGCCTTGTGCACCAGCTCGTGTACCTAACATACGTCTAACTCGTGTCTGCACTACCTCAGGCTAGGCTCACTCTCTCAGTGTCTACTGTATCTCCTTCCTACCAGTCTGTGCCCCCTTTGGTAAGTGATCTGGAATGGCTAGAGTACTCTGGGGCTTCCATGCAGTACTTGGGTGTCTACCTCTCTTAGTCAGCCTAGTGCAGACCCTCTACAGGACACCTGACCTAGTTAACAAGCTCTCCCTTCTGGCGTCATACCCCTAGCGTGACCTCAAGGTGACTCGGACAGCTATAGCCCCTCTCCAGACCCACTCACTCCTCTCAGGTTCCCAGGCTACTCCTGTGATTCCATCCCAACGCAGCACAAAGTGGCAGTATACACTTTCCCTGTTTCCTAGTGTGTGCCTAGTAAAAGCCTGTCCTGTTGATAGGTATATATATCTCAGCAGCGCCTCCAATTGTAACGGGTTTCCCCCCCCCCACCCAATCTCACATTGGCCCGGGTACTTTAATAACCAACTCCCATTACGTGTGTGTTTGGTGGTTTACCTGTAGGCAACAGAACTCCTGAGTCTCCCGCTTGATGTTAGTAGGGGATTTTCAACAGACAGGTAGCTGAGGTAGTGGGTGCGAGTTCAACTTACATCATGTGCAGCGCCTCCACCTCATCAGGGTCTATGCTTCCGCAGGGAGATGGTCCTGGTGAGGAACTCCTTCTTGGTGGTGCCATCCACTGCTGAGTAATTTCACACTCACACAGTGGGGGTATCTTTAGCAAGGTCATCTTTATTGTAGACGGTGATGTAGCAGACTGCCACATGCAGCTGCCGGCTCTAGCCGCACATCTCTCCATGCTGTCCCTTCGCCAGGTACGCCCTCCTGAATTAAAGTGGGGTTCCCCCTTCTCCTAGGGAGACCCTCTCTGTGCCAGGTCCCTGGACACAGAGGGGCTAGACAGGCTGATTGGTCAACCTGGACCGCTAGTTACTTCACTAGGATCACAAAGTGTTCCTACAATCCCTTATGCAGGCCATACAACTTGCTAACAGCTTTCCACAGCTGCCAGAACTCTGCTAGAACACACTACTTCCACTAGAACAACACTGCAACTAACTGTGTTGTGCCTTATATACTTCAGGAGGCAGTCACATCCCTGATGTCACTATCTAGGGACTCAGAGCATACAGCCACTCCCCTCCATACATAGGGCACCTCACCATTGGATGAGGGAAAACCTCCATAACTACTGCTGGCATACCTGTTCTTACCAGGACTTACTGCCAACAGAAAGGAAAGCAATATACCATTATTATGCATGGCTATACTTAATTAAACTAGTAGCCTTTAATGTGATGGACCTCTCTGTGTCCATTTCCTTGGACTGGGGCTTGGCCTGGCCTCAGCTCCTCTGCCTTTATCTATTGTCTATTTCTGTATATTATAGCAGTTTGCTAAAAGTAACAACAACAGTCAATTCAGTTCCAGGAGGGTTAAACTTCTGTATTATTTCATTTTTGCACCCAGTGGGTCAGCCAGTCAGTTCCACCAGAAACAACAGCACACACACACAGTCAGGAGCTGGGGTTTGGTTTTGAAGCATAGTCAAAACACGTGTACCTTTTGGCAGGAGAGTTAAAAATACTTTTCGCGTGATGCACGCTACAGATGGACTACAATATATGTAAGTACTCCACTTTCTCTATTTATGCTGTGGGATACTGAGACCTCCATACAGATGCTACTCCAGGGTGACTATCCCAGTGGTATATATGCACAGGACTAATTTTTCATCAGACAGTAGTCTGAAAACACTATATGAACAGTTACACATTTCATACCCTACAGGAGTCATTAGGTCCTGAGTCTCACAATAATTCATCAAGGTTCATTTAAAAATCTGACAAAAGATTTTATTCCTATCTATGTTCCCTTGTCTTATTGAGCACCGACTCTTGGATTTGGTTCCTACATACACTCTTTAAAAATACTTTAGCCTCTTATGTAATACTCAATGAAGCTGTCTTCACTTACCATAAAAGATGAATAGAGCTGCAATTGTGGATATTGAATAGGGGTTGTCACAGGAGACCAGGTTTATCAACACCTTTTTATACCGGGATAATTGATTGAGCAAAGCAAGGAGGAAAATAAATTTTCATTTATTTCAGGAAAAGACATACAAACAATGTAACACAATTTACAAGGTTAACAAACATACTGGGAACGGGGCCAGCAAATAAATCTATCCTCTAAACGAAATTCACAAAAATGACCGTGGTAGGTACTCACGAAAGTCCTGGAACTGATTTCGGCATGCAATGCAGGCGTGACCGTCTGCAAAGGGGCACGCGTCAACCTGGCACCTCTGCCTCTTGGCATACTGAGCCCACCCGCTGTCCAGGCTCCACAGAGTCTGGGCTCTGGCAAATGTTGGCCGGATAGCCCTGTGTTAGCCTAGGATGCGGGTACTCAAGCAGTACTGCAGTACCCCTCCTGTTCTTACACTGTGGCATCCCTGAGGCTTTCAAGTCCGGACACCGCACAGACTCGTAGGCACCAAGCTTGGTAGCCATCTGATCTCTCGGAATCCATGACTTGGAAATCCCACAGTTCATTTACAGGTTATCAGTACATATACCTATTAAATATAACTCTTTAATAAAATATACTGTCCTCTCTTTCGATTCCCGGATCCAACTCTTGGGGTATCCCATAACTCTGGAACCCCGATACATAGACACATTCTGTAAAGACTTTCTCCGGCAAACCCACCCTGAATCTTACAGCCTAGAATTCTCCCGGTCCCAGCACCCCAGGAAAGGCAAATCACAAATAAATCTTTAATGTCGCATAATTTGCACACAATCACCGTGATGCATTTCCGACATCTGGGTCCAAGAGCTGACACTCTAGGACCTCAACACATGGATCAGGGGTAACCAAGTGGGATGAACCTTTAGTAGTGAGCCTGGCTAACCCCTTCACCATCACAGGGGTCTGAGAATTAATGTGTGGTTATTAAATCAGATTAGAGGGGCCAACCAAATAAGTCATAACCCATTCAGTGCCCTTTGGATGCATGTTGTACATCAGGAGGGCCGGTTCCCTGCAGGCCCTAATAATGTACAACGTATGTCACCATGATTTTGGTCCTGGCACAGTCCCGGAGCCTAGTTGAAAGCAGTGGGATCAGCTCCCTTTTCAAAGGGAAACCTGGGCACAACTTCTGTACCGCCATCAAAGGGATCCTGTGCCATGTGAGTGACCAGGGGGCAGAAAGTATATATTTGCATACGTTTTTGAGAAATAAAATAAAAACAACTATATTCAGCAAAGATTCCAGGGCAAAATATCTATTATAGCAAGCTGAGTAACCCATGTTTAAATTCTTCACGGAGTGTCTTTTCTGAAAATATATACTTTTCTGGAGTATTTATCTGTTGGGGGAAATGTTTTCCCTAGTTACATAGGATGAGCGTATTTACCATTCAGGCGTGAAGAGTCATATGAGCATTTGCTCATTTGAGACCAGTGTTGGTCAGAAAAAGTGTTTAGACCTACACTATCTTACAAACTGAGCACTCAGGGGGATACAATTTAATATTCCTTTCCAGGAATACACAGAGCTGACGTGAGTAATATTCATTTAAAATTCCATATTTGCATAGGCTTCTGAGAAAAATGTAAAACTACTATATTCAGCAGAGATTCCTGGGCAGAAACCCTTGCTAGGAAAGCTGATTTAACAATGCACAAATGCCTTGGGAGGCATGTATTCTCAAAATATATTCTACTGCTGGGGTATGTTCCCAATGAACATATGATGTGTATGTTTTGCATTCAGTTTACTTATGCACTCTTGTGGCGAAATGTTGGATATATATATCAATATATATGACTGAAATAATGTTTTTGTGTGTATGTGTGCCCACTGTGATTGGCCGGCGGATGGCCACAGCTCATTGGCCTGCGGGGTTGGCTGACATCACAGCAGGGCGTGACAGTCACACCACCCACACTTGGCCGCCGTGCCTAATCTCAACCCGCCGCCCCTCACACCCTACACCCTCCCACCTCACATCGCCGCCGGCTCCCGCATCATCCATTGCCTCCCGCCTCATCCATGGGAGGATCGGGGTAGGGGGTGAGAACGAACGCCAGGGAGGGGGGGGGGACGAGCGTCGGCTCCTGCATCACCCACCGCCGCACTGCCTCCCGACTCACCGCCTCACCCGCATGAGTATGGTAAACCCCATCCTCATTGATTCATTGCATAGCCAGTTAACCAACCCCACACTGATGGGACCCATTAAGGTCGAAACGGCTGTCTGTGGGTGGGTTTTCTGGCTATGCATCTTAACCCTGGCTGTGCTTAAAGCTGTGACCATGCAGCAAGCTTAAGCCTATAGGGAACCATGTTAAAATGGTTTTGAAGCAAAAGGTGACACGGTGTGCCCATTTGCATGTCATTTCCCAGAATCCCTTGCTACAGTGGAAGTGCTGTGTGCTGGGTGATAATGGGGAAAGGCGGGGTTGCAGACCTGCCTAAGACATGCAAATGAGCATACAGGAATATTTCCATTTGCTATAGATATATAGATCACTTGTGAGCACATTCACATGTCTTAGGCAGGTCTGCATCCCGGCCTTTCACCATTATCCCCAGCATACAGTGCTTCCACTGCAGCAAGGGGTACTGGGATATGGCATGCAAATGAGCACACAATCTGTCACCTTTTGTCTGAAAAACCATTGTTACCTGGAGCCCATATAAACTAATGCTCGCTGTTAATACAGCTTTAAAGCACAGCATGGGAATCAGATGCAAAGCCAGAGAAACCATTCACATACATGTTTCAAACTTAATGGGTTTCATCAGTGTGAAGTTGGTTGTACTGCTGGCTTTGCATTTTCAAGACTGTAGGATTCACCATCACGTTTTAAGATGGTGGGTGAAAAAGGCAAAAAGAAACCTCCACCGTATTGCATATAGCACATAAAAAGATCACTTGTGAGCACATTCACATGTCTTAGGCAGGTCTGCAACCCTGTGTAATTTTGGGGTTACATGTCTTTCTCCTCCTGTGCAATAATCCCTGTTAAAATGCAGGTTTGCAAGGAGTAATCATAGGGTTTGCCCTCACTTCATATGCTGTGTATTATTTAGTGAAGGAAGTGACACCAGGCTCTGTGTCCACTAACAGTGACACAGGGGTGGTGCCTAGTGAAGATATATAATATGCATAACTTCCTGAATTTAGTGTGTGTGCCTCACCATCTGAGTGAGGTGAGTCTATCCAGCAACCTGTCAGAGCTCTGGCAGTGTTTGTGGCCCTCCCTTTAGGGAGTGGTTTGGAAGACTATACCTCTTACTTCATTAGGGAGTAAGCGAAGAGCCAGACCTGCTTTCAGTGCCCTTTCCTGGGATTGTAAGGTCAGGGACTTCCTTTGGGTTGGCAACCTGAGAATGAGTGGCTAGACGACCAGCCACTATGATGGGCGGCTGTCCATGTCTGCTGTTAATAAAGGAAAGAACGCTTCTGTCCTGATTGTGGAGTCATTTGGGAAGAAGGTGAACATAGAGGTTCTCTTTCAGAGACTCCTCCCTACTACGCTGGGGTTCTGGAAGAGATGGAGGCGCTGTACCATGAGTGAGTATAACTCAGCATTACCTCATAAGCCAGTCCTGATGCCATTCCCCTTAATACAGTACCGACATATCTTATTGCAACAAATACCGGCGGCATGCCGGGATCTGCCCCAGCTGCCGCCAGTAATGCACGCGCGCCGCCGTGTTCCCCCACTCACCCCCCCTCCTCATCGCGCGCAATTTGCACACCCTTCCGGACTCCTGTACCCCTTCTGCTCTGCCCCTCTGCTTCCCCGAACCCCCGCTTACCTTAATTTGATGTCCAGGGGTGTCGGGGAAGCCTGGGGAAGCCGGGGAAGACGGGGAAGCCGGGCGCGCATGTGACTGTGACGTCACAGTGCGCCGCCACGCGCCGCGGCTACCCGCTTCCCAGCCTCATACAGCCAGCGGCATTTGCTCGAATAAGAGCTGCCGCTGCTGTACCATCAAGCGGGAGACTCAGGAGTCCTGTAAGCCACACTATAGCCATGTGTAAAAAGAGTAGTATTTCCCTAGGGGGCCCTATCTGCGATTGGGAGGGGGGGAACTCGTTACACTGTAACAATTGTATGCAACAAAACAGTACAATAAAGTATTTAATATACCAATAATCGTGCTGTAAAGTATTCATAAATACGAAAATTGGGAGCCACGCTTGCATCGCGTTATAAGCGGATTCGCGTTGTAACAGATCACGTTATAACGGGGTTGAACTGTATATATACAGGCAAAGATTGCCACTATAGCACAAAAAATGCTGATAATTACTGTATTAAGCTATCCTTCAAAAATATGAAGGAATTATAGAAAATGATGAGATCCTACTGGATAAAAAATACTGGATAAAAAATAAATAATGAAAAAAACATACATAATAAAAATATTAATGCAGAAAATGTTGAAGTTTCCAGTCAACATTGATCCCGGGGGACTAAGTGTGTCTTGAGAGAACATCCAAAACATCTCCCTTTTATTCAGGAGGTTTAATCTATCTCCTCCACGAATAGATGGTTGGATGTGTTCTATAGCTATAAATTAAAAAGAAGTTTTTAAGTCCTCCCTGAGGACACTGAAGGAGTGTCTTGAGACAGGATGTTTTAAATCCTTGTTTTTTATAGGGCCCCAGACACCCCCGGGGACCACCCTCGGACCCCCACTGGGACCACCTGAGGACCCCCTGGACACCCACGGGGACCACCCGAGGGCCCACAGACACCCGCAGGGACCAGCCATGGACCACCGCTGTCCTCTGGTTTCAAACCTGTGTTTCAAAAAATAATTGATGGATTTATGTGGGGGCACAGGGGGTGGATTGTATATTGATGGTTAGTACATATTGTAATGTTTATTGGGGGCAGACGGGGTGAATGAAGGGCCAAGTACCTGCTTCACTCACCCCCTCTGCCCCCAATAAAGCTGCTGTTGTTCCTTAACCCCTTCATTGCCTTAGCGGTTAGCCGCTAAGGTAATGAAGTTGACTGTAAATGCATTTTTATTGCATTGGATTGATGCTGGGGGTTCTCTGGTGCTGATATTAATGGGAATCAGCTCCGGAGAATCCTGGCATCAATCTGATGCAGGAAAAATGCATTCTTTTTTCTAAGTCCCGTCTCGGGGCTACTAGAATAGCATGAGTTTGAAAACCTGGCGATAAGTGGCAATAAGTGGCTTATCGGCGCGTTTGGCAAAAAAAACATTTTGCCAAAAATATTTGCCGAAAAGCTCTCTTATCGCTGACTTATCAGAGCTTACTGAATAGCAGTAGGTTTTTTTGGTGATAAGGTGGTGATAAGTGGCTTATCGCTGCTTAGTGCATAGGCTCCTAAATTGTGAATGGTGGTAGAATCGGAGCAGGGTGTTATTTCTCTCCAGATAGACTTGGAGAGACTGGAAATTTGGGCACAAGAATAAACAGGTGATTTACAAATGAAATGGGGCAAAATTAGAAGAATCATTGATGACGAGTATTTATGAGGGCTTATGGACAGCAGGCTTAGCAATAGTGCCCAATGTCAGTAGCAAGTCCATGCTTTTTGTATTTGTAGGATTTTCTTATTTCGTCATATACTAACCAACTCTCCTTATCTACACGTTTCCCCCTCAGGGGTATGATCTCCCCAAAGGAAACCTTCGGAGGGGGTTTGAAAAGTGTGTACTTAGCCTCCTCCCCTTTCAAGATACCCATGCAGTCTTCCACTAGACTGAAAGTGTGGCGGGTCATTCTAATTTTTATACTTATGTAGCACTGTCCCCCCCCCCCAGTGGGAGATACACAGCTTCTGCTACCTGTTGTGTGGTGCGGATACCTGTTAGAGTAAGAGAGAGCTGAGTTGGATCTGCGTTGGTATGGAGATCAGAACTGGCTTAGGTTCTTTCTCTGTAGTTCTTCTCCATGGTGTTAGCGCCTCCAGCCGTAGTGGGCTCCAGGGTGTCAAGACATCATCCCCCACTATTGCACACGTCTCCCTCCTGCCCAAGGGCTGATACTTAGACAGGAGTGTAATGGACAAGGGTCTTTATTGGCATGCACCCACTGAAGATGGTTCCATACAGCGCTGCAGTCTCAAAGGTCCCAGGCCTCTGGATGGTGATTGCCCCTGATCTTACAGGGCATCAGTGGTTCGAATCAGATGTTCCCACAGCCACTGGGTGGGGGTGAGCACGCTCATCCCGCGATGGGAGAGACTCACAGCTCTACTTCTCACTTACTCCTCCAGAGCAGGACTGACTCAATTTGCCACTCCTTCCTAGGAGGAACCAGAAGGGGCGGGCTCATGGTCTATAACTATACCAGATATGCTTACACAGGCCATGAGTCACCACGACAATTCTGTCACTCATAAGAGGGGCATGAGGGGGGTCAAAAGCCCACAGATTAACCTGCCATATCATTGACTGCTAGGAGTTATATGACAGGGAGGAGAGATAGGCCAGAAGATACTTACCATGTTACACTTATATTGAGAACTAGCTCGTAGAGGGAGGAGAGGATAATAAACAGCCCATCATGTGATCAATGTAACTCGGCCAGCCGTTACTGTTCTTATGAAATTATTTACCTACATAGATGCCTGCTTCCTCTTGCTGGAATCAATTTTTGAACAATAAATAGTTTGAGGTCCTAGCAGCATTCTTGTCTATTTTGAAGAGAGTCCGGTTAATTATGCTCTAAAGCCTTTTTCTCTAGTGCTGAAAAACATCATAGAGGGGGCCCCTATACTGATTATCCACCATTCAATTTTGGTCTCACTTAGGTGTGTGGGCTAGCACATAGGTCCCAATTAGGACTATTCTCCCATTATTTATTTTCTAGCAGGGATTAAATGTCTGAGTTCCCCAGGCTTGTCATATAAAGAGTACGTCATTCTGCAGCCCTGCTGCTCTTATTACTGTATCTATACAGCATCTCCTCATTATACTTTTATGTTGGTCTTACAAGTGTGAAAGTCTCGCCGATCAGCCTGCTCTTTAAATGCAAAATCCCTCCCAGATCCCAGGTCATATATTTAGGGAGATCAGATGAATGGTTCTTCTATATCTAAATTAAAATGTGGGGATATGGAGGTTACTATTACAACGCTTTTCACTCGTCAGTGAACTTCTCCCTTATGTGTTGAAGGGAATTTGTAAGTAGACGCAATTAGACAAGGTTTGGTCTATTATATAGAAACTAGGAAGTAAAACTAAATAACACAATCTACAAAATCTAGGGGCAGTCAGCACTACGAATACAAAAAAAAAAAGAACAAGTGGTGCAAGCAGGTAATTGGGTCTCCCTAAACCCTAGCAAGATACAAAAGTAAAAGGAGTGCCCGCAGCACTCATAAGCAGCTGACACCAATGAAGGTCAAACAGAAAACAGTTTATTGCAAAAATAGAAAGTCTGAATAAACAGAGCATACTACACAGGGTATGGTCAAAAGGCAACTACCCAGCAGATATTCCACCAGAGAGGGGTATGCCCAGGAGGACTGGGGAAGGAAACAAGGGGGTTAGACAACATATTAATCTAAATACTAAAAAATGTGAACAACACAATAAAGTGCAAAAAAAAAGCGCTACACAGCGCCAGGAGGCAAAAACACAGTCCAAAGTCAAGGGAGCGGCTATGTGTCAGGCATTTAGCCCTTCTTGGCCCGTTCTCACAAAAACGTGGTACTTCCCTTCAAGAGGCAAAAAGAGTCCAATATCTACAATATAACATAAAAAATGAATCTGCAGGTAAGTGATGCTGGAAAGATCCAAAGATCATATCATCAGCTGCTAGTTGCTCTGCATGGCATCACCATCTAATCCAGCATGTGGGACATATTGTCTAAGTCTTCATGTTTTTCTTTCCCTCCACTGGTTCATGGTCTTCCACATTGTGTGCCTCTATAACATCATCCATTTTGGATTCCATCACCTCATTCTCTCACCAAGGGTGTAGGTTTTCTTCTCTCATTTCCCTCTGTAATGCAGACTGGAAGAGTTGTTTGATGTTTGTGAATAGTTTGTCTACTTCTTCAGTGCTGTCTGACTTGAGATCAGATTCTGAGGCATACGGTGATTCACCATCTTTGCCTGTAGATAAAGTCAGGTCCCGCTTTTAAAAAAAGCTGGAAACCACTTGCAAAGTATTTCATTTTTATTTTTTTAAAGATTTGCCAACATTTTAGCTACTATGGACCTTCCATGAGGACCTGTCCAGTTTGGTGGATTTTCCATGAGCAGGGCATGTCCATATCGGTAGATTTTCCATGAGCAGGGCATGTCCAGATCGCTTAATTTTTCCATGAGCAGGGCATGTCCAGATCGGTAGATTTTCCATGAGCAGGGCATTTCCAGATCAGTGGATTTTCCATGAGGAGGGTATGTCCAGATCGGTTGATTTTTGCATGAGCAGAACATGTCCAGACCGGTTGATTTTTCCATGAGCAGGGCATGTCCAGATCGGTTGATTTTTCCATGAGCAGGGCATGTCCAGATCGGTTGATTTTTCCATGAGCAGGGCATGTCCAGATCGGTTGATTTTCCATAAGCAGGGAATGTCCAGATTGGTTGATTTTCCATGAGCAGGGCATGTTCAGATTGGTTGATTTTCCATGAGCAGGGCATGTCCAGATCGGTTGATTTTATTTTGACTTTCAGTCTATCTATTGGCAGAGCTCTTTAACATGCTGCCATTATCATTGGTGCTGCACATGTGACCCCGTTTTATTTGTTTTTTAAGAACAGGAATATACCAATGTTTTTACACATGGCTTTCTGTCATATCTTTTGAAACAATAACTAATAATTAGGTCAAGAACGATGCAAATATGAGTTACTCTTCTTTTTTTTCATATTCATGACATTATTTGCTGGCCAGATAATATGTGATCCATCGGGGGAAAGCACCAATGACAAGCATGACTGAAAAGAATGATATATAGTTACATAGTTACATAGTAGATGAGGTTGAAAAATGACGTACATCCATCAAGTTTAACCTATGCTTAATTTAGACAACAGATACTTTAACCTATATCTAATTAAACAAGCGAACCATACAGTCCAGATATCAGTCCAACAGACCAATGAACAGGTCAAAAATAAAGCATTCTTACTTCTTAATGTCCCTTAGTGTGAGCCATATAAACAAACAATGGAGTATGTAATCAAGTCCTAGTGCAGGTATTGTGCGGGCATTCAATGTGCTGTAAGCCCCATATATAACCATTTGTAACCAATGCCACAAATTAACTCATATATTAGTAGTAGCCTTTACTGAGGCATAACTCTCTGAGTGGGATTTAGGGTTTAATGGGGAGAGACACAGCCCAAAGGGCAAGTTAGACCTTTTAACGACCACACTCCATGAGAGCCTACTTAGAGTATAATGGCAGCAGTAATGTGCCTAGAACAGGAAGAATAACTCCATGTAAAACTCATGATTGAGATTAAATAAAGGCTCCACAGACGTGCATCCAGCGAAGTGGTAATTGACAGCAGTAAAATCCTCCTAAGGGGGGTAGGTGGAGAACAGCAGGCAGGGAAACAGACTGGGATACGGCACACCCAAGTAAAAAAATCCAATTTATTGGGGGATAGACAAGGGAGACATCCAAAAATAGGGTATTGGGGTAACTCTGACGCGTTGACAAAGGGCATCGGCCCAAAACGCGTCAGAGTTACCCCAATACCCTATTTTTGGATGTCTCCCTTGTCTATCCCCCAATAAATTGGATTTTTTTACTTGGGTGTGCCGTATCCTAGTCTGTTTCCCTGCCTGCTGTGGTCCACCTACCCCCCTTGTAAGGATTCTACTGCTGTCAATTATCCTATATCTATACTTACTTATTGATCCAGAGGAAGGCAAACAGAAAACCCCAGTGTCATATCATCCAATGATATCTCATAAGGGGAAAAATAAATTCCTTCCAGACTCCAAGAATTGGCAATCGGATTAATCCTTGGATCAACATCCTTCCCATGTATACTTATTTGGTATATCCCTGTATACCTTTCCCATCTAAAAAGATGTCCAACCTTTTTTTGAAAAAATCTATTGTATCTGCCATCACAGTCTCCATGGGTAATGAATTCCACATTTTAACTGCCCTTACTGTAAAGAACCCTTTCCTTTGTTGCTGGTGAAATCTCTTTTCCTCCAACCTAAAGGGATGCCCCCCTAGTCCTTTGTACTGCCCTTGGAATGAATAGTTAATTTCAAAGCTCCTTGTACTGTCCCGAATATATTTGTATATAGTTATCATATCCCCTCTTAGACGTCTCTTTTCTAATGTAAATAAATCTAATTTAGCTAGCCTCTCCTCATAAGTTAGATTGTCCATCCCCTTTCTTAATTTGGTGGCTCTTCTCTGCACTCTCTATAGTTCCATAATGTATTTTCTAGGGAGGGGTACCCAAAATTGTACTCTATATTCAAGACATGGTCTTACTAATGCTTTGTTAAGGGGCATAATTATGTTTACTTCCCTTCTATCCATTGGCCGTTTAATGCAAGATAAAATCTTGTTTGCCTTTGCAGCTACTGCATGACTTTGGGCACTATTGCTAAGCCTGCTGTCTACAAGCACTCCTAAATCCTTCTTCATCAAGGATTCTCCCAATTTATCTCCATTGAATTTGTAAGTCACCTTTTTATTCTTGCATCCCAAATGCATAACCTTACATTTATCTGTATTAAACCTCATCTGCCATTTACCTGCCCACGTTTCCAGTCTCTGCAAATCCTTCTGGAGAGAAATTACATCCTGCTCTGATTCTACTACCCTACACAATTTAGTATCATCAGCAAAGAGGGAGACTTTGCTCTTGATGCCAACCTCAAGGTCATTAATAAACAAGTTAAAAAGCAGGGATCCCAGTACCGATCCCTGAGGTACTCCACTCACGACTTTAGCCAAACCTGAAAAAGTTCAATTTATGACAACCCTCTGTTGTCTGTCCTTCAACCAGTTTTCAATCCAGGTGCATATATTATGACTGAGTCCAATTTTCTTTATTTTGTACACCAACCTCGTGTGTGCAACCGTATCAAAAGCCTTTGCAAAATAAATAGACCACATCAACTACATTACCCTGGTCTAAATTCCCACTTACCTCCTCAAAGAAACAAATAAGGTTAGTTTGGCAAGATCTATCCTTCATAAATCCATGCTGACTATTACTAATAATTTTGTTTTCCATTAGGTATTCCTTAATATTATCTTGTATTAAACCTTCAAGTAGTTTCCCACTATTGAAGTCAGGCTTAGAGGTCTGTAATTCCCCGGTTGTGATCTAGCTCCCTTTTTAAATATAGGCACCACATCTGCTTTACGCCAATCTTGTGGTACTGAGCCTGTGGAAATGGAGTCCTTGAATATTAAATGTAATGGTTTGGCTATTATTGAACTTAACTCCTTGAGAATTCTTCGATGTATGCCATCGGGGCCAGGTGCCTTATTTACTTTAATTTTTTCAAGTCGCTTATGAACTTCTTCCTCAGTTAACCAATTATTCATTAATATGGAGGTTGTGGCCTCCTCCTGCAGCGCTACTATTGCAATTGATTCTTCCCTGATAAATACAGAGGCAAATCATTTGTTTATTACCTCTGCTTTTTCCTTATGTTCAATTATCTGCCTGCCCATCTCACACTGAAAGGGTCCTATATTTTCTTTTCTCATTTTTTTGTTATTATTAAATAACTTTTTAGGGTTGATTTTACTTTCTATTGCAATTCTTTTTTCATTGAACATTTTTGCTAATTTGATTGCCCTTTTGCAATTTTTGTTACATTCCTTATAATTCTGATACAATGTCTCTGTCCCTTCTGACTTAAAGAATCTAAACGCCTTCCTCTTCTTGTCCATTTCCTCCCCTACCTGTTTATTTAGCCACATTGGTTTTGACTTATTTCTTTTATACTTATTACAAGGGTATACACTGATAAGTGTGCTTTTCTAACAATGTTTTAAAGACTGCCCATTTATCTTCTACATTTTTCCCTGCAAAAACATCATCCCAGTGTATTACTTGTAGATTAGTCCTCAGTTTATTCAAATCTGCCTTTCTAAAGTTTAAGGTCTTTGTTGAACCCAAGTAATCTGTTTTTTGATAATTTATTTCAAATGAGACCATGTTATGATCACTGTTACCCAAATATTCCAGGACTTGAATATTTGCTACTACTTCTACATTGTTTGATATTACCAAATCCAGTATTGCCCCTCTCCTGGTTGGTTCCTCAATAATTTGGGTCATATAATTGTCTTTAAACACCCCCAAAACCCTGTTTCCTTTTGTTGTAATGCTAATCGCATTGCCCCAATCTACGTCTGAATAATTAAAATCACCCATTATGCAAACATGTCCCAGTTTTGATGCCTTCTCCATTTGCAAAAGTATTTTAGCTTCCTCAATCTCACAGATATTTGGTGGTTTATAGCATATTCCCACAAACATTATCTTTATACTTTTACTTCCACTGCTAATTTCTATCCAAAAGGTCTCTACATCTTCATAATTCCCTTCATAAACATCTTCCTTTATTATAGGTTTTAGATCCGGTTTAACATATAAACATACTCCACCTCCTCTTCTATTTGCTCGGTCCTTCCGAAAAAGGGAATAACCCTCTAAATTAACTGCCTAGTCGTGAGTTTCCTCCCACCATGTTTCAGTAATGCATATGATATCATACTGCTCCCTTGTAGCTATTAATTCAAGCTCCCCCATTTTATCTGTCAGGCTTCTTGCATTAACAAGCATTAAACTATAAGTTTTTTTTCAGCCTTTTCTATTATCTTATCTGCTCCTTCCTTTCTGCGCCCACTTGGTTTAGTTTTTAGAAGTTTTCTAGTATTATCTGTACTATGTATGTACTAGTATTATCTGTACTATGTACTTGGGGTGTCTCACTGCTTGTCAAACTCGCACTTGCCCCCATTCTACCTCCATAACCCCTTGTTTGCTCTTCTATTCTTTAAATTTATCTGTTTCATTCCCCTCCCCCTCCATCCTAGTTTAAACTCTCCTCCAACCTTTTTAACATTCTCCCCCCTAGACACAGAAGATCCCTCTTCATTGAGGTGCAATCCGTCTCTAGAATATAGATGGCACCTCTCAGAAAATGAGTCCCAGTTTTCATAGATATGTAGCCCTGTTTCCCCCTAAACAAGATGGCTACTGGTGCTGCCCTTTTACCTGTTGCTTCACTGGGGCCTAAGCCTCCGCCACGGAGAGCCTGGGGTGATATACTTACAACATTGGAGCAGCGCCTCCACCTGACAGGGATCCCAACGTAGTGGGAGGAGCCCCTCAAAGGACCCAAACAATGAACACACAATGTAAAATAGAAAGGCCTTTACTGGAACACATATACCGTATCTTATACTCTATAACGTCTATTACTCTTTAGGACTAAAGGTACAACTACCCACATGCCTCACATGGCTGTATCCCACCACCGTGTAACCCACACCGTGTCCTGAGAATCCCAGTCCCACAATGTCTCACACCCAAACCCAATGTGTGTGACTGCACGGCCCACTAACTTGAGTGTAGTTATAGTTGGTGCACTTCTGTAAGGTTCTTGCCGGGTGCTCCAGCAACCGGGCACACCTACAATAAACCAGATAGGGATCCTCTGATCCAGCGATGTCCTCCACGGTGCGTCTGCCTCTGCGTGGGGTGGTATCCCGCTGGAGTGTCCCACCGTGATGATAGTCACTGGTTCTGCCACAGTAGCCTGGTCCCAGACCACTGGTATCAGGTCGCGCAACGTAGCAGCTGTGTCCCTGAAGTATAGATAGCTAAAGGGGGAAGGGTTCCTACCTAAGGGCCTGTCCCTGTAGCAGTCACAATCTGTCAACATGAGTCGGGGCCTAGCTGGGGCTTAGGGGGACATCTGGCCTAGTGCATAGGGTCACAGACCCCTGCACACACACCTCTTACCCCTATCCTATCCCAGCTCCGACTGCCTCCTCCTCTTCCAGCACGTGCTTATCTATCTCCTGTCTCAGAAAACTAACTGCGCGATTGGCTCCCTGGTGTCACATGGTATCCTTGCCCCTGAGCACTATAGGGCTTCTAGTCCCCGGGGAATCTATGCCTATGGACGGCCGCGTGCGTTCACTCCACTACGCATGCGCAAGCCTCTGAGCATTCTTATACACCGTTACAACATGGCGGCGCCCTGCAGAGGGGCCGCTGGTGAGCCGCCACCACCCGCAACCACCTGGCAGCAGCGGAGGTAGGGAAGAGAGCGCGGGAGAATCGGGGAGCCAGAGGGAACCTGGCTACAGATACATGAAAAGACACAGTAAAAAGGACAGATTGTTTAGCCAATGTTCTGCAACATTTATTTGGCCGTGCAGGTGTAAAAAAAACCTTGGCACTGAAGGGATTTCACTTGAGGCTAAATTACACCTACTGTATTACCCATATCAGACTCTCAATTCTATTAAAAAAACTGCGGGGTTACTTTTTTCCCAGCAGGAAGCACATGAGAAGTTATTGTACATTCAACTTTTAATAGTTTCTTTCCTTGTGCCAACCCTTGCAAATAAGCTGTTTCTTTACCATATTTTTTTATTTAATTCATATATGGTAATTGCTTGTCTGGAAATGTTAACACTAACATAATAATAGATTTTAGTCATATATGCAAGACAAAAGATATTGTTCTATGCCATAAACAGTTAGAGAGTGATTGTGTTCAACGTTGTAGGATGAATCTGAGCTGTGATTACATACTGAGTATTTGTCACTATACCAAGTCTCCAACAATAGGAAATGTATTTATCTTATAATATCCTGTGGGGGGATATGAAATGCTCCTGGCTAATTAGAATCCTGCATGATGTTGCCCTTTGTAAAGACTTTTTAAGGATTTCTGTGGAACTGATTTATTTATTTCAGAGAATGCAGAGAAGATTGTGGCTTGCCAAGATACATAATATACCCTTGTCAACATCAGCCTGTGCTCAAGGAAAATGAAAATAAATATCTTTGCACTGTGTCCCATTGGTTTTGGGGAATTTATTTTCCTTGGACAAAGACTGATGGTGCTATTTTTTCATACACTTTGTCATACAGATTTCTGTTCTTCAGTTAAAAGAAAATGATCTTTGTAAGCACTCAGTAGTTTTGTTGCTGTGTAACTTTCAACTATTAATGGAATCAGTTTGAGGACAATTACTATTCGTTTTGCAGGAGAACGGGGAAATGGAACAACAATATATGAACTAATTTGCCCCAAAAGACCAAGCAATAAAATACGTGTTCTAATCACATCCTTAGAAAAGCAAATGTGTGGTGCTGCAAACAAGGGCCTTATAAAACAAAAATGACTTGATAGAAGAATCCTGAGGTGCAACCCCCCTATGGTTCAAGGACTGAATAAGCCAAGACAGATTGGGTGACCGCTGCTACACAAACTCCAATTGTTAACCGACTAGTGGACTAGGGTCCCCACAAGCAATGCAGTAAGGGACCTCACACTAATGTGAACCAACATATAATATCGGAATGGAGAGAGTCCAGATAATATCCAGATATTGAGATAAAGTAATTACTCACTCAGAGACAGCTTGTCCTCCCTGTCATCACTGTAGATGTATCTTCATACACTGTAGATGTACCTTGATAAAGAGCTTGCACTCGAAAGGCGTTGGTGGGGGTCTGGTACCCCACAATGTTGTTGAATTTTTTTTGTAGAATCCAATAAATCCACTTTTTATGGGAACTAGCTCTCTTTATTAATCCTTATTGCTGATCCTGTGTGGCTGCTTGTGCCTGATTTTTCCTTTCTGAACACTAATCACATCCTTATATAACTGTATTTGTTGTGGAGAATATAATGGGTTTATGTATCAAGAAAAAAGTTGGACAATTCTAAGGCAAAAACATGCACCAGATGTGTATGTATGTACAGTATGCACCACCCTGAGGAAGGTCCCACGAGGACCAAAACGTTGATAATGTTTGTGCTATGTTTATTTTTGAATACAAGTTTTCTTACCTTTGAGTGCTGTCTTGTGTCTGCTCCTGCTGGAGTGGATTACTTTTCTCTTACTATTGGTATAGGACTTGCACCGCAAACTGTTTATGGTATTGGGAGTGCCGGCTGCCCCATTTGTTTTATATATATATATATATATATATATATATATTATGGCATATATATATATATATATGAGTGGCCAGGTCCCCCTAGGTCCCCGTCCATCCCTTACCTCCCGCTGTGGCTGCAACAGGCAGCGGAGACTTGGGAGATGGTGGGGAGGGCTTCCGGGGTGTGTGGGGCCGTTAGGGAGGTGAGTGCATTGCCGGGGCTCTGCAGTGGAGCGAATGCCCAAGGCGCTGCCATTTTGCTTGCACGCGCATGTGCCGTCAACATTGCACATGCGCGGAAGGTCCCCGGTGCGGTGGCCAATTCACAGAGGCGCACACATGCACCGTAGGGGTATACGAGCGGCCGCCATGTTAGGACAAGACCCGCAGGGGAACTACAGTCCCCAACAAACCCTGGGGCTGTTAGATCAGGTGCTACACAGCAGCCAATGGCGCGGCTGGATTCCTCTGCAACCAGAGAGATACATTTGGTGCGCTGAGGAGACCACACCAGTCGGAGCTGAGACAAGCAGAGGGTAGGGTTGTGTGCAGGGCGTCTGTGACCCCTGTACTAGGCCAGAGACCCACTTAGGCCCCAGCTAGGCCCTGATTCCCCTCAGCTTGTGGTTGCTGCAGGGACAGGCCCATTAGATAGGGACACTGCCCCTGTAGTACCAGTGTGAAGGACACAGCCAGGACGCGATTGAACCCTGGCATCAGGTGGTCTGGGACCAGATCACCATGCACTGAGAGCGAGACTATAAAGGTGGGACACTCCTGCTGGACACTACCCAACGTGGAGGCAGACTCGTCACTGACTACGATGGCGTGGGACCGGACGGCCCCTTTGTCTATAGTCGGCGCAACCGGGTGCTGGAGTACCCGGCAGGTATCAACAAGTGCACCAACTTTACACACATTAGTTGTGGCAGCGCTGGGTGGGTGGGTTGCTCCTTGAGAACTCTAGGGTGGTTGGGTGCCCAAGGGCCCCTCAGCACTTTGGGGGATATACCATCAGGTGTGGCACTGAGTTGGAGGTAACTGTGGGGTTACGGCCGTGCGTGGCCTAGTTGGTGGGGACGTTATGCTGTTGACCTTTCTCTTACGCATACAGTAAACTGTTATTCTTATCAGTGTGTGTATCATTGTATTGGGTCCTGTGGTGGGGTTATCCAACATATTAGGATACCGCACAGGTGGAGGCGCTGTCACCAGAAGGATCAGGCACACCCCAGGCTCCCAGCAGCAGAGGCTCAGGCCTCCTGTGAACCACAGATAATGGACCACACACACACATTAGCCACCATATTTCCCAGGGGGTGGGGGAAGTGGTGTATATATATATATATATATATTATATGTGTATATATATATATATATATTATATGTGTATATATATATATATATATATATATATATATATATATATGTCCCGGCCGCTACTTCTCTACCTGACCTTTCCAGCGTAAGTCCTGTTAGGTGCAGGCAGTGGAGGGGTTAATTCCTTCTTTAGGCTGTATGTGTGTATTGCAGACTTGGATACATTTCAGGTATCCAGGGACAGGCCTAGCAACTACCAGAGAGTGTCAGCCTGAGAGAAGAATACTGATTGGTTCATCCAAAAGTGAATGATCACCAATCAGTATTCAACCTGCTCTGTTAAGGGGCAGGGTTTCAGCCCCCAATCTCAGGTTATAAATTCTGTCACTCTCCTAAATTCTGTGTGGTTTTTCTTGGTTGTTCCTGGTAGTGAGTGTTTCTCCTCCCCCTGTGGAGTGAGTAGTCACTTCCTCTATCCCACCAGGAGATGGGAGGAAAGTGTAGCAGGCCTGATATGAGCCAAATGCCTGAGTCAGGGCTCTGACCGTCATGGGAGACAGGAGAGAAAAAGGATACCTCTGTGCTGTGTTATTACCATCTGCCTGCAATAAAAAGCCAGTTGTATCAGAACCAGTGTGATTACTCTGCTGCTGTGAAGGAAGACGAGGTGTCAGTATGGAACATGCCCTGCCCCTGCAGAGAATCTATTCTGACTGGAGGCGCAGCACCCCTGAAGAACAAAGGTAACCTTCACCCCTGACCTGGTTCTCTTCACACATCGCAGAGCACTCAGCCCTCCTGTTTACCCCAGGTACACAGCACCACACCCCGAAGTAGTAGCCAGAGATGAAGCAGACCCCCCTCAATATCACTTAGGGTGGGGGTACAAGGGCTACACTGTAGAGGGAGAGGGGGTTTGCCCGGTATTAAAGGGGTTGCACCCTATATGGCCAACCCTTGACCTCACCAGGGAGGCAAGGGGTTAACTGGACTACGGTCCAGGAATGTGGCTTACACCTTGTCATGTCATGAAAATGTATTTTCCCCTGTTCCCATGTTTCATTATAATGTCAGTGTCTGCACCACACACACATCCATCCGGGAGGGCAAGGGTTCATAGTTGTAAAGTGACTATAGCCCTTTGTTTAATTTTCCCACCTTTTCAGGCACCATTTTGCAGGGTCCCATAGGTCGCCATTGGAGCTCCATTCATTTCAATGGCGGATCTAGCTGTTTTGGACCTGTTTCCCTCGAAGACCAGCAGATGGCGTCCAAGAGGAGGAGCGGCGGTTTCCCATTGTAAGTCAATGGGCTCATTGACTTCAATGGAGATTCCTCGACGGCGCTTTCCAGGAACGAGTTGGCAGCCGTCCAAACCGCGAAACCGCAAAGCGGATACATTGTCTGAAAGAGAACTTTCATCACTGATTAGTCAAGGTCAACGTCAAGTGGCGTGGGAATCTTAGGTTCTAGGGCACCAGAAATAAAATTATTTTTGCCCCTAGTTCCTAGGCCTCCCCTCAATCGACCACCACCGGTCCCAGAATCCAGGACCCCCAGAAAGGGTCGTGCTGGCAGAGCGGGTTGCGCCATAGGTTCCAATGGCGGCGGCAGAAGCAGCGCGAGAAAACGGCTACGTCCGAAACCCTACACATCATATCCCATATCTCCGTTTCTGGAGGGTCCAGAGGGCCATGGTTTGGGGTGCCTGTAGTCACTGCTCCTGCATGGCTGCAAAACCATTCCTGACCCTCTCTGACCCACCCAACGGAGTATGGACCACACTAAAGGTTCGGGAGTTTTCCCCATAGACTTCAATGGCGGCCGGGCCCCATTGACGGGCTATAGCAGAGAAACCCCATAGGCTTCAACGGCGGCGATGCCCCGTTGAAAGTCTATGGCGGCAGACTCCCATAGCCGCCAGTGGCAGCGGATTACCATTGAAAGTCTATGGCAGCGTAGCCCGTTGTTTTCAATGGGGATTTAGTGAAAAACTGTGATTTATTTTACAGCGGAGAATTTTGTGTTAAAGTATGAAACGGTTTAAGTGGTATTTGCGTATCTCCGGTTCTGAAGGTCGCAGCGGGCCGAAACATGGACCCTATAGTGTCCCAGTTCCGGCAGTAAGGTCTGGGAAGTTTGGACCTGCTGGACCTAACAGAACCGGATATTTTAATATGTGTGTGTTTTAACTTTAATACAGTATTCCCAAAGCGGGGATAAAAATCCGCGAAGATTCCTAACACACAAAGGAATGCAAATGGTCAGGGGGGGCGACCCAAAGTCTAGGAACCAAGTATTGATCAAAAGACTCTGCCACTCTAACTGTTTACATGAGTGTGGAGAAGCATCAAACTGGAATGGTTTGTAAGTGTTATATCTTACACCTACAAACAATGAAGATCCTGCCAGATACTTCACCTGGTAGACTGGCCGGCACCCCTGATTAGATGGGGGGGCATGGGTTAAAACTGTGTTTCCACGTTAGGTATTGGATACAGATAATTGTTCATCAATAGTCTGTATTCAATGTTAAGAATAGGGTTACAAAGAAATATAATAGTTGTATAGTGACTATAGCCCTTTGTTTAATTTTCCCACCTTTTCAGGCACCATTTTGCAGGGTCCCATAGGTCGCCATTGGAGCTCCATTCATTTCAATGGCGGATCTAGCTGTTTTGGACCTGTTTCCCTCGAAGACCAGCAGATGGCGTCCGAGAGGAGGAGCAGTGGTTTCCCATTGTAAGTCAATGGGCTCATTGACTTCAATGGAGATTCCTCGACGGCGCTTTCCAGGAACAAGTTGGCAGCCGTCCAAACCGCGAAACCGCAAAGCGGATACATTGTCTGAAAGAGAGCTTTCATCACTGATTAGTCAAGATCAACGTCAAGTGGCGTGGGAATCTTAGGTTCTAGGGCACCCAGAAATAAAATTATTTTTGCCCCTAGTTCCTAGGCCTCCCCTCAATCGACCACCACCGGTCCCAGAATCCAGGACCCCCGGAAAGGGTCGTGCTGGCAGAGCGGGTCGCGCCATAGGTTCCAATGGCGGCGGCAGAAGCAGCGCAAGAAAACGGCTATGTCCGAAACCCTACACATCATATCCCATATCTCCGTTTCTGGAAAGTCCAGAGGGCCATGGTTTGGGGTGCCTGTAGTCACTGCTCCTGCATGGCTGCAAAACCATGGGTTAAAACTGTGTTTCCACGTTAGGGATTGGATACAGATAATTGTTCATCAATAGTCTGTATTCAATGTTAAGAATAGGGTTACAAAGGTATATAAACTGTGTCAACCCTACAGTTCTTGTTCTTCTGATTTCATTTTGAATGTCACCGGATTGCTGGAGAATTGCTAGCTGATTCTTCTCCATTCCCTAACCCTAAGTAAGTGTTACCTTCTTGCCTGTTAATTGAACTATATTGCTGTGTTCACCTTTTTAAGGAATAAATATATTTTATTATATCTAAGCCTCGCTCAGTTCAACCCAGATATTTGGTGTTTGTTATATCTTGTCATAAGTTACCGTGACATACACACACACACATATATATATATATATATATATATATATATATATATATATGTGTGTGTAGCCCTTGTAACCCCACCCTAAGTGATATTATATATATATATAGACACTATAAATAGCTGAAAGATAATTTCAATATACTGTATTTATTTGGTGAAATAATTTTTCCCCAGAATTTGCCCACTTTAGGGATGATGGAAAGTTAAAAAAACGGAGCAAAAAAAGTCACCAAAATGTTTAAGGCAAAAATCTCATTGTTCCCAATGGGATTCATTTTTCTTTGATAAATTTGATGCAGTTTTTAACACCACTTTTGCTCCCGTGAGACTTTCATACATCAGCCTTATAGTCTCTAGAGACCGCTTAGTATTTTAAAAGGATGCAATCACTTTCATTGGAACACAGTGGGAACTGTTACTCTACTACATTATTAATACATGTACTGTATTAAAGCAGTTACATGAGCTTCAATCTGATGAGACACACAATCATCAGCGGCACTCCTCCGTGATGTGAAAGGGTCTGCATCAGCTGGTCATGTTACATTGCTTAGTGACAAAAAGAGACGCTCTACAACAGACTGTTGCAGCCCAATTGATGTCAAACAATGTTGAGATTTCTGTTACAAAGACCTCTTGACAACACAAAAAAACAGGGAATGAAGCATGTCATAAGTGCCAAATTATCTTTAAAATCCTAAATAGCCCAAAAGTCCGATACATAAGTAACATAGACACTGACTCTGATAACAACAACACTGAGTTTGATGCAGGGGAACCTGGTTCAATTCCCAGTGTCAGCTCCTTGTGTCCTTGGGGAAGTCACTTTATCTCCCTGTGCCTCATCATAGATTATAAACTAAATTGGGCAGGGCTGTGTCTGTAACAATCCTATGGTCCGCAAACCGTGCGCTATGCTGTAATTGTGACACGCTTTGAGTCCCATTGGGAGAAAAGATCTATACAGTATGAAATAAAGTTATTATTCTAGTTAGATCTCATCTTCTACAGTTTTAAAGAACTACCAAATAACCGCTAATGTTTTTGTACAAAATCTAAGGCTATTTGAAAAAGTATCATCATGTTTTCTATCAACTACACTTTCACTTTAGTTCCTTGGCAAAAAGGTGTTGTTTTAACATAATATTGATTTATATAATTGCCATTTGCATTTCTTAATGAACCTCTGCAACTTAATTGTATATTCTTCGCTAATTTCAAAGTCTGCTACTGCTCCCAAAAACACATTTCATAATCTGATAGCTTTCTGAATAAAAGAGGCATTTTTGGAGTGTAATCTAACACATAGATAAGCTGTTTTTGCATTTTACCCTCCAGGCTGCATCTTAAGAAAATTTTAAATATGCATAAAATAACACAAGTTTAAGTGCTTAAGGAATGTTACTATGTATTTTAGATAATGTACAGAAAGAGAGGAAATTGATGCTAAAATAGGTCATTTGAATTTGTATCATTGATTGATTTAGTTGACTATAGCAGATGTTATAGTAGGAATGATCATAAATGGTAATTATTGTATCAAATCCTGGATCTGGACAGGTACTGTATATTTTCTGCCATTTCCTCAGTTGGTGTTCGACTGAGGTCAACATGTGATACGTACAGTCAAAGAGCACATGGTACAGAAAACAAACCAACTGGTTGATATACCAGTGTAACACTGTACTGCCCACAGACCTGGCCAGTCCCCAGTACTGAGGTGGGTAAGGGTATAAAACGCACCCACAGCAGTGAGGGCATGCCCGGAGTGTGGTAGGGTGCGTTGCCGGGTCTGGTGAGAGAGGGTTAGCTAGATACTTGCCGCGTCCGAGGCGCCAGAGGTCCGAGTGGTAAGATCCGAAAGCTGTTGGTCGAGGGCAGGAGAGAGCAGCATAGTGAGGTCCAAAGCCGAGTCCAGAGGGTAGCGAAGTACACGAAGTCTAACGAAAGCTGAGATTAAATCCAAGGGTAGCATACAGGGTCAGGGACTGGAGCGAGAGCTGAACAACACAAGAGAGCCAGGCATAGACCTCCGTACAGCAAGAGCCACAAGAAACTATGCAGAGTGAGGAAGGAGAGGGCAGACTGGGGTAATATATGTGGGTGGACCAATAGGGGTAAGAGGTGGAGCGGGGGTGTGCCTGAGCAAGCCCAGGGATAGGCTCAGGTGCCTAGAGTGGGAGCCAGCCAGGTGAGCAGTGGAGATTGTCCTGATGTCCTGCGGCTGATAGGAGGCGGAGCCAGGAGTGCGGGAGGACGGCAAAGAGGATCGGGTGCACGCGCGCCCTGTAAGGTTCCCGCGCACGCGACCCGGCAGCGTTTGGGAGGAGACAGTGTGTGCCACAGAGGAGGGGGGCGGTGCCCAACCGGAACAGGTAAGGAGCTGGTGGGGAGGGTGTACAGAGAGTGCAGCGGTGCTGGGAGCCCGGGCAAGGGGGACCCGCTGCAGGGAGCGAGCCCCCCGATCCCTTACAGTACCCCCCCTTGAGGATCGGACTCCAGACGATCCTCCCAAGGTTTATGAGGAAACTTCCGGTGGAACTGTTTAAGTAGAGCTGGAGCGTGGATGTGGTGATGAGGCACCCAAGAACGTTCCTCCGGTCCTTACCCCTTCCAATGAATGAGGAATTGAAGTTTGCCTCTAGAAAATCGAGAATCGAGAATGTATTGAACTTCGAATTCTTGTTGCCCCTGTACAACAACTGGATTGGGTCTGCGAGGATGGTCCAGAAAGTGTGCATTCTGGAAGAAGGGTTTGAGGAGGGACACATGGAAGATTGTGGGTATCTTCATGGCTATCGGGTTGATCCATTCGAGAACCTTCAAAGGACCCAAGAATCTAGGCGCCAGCTTCTGAGAAGGAGTCTTGAGCCTAGAGTAAAGCCAAACTCTGTCCCCTGGTTTATACTCCGGTGCCACCTGACAGCGCCGATCCGCTTGGGTCTTTTGTTTTCGGACGGCCCCTTGCAAAGCCTTTTGGATCTTCTTCCAGGAGTCTTGTAGATTAGTGACTTGAACATCCGCTGCAGGTACACCAGGAGGAATGGAGGAGAGAGGACGGCGACTGGGGTGGAACCCATAATTAATGAAGAACGGCGATTCTTGCGTGGATTCATTCCTCAGCGAATTAATCACGAACTCAGCCCAGGGTAAAAGATCTACCCAGTTGTTTTGAGATTCAGACACAAAACATCTGAGATACTGCTCCAGGGTCTGGTTCATTCTCTCAGTCTGGCCGTTGGTCTGTGACTGATAGCCCTAGGAGAAGAGGAGGGAAATGCAAAGTCTCTGAGAAAACGCTCACCAACATTTAGAAATGAATTGTGTACCCCTGTCCGAGACAATGGTGAGATGAATGCTGTGTAACCTGAAAATTTCTTTAGAAAACACGTCAGCCAAGGTGGCCGAATTGGGAAGACCCTTGAGGGGTACAAAATGCGCCTGTTTAGAAAATCTATCCACTAATACGAGGATCACATTCCTCCTTTTGGAGAGTGGGAGTTCCACTATGAAATCCATGGGTATATGTTTCCGAGGGCGTTCCGGGATGGGAAGGGGCAGAAGAAGCCAGGATGGTTTGTGTCGGGTGGACTTAACCTGTGCGCATACGGACAGGCTTTCATGAAGTCCAGAATGTCCTTGCTCATCTTTGGCCACCAAAAGGTACGTTTGATTTGATCCAGTGTCCTTTTAAAACCATGGTGACCAGCCGATCTAGATGAATGCCCCCAATCCAGGATTTTGTGGCGAAAACGTGGAGCGGCGTACAGATGTCCTTCTGGCACCTTTATTCTCCCGGGAAGGTGAGCCTGGGCTTCTGTGATTTTATCCAGGATGTCAAATGTGTTGGTGGATATTATGCAATTAGAAGGCAAAATGGTTTCTGTAACCTCGTCGGATCTCTCTTCTGTAGAGAAATGACGTGAGAGTTTGTCGGCCTTAATATTCTTGGTGCCTGGAATATACAAGATCGTGTAATTAAACCGGGAGAAAAAAGTGCCCAACGTGCTTGGCGGGATCCCAGACGGTGGGCCCCCTCGATGTACAATAAATTTTTGTGGTCGGTGAGGATGGCCACCGGCTCTTGGTAACCTCGAGGAGGTGTCTCCATTCTTCTAAGGCTAGCTTGATTGCCAAAAGTTCCCTGTTCCTGACATCATAATTTCTCTCGGCCGAAGGATTTTTTTTTTCGAAAAGAAGCCACAGGGATGGAGCTTGTCTTGATGTGTGACCCTTTGCGATAGTACTGCCCCAGCTCCCACATCGGAGGCGTCAACCTCTAGGGTAAAGGGAAGAGACATGTCCAGGTGGCAGAGGATGGGGGGAGACGAAAGCTCTTTTGAGGAACTCGAACGCCTTGATGGCCTCAAGGGACCATGCAGACGGATCAGACCCTTTTTTGGTAAGGGCGGTAATGGGGAGGGCAGTAGTCGAAAAGTTGCGGATAAATTTCCGATAGTACGTAGAAAAACCAAGAAAGTGCTGGACAGCTTTTAGGGAATTCGGTGATGGCCAGTTCAGAATAGCCTTCAATTTCTCTGGATCCATGGTAAAGCCCTTATCAGAAATTATTTAGCCCAGGAAGGCCATGGAAGATTGGTGGAAGAGACATTTATCCATCTTAGCGTAGTGGTTATTTGCGCGGAGCCGAGAAAGGACCACCCTGATATGGTGAATATCATCCTCAGGATTTTTGGATAAAATAAGGATGTCGTCTAAGTATACTATGACAAAACTACACAGAATGTCCCGGAAGATATCGTTCATAAATTCTTGGAAGACGGCTGGGGCGTTGCAGAGGCCAAATGGCATCATGAGATATTCATAATGGCCAGTGCGTGTATTGAACGCGGTCTTCCACTCGTCGCTCTCCCCTATTCGGATTAGATTGTATGCTCCTCTCAGGTCAAGTTTGGAGAATATAGAGGCTCCTTAGAGCTGATCAAAGAATTCCGAGATTAAAGGAAGGGGATACCGGTTTTTAACCGTAATTTTGTTAAGACCCGGAAAATCGATACAGGGTCTTAATGAGCCATCTTTCTTTTTCACGAAAAAGAACCCTGCCCCGGCTGGGGAAGTGGAATTCCGGATAAAGCCTCTCTTGAGGTTCTCCTGGATGTAGGTAGACATAGCCTCGGTCTCAGGCATGGAGAGGGGATATGATTTAGACTTGGGGAGTGTGTCTCCCGGAATTAATGCTATGGGGCAGTCGTACGTGCGATGAGGCGGCAGGACCTCAGCCTGGGTCTTGTTGAAGATGTCCAAGAAATCACGGTATACCTCAGGAAGCGTGGAGGGGAGTGGTACCGATGTCTCGAGGCCAGCGAGCGTGGTTACGGGAGAAATAGTAGTATGCTTCACAGAAGACCCCACTGAATCGGCGACTTGCCCGTCCAATCCACACACGGATTGTGAAGCTGGAGCCAGGGTAGTACCAGAATGACCTGGACTGTGGGAGAGTGAAAGACAAAGACCATGACCTCAGTGTGACCGTCCACGGTGGAAAGTGCGAGGGGGACAGACTCCAAGATGATGAACGCTGGTTGGAGGGGACGGCCGTCATTAGCCTCAAGGCCAATGGGTACTCTTTTCTTGATCAAAGGAATCCGGTTGTTAAGTGCGTTGTCGTGATCCAGGATATTGCCACCAGAGCCGGAGTCGATAAATGCTGCGGCCGACACCTGGACATTGGGACCCTCGAGGGTTATAGGCAAGAGAATTCTCTTAGGAAGTTCCTCAGGGGAAGAGGGGCAAGGAGAGATGGTACCCAGGGAGAGCCCCACAATCTTCACTGGGCATTCTCGCTTCCCGGTCTCTGACGGCAGTGACGTACTTGGTGATCCGGGGAACCGCAGTAAAAGCGGAGACCTTCATTTCTGCGGCGCGTTCTTTCAGCTGTTGACTGCCGATTTGCACTGGCTTGGGGCATCCAATGCCGGAAAGGCCAGGGGAGGAGGCCTAGGAGGGTCTGCAGTAGGCAACACGAACCGGGGCCGCTGGCGTTCCTGGCGTCTCTCTTGGAGGCGTTGGTCCACCCGGATACTGAGGGTGATGAGATCCTCCAGCGAAGAGGGACGAGAATGAGCTGCCAGATCGTCCTTGAGGTATTCGGCCAAGCCCTGCCAGTACGCTGTGGAAAGAGCCTCATCATTCCACCGAGTCTCCACAGCAATTGTGCGGAACTCCACCGCATATCTTGCTGCCTGGGAGAGATGACCCTGGGAGACCTGCAACCCTGGGAGAGATGAAACAAGGATGAGGCGGTGGTCTCCCTAAGCGTCAGCGTATCAAAGACTTGCTGGAATTCTCGCCGGAATCTAGGGAAATCTTGAGTTATTTCTGGTCTGAGTTCCCAGAGAGGCGAAGCCCAAGCAAGAGCGTCGCCCATCAGCAGGGCGTAGATATAGGCCACCTTAGAGTGGTCCGCGGGGAACCGGACGGAGACATCTCGAACTGGACGTCACATTGGTTCAGGAATCCCCGGCAAGTGAGTGGGTCCCCAGCGTAACGGTTAGGCGGTGGGATGCGTGGTTCCGAGGCACCCATAGGTACTTGAGCGGGAGGAGGAGGCGCTGCTGGCGGATCCCGAAGGGAGAGGTTAGACAGCTGCTGTGCCACGGACGTTACTTGGTCGCTCAGAAATTGCCAGTGTTCCATGGTCACACCTTGGCCCACCTCAGGGAGATCTGCATTTGGTGGGTTCTGCATAATGTAACGCTGTACTGCCCGCAGACCTGGCCAGTCACAAGTACTGAGGTGGGTAAGGGTATAACATGCACTCACAGCAGTGAGGGCATGCCCGGAGTGTGGTAGGGTGCGTTGCCAGGTCTGGTGAGAGAGGGTTAGCCAGATACTTGCCATGTCCGGGGCGCCAGACGTCCGAGTGGTAAAATCCGAAAGCCGTAGGTCGAGGACAGGAGAGAGTAGCGTAGTAAGGTCCGAAGCCGAGTCCAGGGGGTAGCGAGGTACACGAAGTCTAACGAAAGCCGAGATGAAATCCAAGGGTAGCATACAGGGGCAGGGACTGGAGCGAGAGCTGAACGACACAAGAGAGCCAGGCATAGCCCTCTGTACAGCAAGAGCCACAAGAAACTATGCAACAGTTGGTCAAATTTATCAGTATTTTATCGAAAACTATGACTTTTACAAATTTTCACCAGATGCTCATGTGTGGAAGCGTGCAATAAGGAAAAAGTTATGTATCGATCCGTGTTTTTTTCGTATTGATCCCGGTGTTATTGGAGGGTATTGGTGTGTATCACCGGATTTCTCCCGTATCTATGATCATGGAGACTTCAAAAGGCGAAAGGTCATGTTAAAACCAACTAAGAAACGTCAGTCGCAGGCAAGCAATGCGCCAGCACCAGCACCGGCTTCCAATAACGTCCGACCGTCAGTGAAAACCTGGTGACGGCCAACCCTTACTGTCGGTCCCCACCTGGATACCTGCAGCCTGAGCCGGATTTCGCGTAAAGATTCCAGCAAGCTTACATGTAACTAAGCGATTTCCAGCCTCATCAGCTGACTACAGGTGTAGTAGTCCCGCTGTCACCTGTCAACTACGTGTATAATCAAGAATACGGGACTGGCAGTGCCTCGGCGCCAGCTGATTGGCAAAGTCTATGGTGAGTTATTTTGCCGTATTTTATTCTGTTTTTGAAATATCAATTCAATGCACAGTCAAACGATTCTCCTGTAAGCAATATCATTGGCAGAGCAGCTTCTTGTGAGGATCCGGGGGTCGCAGCGGCCGCGGCATGGCCTTCCCTCTCCTCGTGTTCCAGCCGCTACTGCAGGGCGCTCCCTACGTCGGCTCCCTCTGGGCCCGGTGGTTGGGGGACTCCCTCCTCGTCCCCGGCGGGCGGTTGCTGAGCCGCAAGCGGCTCGAGCTGTGACGGCTGCTGCTGTTCACGGGCGCGCGCCCCCAACTCTTACAGAGCTTGCGTCAGATCTTTTTAATTTATTCACTGCTCCTGCAGTGAGGCTCCTCCCCCAACACACACACAAAGTTCAATCAGGCTCAAAGACTGCTCACCTGTATCCTTCTTTTGACAGCCTATCCAGGACAGCTCCATGTACTCCTCCAGGCCTGCCCCCTCTTCCTAGTGGTCAGCCACACTTTATATTGCCTGTCCTGCCACTCAGTCATTGCTCAACATAGTCTCCACTGCGGAGGTCTTCTCTGGCACTCTCTCTCTTTATTTGCACAGAACTCTACTTGGCTTGGCGGACGTCATCTCCTGGCTCTCTATTCCTGCTTGGACTCTGACCTTCCGGAATTCTCCTACCCCGACCTTGGCTAACGGCAACGACAACGGAACTTCTTTAACCGGTACCGGCAAGTATTGCTAGCAATCACCACCTGGCCTGGCAACGCCTATTCACCACACTCCGGACATGCTCCTTTTGCTGCGGGTGTGTGTTCATTTACGTCCCCACCTCAGTATAAGGGACGGGTCTGGTCTGCGGGCAGCACCAGCGTAACATTATGTCGAGCCCACAAGACGCAGACCAGACAGACGTGGACTCTATGATGACGGCCATGTACCAATAAATTCAGGCCTTAACGGATCAAGTGGCTCTCCTCTCCCAACAGGTACAGGACCTTTCTCTTCAGGCACCACCTACGGCTGCACCGCCGGCGCAGTCAGATCCGATATCCACTTCATCCCCAGGTCCGAAGATTCCGGCTCCGAAGCCGTACGTGGGGGATCCCCATGCCTGTCGTGGCTTCCTCAATCAATGCGAGATCCAGTTCGAGATGGCTCCGCAGTTATATTCCACTGGTCGGAAAAAGGTGGCTTATGTTTACAGCCTGCTCACAGGTAATGCACTGGCATGGGCCTCCCCGATCTGGAAACTGCGCCCTGATATTACCCGAGATTATCCAGCCTTTAGACGAGACTTTCGACAGGTCTTCGATACCCCTGCACGACAAGAGACTGATTCTGATTCCCTGCTGCAGCTTTCACAGAGACGTCGGCCTGTGGCCCAATACGCCTTGGAATTCAGGACCATTGCAGCTGAGACTTGATGGGGTCAGGAGGCCTTAGTCTCCGTCTTCTGGAAAGGCTTATCGGACTCCCTGAAGGATGAACTTGCTTCTCAACCCAGGCCAGGACTTCTGGAGGACCTCATCACCCTGGCCATTTGCTTGGACCAGCATCTTCAGGTACGCCGCGCTCGCGTCAGCAACCCCGGTCTACGCCTTTCCGTGCTCCTTTCTACAGGTTCTCTACTACCTCAAGACCCACCTTCTCCCCGCTTCCCGCGCTGGAAGCCCCAGAGCCGATGCAACTCGGAGTCCAGCGTCCTCGGGTACCCTTACGACAATTTCACCCAACCGGAGAGTCGTGTTACCATTGCGGATCTTCTGCGCATCGGACCCGTGACTGTCCACCATCTACGGGAAATGACCAAACCCAGTGAGTATGAAGCGGCTCTCCCTGGGTGCTAAATCTTCATGTCCCCTATCCAGGAGGGAACTCCCTAAAAAATTGACCATTCCCGTTTCTCTTTCTGGCCCTACTTTCCGCACCTCCACAGCAGCATTCATTGATTCCGGCGCAGGAGGGAACTTTGTGGACTAGACCTTCTCCGAACAGAATCAGATTCCACTCTCTAAGAAGAAGTTCCCTGTTGCCTTGGTCGGGATTGATAATCAGCCGCTCACCCCGGCATATATCTCCTTGGAGATCGGTCCCATCACCCTTTCTTCTCACTCCCACAGGGAGACCTTGGACTTTGACGTGATTCATGCTCCTGGTACACCGGTCACTCTTGTCTTGCCCTGGTTGCAGAAGCACAATCCACATATCGATAGGGTATCTTCTAACCCCATTGTCTGGAGGTCTAGCTCTGAGGAACCTTCTTCATCTACGGTATGTTCGCCTCAATTTCTAGCTAACACATCCAATCCTAAGAGAGACTTACCCTCCCCATACGCGGATTTTTTGGATGTTTTTAGCAAATCGCAATCTGAGTTCCTGCCCCCTCATCGTCCTTACGACTGTCCGATTGACCTGGTACCTGGGTACACCTTGCCAAGTCCAAATCCTACCCCCTCTCGTTACCCGAGACAGAAGCCATGGATGAATATATTCGTGAGAACTTGAGATGGGGTTTTATATGTCATTCCAACTCTCCCGCGGGGGCTGGATTCTTCTTCGTCAAGAAGAAGGATGGGACTCTCAGACCGTGTATAGATTACCGGGGCCTGAACCACATTACGGTAAAGAATCGTTATCCACTTCCACTCATCTCCGAGATTTTTGATAGACTTCAAGGGGCCAACCTCTTTTCCAAACTTGACCTTCGTGGGGCGTACAATCTCATTCGCATCCGGGAGGGCGACGAATGGAAAACTGCCTTCAATACCCGTAGCGGACACTACGAATAACTTGTGATGCCCTTCGGGTTATGCAATGCGCCAGCGGTTTTTCAGGACTTTATCAATGACATATTTTGGGATGTCCTTAATCGTTTTGTAATCGTCTATCTGGATGACATCCTTATTTTTTCCAAGAACCTACAGGACCATATTATCCACACGAAGTTTGTGCTTTCTCGTCTCCGAGAGAACCGGTTGTTTGCCAAGATGGAGAAATGCCTTTTTCACCAGTCAACCACTTCATTTCTTGGGTACATTATCTCCAACAGAGGCTTGGCCATGGACCCAGAGAAACTGAAAGCCATAGGGGATTGGCCGCAACCCGATTCCCTCAAGTCTATTCAGCGATTTTTAGGATTCTCTAACTATTACCGGAATTTATTCGCAACTTTTCCACCATCATCGCTCCTATCACGGGACTGACCCAAAAAGGTACAGATCCTTCATCTTGGTCTCCCCAGGCAGCCACGGCTTTCAAAGCATTGAAACAAGCTTTCGTCTCTGCTCCCATCCTCCGACATCCGAACACTAAGTTTCCATTCACCTAGAAGTTGACGCTTCGCTGTGGGGCTGGCGCGGTTCTATCACAGAAATTTTCTCCCCAGGACAAACTTCACCCTTGCGGGTTTTTCTCTAAGAAATTTTCTCCAGCGGAGAGAAATTATGACGTGGGTAATAGGGAACTTTTGGATGTCAAATTAGCTCTTTAAGAATGGAGGCACCTTCTGGAGGGGTCAAAACTGCCATTCACAATTCTCACGGACCATAAAAACTTGTTATACATCGAGAATTCCCGTCGCTTAGGTCCCCGCCAAGCTCGCTGGTCGTTATTTTTATCTAGGTTTAATTTTATTTTGTCATACATTCCCAGCACCAAAAACGTCAAGGCTGATGCCCTCTCTAGACAATACTCTTCAGAAGAGAGACCGGAAAAGACCACCAAGTCCATCCTTCCTAAACAAAGGATCCTAGCAGTCACGGCGTTCAAGAATCTTGAGAAGATCAACAAATCCCAAAAACATCTTCCAACTGGTCTTGAGGTTCCGAAGGACACTTTGTACATAGAGCCCAAGTACGTTCCTGAGATACTCGATTGGGGACATGCTGCCCGCTCGGCAGGACATCCAGGATTCAAGAAAACCTTGGATCTCATCCGTCGCACCTTCTGGTGGCCCAATATGGCCAAAACCATTCTCGAATTCACACGGTCCTGTCCGGTATGTGCACGTAACATGATTCCTCGTCAGAAACCTCAGGTTCTTCTTTTACCTTTACCCATTCCAAAGCGCCCCTGGTCACACATATCCATGGACTTTATTGTTGAGTTGCCTAGGTCGAATGGCATGAACACCATTCTAATAGTAGTGGACCGGTTTTCCAAGATTACCAAACGCCTCCATACACGCCTCCTCCTGCGGAGACTGTCGCAGTCAGCAGCTGCTGATATCCTGTTTCCTGGCTGGCGATTGAGTATAACTCATGAATGCTTTATTATCCGTTATGTTTGTGAGTGTGCATTTTTACCGATCCTACTCCATATACATTTTGTAAACTTTATTACGCTATGAGTGCGCCTGTTTTTTGTTTGTTTTTTCTGTAGATATCTTGGAGGGAGTGGTATCCCCCTTCACTCAGGCTGAAAAGACTCATTTGGACAGCATGTGGAGTTGGACTCTGATCTGTATTGTATTTTAATATAACTGGACAATATTCACATATATTTTTTATATATATTTTTTATTTTTTAGCATAGATTATTATTTACATTTAGCACATTTGTGTTATATTAGATTTAGGTGGCGGCATATCTTTTTCTTTTATATATATATATATATATATATAGAATCCAATGCACAGCCGGCACACCATATGCAAGTAAATAAGTTTTGGTGCTTATCCCATAAAGCAATAACAGACCATACGATACCGGTTGCAACACGACATCAAGGGACAGCACGCAGGTAAGTAAATCAAAAATGTTCTATATTTGATAGAAGACACAAAAAACGACGTTTCGGTCCCCCAGTGGGACCTTTCTCAAGGTGGTGCAATTGAATGCAGTGCACAATACATATATATACCCCAAACCCCAGTGCAATTCAACAAAACCAATCACAGTTAATTAGCCTCACCTGTCTATGTGACATGCATCCACAGTATCAGCAGGTAAAGAGCGTCCATTTTGAATATATTAACTCTATATTTGTTTACCTGATATGTGTTTAGGCATGCGCAAAAAGGCTCAGGAATTGCATAATGTTACTGCTGAGAGACTACATAAGTCTGCCAGACCCAGCGATATCTTGGATAACCGGAGAGACCGCATAACCGCATGGGCTAAACTGATCTGGAGCTGATACCTGGATAGATTAACTATTTCAGGGACATGCAAAATACACATTGTAACTGCAAGTTAAGCGAAACATGTGAAACACCTGATGTGCTCACCGTAAATGTGCAAAAAAATGTGAGGGATTAAAACATATATACACACGTGTGGATGACGTGGCTTACTAGAATCTAGGACAATATATAAATGCTGAAAGCACTCAGCCATATAACGTCTAATGCATAGTGTAAGAAATGATAATGCAATCATGACTCTATGCATCATGTCAGGAAGCGACACCTTAAAAACCAACAAAAATACATAATGCAGACAATGTCAAATAGAGAAACTGGTAATAAATTAGAATACATGCTGTGTCACACTCTCAGCAAACATTGCTACAGGTGGCTCTTGACTAAAAGGGACCTGAGGTATCTGACACACTGTAATGCACCAGCATGCATAAAAAGTGAAATAGTGCATCAAAGCATAATAATTTGCACAAACAAAAAAGACAGTATATAAATGCTGAAAGCACTCAGCCATAGAACGCATAATGCGTAGTGTAAGAAATGATAATGCATTGATGACTATGTATCCTTTCAGGGAGCGACACCTTAAATACCAACATAAACACATAATGCAGACACTGTCACATGGAGAAACTAGTGATAAATTGTGTGTGTCTCGCTTTCAGCAAACATTGCCACAGGTGGATCTTGACTGCAAGGGACCTAAGGTGCCTGACATGATGGAGGAAATGTGGCTAACTGGCTGACACCCCAAGGCAGTATGCGCTGGTTTTGCTGTTAAAGATGAATCCTAGTATCAGCAGGCAGCTCAATGGGCCAGGTGCGGAGATTACAGGAAACAGCTTAATCTGAAGTCCTCATTTAGACCCCGTGGGCTCAATGTGCCCAAACTGTAGATGAGTCTGGCTTCAAGCTGTAGTAGTGTCCTGTTGCGATTCCCTCCTCTCCCCGAAGTCCGTGCCTGGGCAATTGGCATACAACGCAAGGTGGCGAGCCCATGCCTCTTCTCTTTGTAATGTCTTGCTACTGGTTGATGTGACAAATCCTCCTTGTTTTCAGTATCAGCCAGTGCCTTCCGTATGGCAGAACGATGTAGGGCTAATCTCTCTTTAAGCATCCTCATTGTCTTTCCCACGTAATAAAGGCCACATGGGCATTGTATAAAATATACAACGTATTTGGATTCACAATTCATTGTATCCTTGATCTTCTGGCGGATGCCAGTGTGAGGGTGTGGATAGGAATTCCCCAATATCAAGTACTGGCAGTTGATGCAACCGTGACATTTATACACGCCTGCTGGTCTGGATAGCCACGTTGGTTTTGCAGCATACTTGGCGGTAGGATCTGCTTTTGTAAGGTAGTTGCCCAGGTTTCGGCCCCTTTGATAGCAGAATCTGGGTGGTTTGATAAAGTTGTTGCCAATCACTTTGTCATTGGTCAAGATGTGGCTATGCTTACGTGTATGCACCTCTTGATGAAGCCAGATGCCGTACTGAAGGTGCTTCTATTGTTGAACCGGTTATCGTCAGTCTTTTGGTCTTTGCGAATATGGCAAGCCTCTTATCAAATACCCTCTTATCAGCAACCAGCCATCATCCAGGCGCATTGAAGAGAGGCTTGCCATATTCGCAATTTCTGCGTGCAATACGGATCACAAGTGACCAATCACAGCTGGACGAGGCGCTAATAGAGATGAAAGAAAAGTTCCTGATGCGGGGATATGCATATAATGATGTCTCTCTTGCCTTGGAGCAGGCCAAAACTGTGGACAGAAGCAGGTTGCTGACACCCAAAGACCAAAAGACTGACGATAACCGGTTCAACATTAGAAGCACCTTCAGTACGGCATCTGGCTTCATCAAGAGGTGCATACGTAAGCATAGCCACATCTTGACCAATGACAAAGTGATTGGCAACAACTTTATCAAACCACCCAGATTCTGCTATCAAAGGGGCCGAAACCTGGGCGACTACCTTACAAAAGCAGATCCTACCGCCAAGTATGCTGCAAAACCAACATGGCTATCCAGACCAGCAGGCGTGTATAAATGTCACGGTTGCATCAACTGCCAGTACTTGATATTGGGGAATTCCTATCCACACCCTCACACTGGCATCCGCCAGAAGATCAAGGATAAAATGAATTGTGAATCCAAATACGTTGTATATTTTACACAATGCCCATGTGGCCTTTATTACGTGGGAAAGACAATGAGGATGCTTAAAGAGAGATTAGCCCTACATCGTTCTGCCATACGGAAGGCACTGGCTGATACTGAAAACAAGGAGGATTTGTCACATCAACCAGTAGCAAGACATTACAAAGAGAAGAGGCATGGGCTCGCCACCTTGCGTTGTATGCCAATTGCCCAGGCACGGACTTCGGGGAGAGGAGGGAATCGCAACAGGACACTACTACAGCTTGAAGCCAGACTCATCTACAGTTTGGGCACATTGAGCCCACGGGGTCTAAATGAGGACTTCAGATTAAGCTGTTTCCTGTAATCTCCGCACCTGGCCCATTGAGCTGCCTGCTGATACTAGGATTCATCTTTAACAACAAAACCAGCGCATACTGCCTTGGGGTGTCAGCCAGTTAGCCACATTTCCTCCATCATGTCAGGCACCTTAGGTCCCTTGCAGTCAAGATCCACCTGTGGCAATGTTTGCTGAAAGCGAGACACACACAATTTATCACTAGTTTCTCCATGTGACAGTGTCTGCATTATGTGTTTATGTTGGTATTTAAGGTGTCGCTCCATGAAAGGATACATAGTCATCAATGCATTATCATTTCTTACACTACGCATTATGCGTTCTATGGCTGAGTGCTTTCAGCATTTATATACTGTCTTTTTTGTTTGTGCAAATTATTATGCTTTGATGCACTATTTCACTTTTTATGCATGCTGGTGCATTACAGTGTGTCAGATACCTCAGGTCCCTTTTAGTCAAGAGCCACCTGTAGCAATGTTTGCTGTGAGTGTGACACAGCATGTATTCTAATTTATTACCAGTTTCTCTATTTGACATTGTCTGCATTATGTATTTTTGTTGGTTTTTAAGGTGTCGCTTCCTGACATGATGCATAGAGTCATCATTGCATTATCATTTCTTACACTATGCATTAGGCGTTATATGGCTGAGTGCTTTCAGCATTTATATATTGTCCTAGATTCTAGTCAGCCACGTCATCCACACGTGTGTATATATGTTTTAATCCCTCACATTTTTTTGCACATTTACGGTGAGCACATCAGGTGTTTCACATGTTTCGCTTAACTTGCAGTTACAATGTGTATTTTGCACGTCCCTGAAATAGTTAATCTATCCAGGTATCAGCTCCAGATCAGTTTAGCCCATGCGCACTCTCTCCGGTTATCCAAGATATCGCTGGGTCTGGCAGACTTATGTAGTCTCTCAGCAGTAACATTATGCAATTCCTGAGCCTTTTTGCGCATGCCTAAACACATATCAGGTAAACAAATATAGAGTTAATATATTCAAACTGGACGCTCGTTACCTGCTGATACTGTGGATCCATGTCAAATAGGCAGGTGAGGCTAATTAACTGTGATTGGTTTTGTTGAATTGCACTGGGGTTTGGGGTATATATATGTATTGTGCACTGCATTGAATTGCACCACCTTGAGAAAGGTCCCACTGGGAGACCGAAACGTCGGTTTTTGTGTCTTCTATCAAATATAGAAAATTTTTGATTTACTTACCTGCGTGCTGTCCCTTGATGTCGTGTTGCAACCGGTATCGTATGGTCTATATATATATATATATATATATATATATATATATATATATATATATATATATATATATACAGTGTTCAACAAACCTATACATTTGCACGCCCCAGGCGAGTGGATTTAACATCGTGGCGAGCTCCAATTGGCCCAAGCAGCACACGTGTGGTACTAGGTGGCGAGTAGATTTTTTTGTTCGTCGAGTAGATTTTTTGGTGATTTGTCGACCACTGTGTATATATATATATATATATATATATATATATATATATATATATATACCACTGTATATATATATATATATATATATATATATATACATAGATAGATATAGATATAGATATAGATATAGATATAGATATAGATATGTAGCCCTGCTTCCTATCGAATACAGACCATTTCCATGTGCTATATAACCTGTAGGCTCACAGGGCCTAAGCCTCTGCCACGGAGAGCCTGGGGTGCTCACAATACTTATGCCTTGGTGCAGCGCCTCCACCTGCGATAGCTTCCACCCTAGGGGAAGTGGGTCTTCGCAGGAACTTATGTACATGAACACACACACGCACAGCAATACCGTAACCAATATGTTTTACTTATAGCAACCAGCAACGTAATCACAGGTGCCCCTCTCTAGAGGAGACACTACTACCAGCGTCCTTGAACGCTCCCTCTCCCTCCACCGGGTGATCCCACCCCGTGTCCAGCTCCCTCTTGGAGTACGTTCCCCCCCCCCTTTCAAGTGAGTCAGTGGATGTATGAGTGTGTGACTGCGCAGCCACCGTGTCCCGGAGTGAGAATGGTACCGTTGGTGCACTTGACGTTTTACCTGCCGGGCACTCCTGTACCCGGTTCTGCAACTATCTTCACAAAGGATCGGCGAGGGCGTAGATGACGTCACCTGTAGGTGTCTAGGGCGATCCCACCCAGACACGCTGCGACTTAATAGCGGGGCCTGGTCCCAGGCCTCCCGCGGCTATAGAACTGTCCTGGTATGACTCGTAGCACAGTAAGGGGATCCAGACCCTGACTATGGCCAGTCCCTAGCTCTGCTGCTTGCTACTGGGGCTCAGGGTCTAACTGGGCCTGGGGCATGCGGCCTAGGTAGGGGCGGCAGCCTCCCTACACCGGAGCTCCTTTTCCTTCCTCCGACAGCTAGCTCTGAACACTCGTGCGCCCCTCCACTTCCTTTTCCTCCCTCCTCTCGTACCTGATTGGTTCTGGCGCGTCACGGGGGAAACGCGGGGCCTGCTGGGACCCTTAGTCCCCTAACTCCCCTCCTCCCCTCCTTCGCGGGCTTTTGTCCCTGCCCTGCGCATGCGAAACCTCTGGCCGGACAAATTCTGCGCTGGCGCCAACCTAACATGGCGGCTCACTCTTGCGCGGAACCTCCGTTATCGGAGCGTTCCCTAGGTGCACCTCCCCACCCACACAACCAATTGGGGGGGGGGAAACGGGGTCCCGGCTACCGATATATATATATAGAATATATATATATAGAAAGAAGGAAAAGAACAAGATATGGCGCCACCTAAATCTAATATAACACAAATGTGCTAAATGTAAATAATAATCTATGCTAAAAAATAAAAAATATATATATATATATTGCATATCTGTCATATGTTAGATTTGCAGAAATATCTAATTAGTTGCTAATTAATTTTGCTGTTCAAAGAACGTGGCTCATGAATCACAGCGAGGATGGCAGCTGCAGGCTTTGATGCTTAATGATTCATAAACAGGTAATCATCAAAATTTGCTTCTCAGCAAATTTAATTTTTCCTATTATCCATTTAGTGCAGTCTTTTTAATACATTTGCTAAACGTACAGTGTTACCATGCTTTTACTTCACAGTAATTTATAGCTCTGCAAAAGTCACTAAACATCAGAGTGTTGTGAATCTATAAAAATATTTCCAATCTATGAAGTGTCATTTAAAATTTTAATTGAAAATCGATTTGCTTCCGTTCGTCTAGCTCCATGAGTGTGTTTATCAGAAACCTTTATAATTTTAGGGATCATTTTATAATGAGTTTTTCAAATTATTTTCTTTGCTCTCTTCTTTTATATAACTTCGTAGCCATGACTCAAAATGAGCAATTTTTGGGATCGGTCGGTTCTTTTGGCTCGCGTATTTTTGCGGATCAGTCTCAAAAAGGGTGATTTGCCGTTTTTTTTTTTTTTTTTTTTTGTTTTTTTTTACACCAACAAGATTGCTGAATCTGCGGATTGGATTCTAAAACTCTCTCGGCGGATTGCAGAATCCGCAGGTGGATTTTTAAAATCCACCAGCAGGTTGTATCCAATGGCGGATTGGGATAAATCCATGCAGATTCCAACGGTAACAATCCATCGGCGGATTTAACACCGCGGAACGGATTTTGAATGACAAACTCTGGAAAATCCGGGAAACGGATTTGGACTGGTTCGTCATGGCCAATAATTCTGGCTAAGCAAACAGTTACATGAAAGTTGGACATTAAACATGATTAATCCCACACCACAAAAATGCTAATGTTGCATGTGGATTAATGAATTGATGGACACAATGCGAATAATATTTTTTTTCTATCAGTTTCATGTACAGTATAATAGAATTCCAAGCTGCATTAATGTTGCAGTAATGTAGATTCATTGTGGCATTCATTGTAGTACCATAACAAGTGTTCCTTATAAATCTAATCGTGTGCAGGTCTTTTGAGCTCTCACATGAAATCATACAATAGAAATACAAGTAACATACTGTGACCTTGTCACAAAAACAACATATGAAACAACCACAGAAACCACAAATCCCACACAAGAAAACATCAACAATTAGGAAGGTGGGAATGGGTTAGTATTCTGTTCACAAGCATTTTAATTCGCTCAATGTTCAGGTGTTTTGTGAAATAATGTTGCAAATTCAGACTGTGGATGCTGGTTTCCCAAGCTCCTGGCATAATGCCCATATCCTGCATCACTCAGCAATTGGATACCATTTTGAAGATGGAAGATATTGTGAAGATTAGCGTTCTGCCGAGTGTTTAAAAAAAAAATAATGAAGACTTCAGCACACATTGAGTAAAAGATTATACACCTTATCACACACTAATTTCCATTCACTTGAATGTGAGTGAAGATGTGGCAATGTGTAGCATCCTTTAAGGAATGTGGGGCTTACAGTAATTGATACCTTTGAAATTGTATCTTTCTATTTGCCCAGGTGATGCCGGATGCTGAGATTCAAGTAGAACTTTAGTACTGTATAATGAGACACATACACAGTATCTGGAGTGGACATTTGGAGAATTAATAAGTTACTTCCGGTGATTCCTAGTTATATCTGGAAGTGCGCAACAACATAACTCTGATAGAATGATGTATGTAATCATTGCTTATTGTATTCTACTCTACACAGCAATCAATGCCAAGTAACATAGAGCCAGAACTTAACGAAGATCTGGTCCGATCTGTATGAGATGAGGAAAATACAAGGGCAACGAGGAGACTGACATACTTGGCTATAAGTATAAATCAAAAGAGGGCTACTAATAGGGGTGAAGAGGTGTGACAACCATCTCAGCAGAGAAGGGGAACTTAGCCAGCCTAACCTGGAATTCAGGTGCATAACTTCCAAGGTTGACCAGCCTGGCCTCCATCCTCTTCCTGGCTCCCCCTACTTGACCACCGCAGGCCCCAGACCTCATGTTATAACATACCCACTGACCGCGCATTACTCCTCACAAGTTTTCCCTCCACCCACACTTTACCAGCAGCCCCCCGCTCCTCAATCGATGTTCCCATTACTTCTCACTAGTTGACCCCCTGAACACCTTCTCAGTTGCCAGTCCAGGACCCAGGTCAAGACTTCAGTTTTGCGCCCAGGAAAACCTGTTGCAATGGCAGAAAGTTTTGAGGTGCGATGTACATCCATGGACATAGAATAGAAAATGATAATAGTGCAATACTGTATACACACTGGACATGTGAATAGGGAATTCTGTGAATGTTCCACTCACATGTTCAACATGAAGATCAAGCAGTGAGGTTATATAAAGTACCACACTCAAAAGGTCACCCTGATATCATCTCCATACTTCCATAACGAGTTCCATGAGGGTCAAAGGTAAAGGGGGAGGGGAATCCCACATAGAAAAGACAAAGCAAATATAGTGAAGATTGCTTTTGTATATAAAAAAAACACAAAGTAATGCACGTATATAGGCAACGTTGAGGCACGCATTTAGACCACCCTGGGTCACAAAACTGGAAATAGACAGCAGCACTTCCTATCAGCCCTTGATCCTGCTTAACGGCCGCTAAGCAGTAGATGTAATCACAGGGTTGAAAATCAGGAACCAAATCTCAGCTGCAGTTCACCAGCAACAAACAAATGTCTTCCCAGAGTCTATATGATCAGCAAAACTCTGCCCTACGCGTTTTGCTCATATATGGGCTTCCTCAGGGACCCTTTCTGCCATCTCTGTATCTGGACTGGGTCTGAGTCCTGCTTGGGAGCAGCATTATCTCCAAGGACAGTGATTTTATATATTTATCACTTTGATCTTCACCTTTTTTTACACTCTGTGGGATATTATTATTGGAGTATACATGTATACACTATTAAGTAGTGCTATTTGCGCTTACACCTCTTTTTTGTTCTCTGTAAAACCTGTTGGCAAGCCTGCATAAAATAGGAGAAACAAAAATGTGCTGATAATGCAACTTTGTTTTCGGTCATAGCGTTAATTCACACTCGCAACCTATGTGTATATATGTAATAAGAATGATTACAAATCTCAACCAGTAACATTACAAATATAAAGAAAAGTGCCTGAGCAACCTATAGTAAGAGTGCCTTGTCATTTAACGTTTAGAAGGAGTTACTGTAAAGCCTCTATGGTATAATCTTAAAGCAAGCCTCACTTCTGGCTCTTGAACTGGTAAAGAGATGGTATCATGATCAGAGATGTAAAAACTATTCCCAATGTAGTTTGCCACATTTTCCACAAATATTGCTGCAATTTTGTGAAAAATGTGTGGGCGAGGTTGAATGGATAAAGGGTGCACAATTTTGCAAATCAAATTCTATTCCTGTAAAGGCTAAACTTTTAGGATCACATTGATACATTTTTCTTTTAAATGATTCGACACATTGTGAGTTAGGCTTTTTTCTTTATTTCTAACATGCTGAGCTGCAGTATTCTTACTTTAAGCGTTCTCGTGGTTCTACTGACATATGCTTTATCACAGCCACATTCCAATAGATAGATTACATTTTTACTGTGACATGATATTTTTTCTTTCATTAATGAAGACTTCCCTGTTTTGTTTAGAGGTAAACATTTCGTTTTTCATCACTGTCGTGTTATTGCATCTATAGTACAAACTCTACAATATGTGCATCGAAAGAAGCCTTGTGAATCCTTGTTCAACCAGAATGTGTCTTGTGTTTTTCAGGAAGCTGTGTACCCATATTTTTTTTTTTTTTTTAAGGTTAGAGGGTCTTGAGAAAATTACTTTAGGGCTTTCTGATATAATTGATCTTAACATTCCATTGGAAGGTAGTAGAAGACTGGCACTTTGGGATATTCTTTTCTAATATAGTCATATTCCCTTTTGTCAAACCATCTTGCAGAAATACTGTCAATTCCCAACAAAAATAGTGGTTGCATAATTTTTTTCAAATGTACTGTATATGTATTCTTATCACCTAAAAACCTCTGTGCTTCTTTGAAATAATCATCTTTATTCATTTCTTCAGTCCCTCCCCATATATTTGCTTGTTTGATTACCAGATTCTCATTCTTGGACAATTCTTGTAGGGCTTACCTTTCTTATTTTGATAGTTTAATTCTCTTGGAATTAGTGCTCAAATATAATTGCTCAATATCATTGTCTAATAACTTTTGAAATGTCTCCAAGAACGATCGTTTACTTGAGCAAGGGAAGAATTATGATCGTTTTTTCAACGGTGCACGTACTGTACACTGTATGTACTTTTTAAGGAATAGTCAAGCTGTTTTCTACTCCTCCACTATTTTCTGTATATGTTTAAAAAATGTCTATATACATTTGAAATGTGTTAACTTTGTCTGTGGGGGAAAAATTAAATCCTTTATTGATAAGTGAGATATGTTTTTTTTCCTGAAAAAAAATGAAATTGCTTAAATTACAAACCCAATTTTTATTACTCAGCTTGTCTGTCTTTTGGCAAAACCTAATCCCTCGTTGCATCCTCTTTTAGTTCTACCTCCCTTTTTCTACTTTCGGGGATAGTAGCGTTTGGTACCTGTCTGACTTTCTCCAGATTCAACTTCTTAGAAAAAAGGGTTTATGTGTATTTTCTTGGTTGTTACCATAACATTTTTCATTTGAGAAATTAAGACTGAAACTGTTCTCATTGTCCTGTTAATGATGTTATTAAACAACGACGCATGTGAGAATAATATATACAGTGAGTCATAAAAAGCCCTAGGATAGGCGACACAATAGAGGACACTATTGGATAACCTGAACTCATGTAAGTATACTACCAATAAGTGTTTCTGGATATTATCACTGATGAAGTAATCAGAGATATCCACACAGAAGATGAAAAAGTTGTTGATGCAATCAGTCAATTCATAAGGCTGTTAGAGTTATATCAAATAAACAGCTACAGAATTTGCAACTTTTCCTCTCAGCTTAAGGTAAAATAGAGAGATAATATACCAAAATTGACTGACAAGGATCAGGTTATTGATGCTTCATCGCCCCCATGGCTTCCAATGGGTTAATACAGCGGTCATGACTTAATTATTTGACCTAGTCCAGGGAATTCACTTTTGCTTCCTCTATTGCTATGGCCAAAGTGGGCAAATTGAGAGCCCTGGACAAGGCCAAATAATTGTCTGCTATCTGGCATTAGGTGATTCCAGCACAAAATGCCAGGTAAAGCCTAATAGCCACACTTGTCTAATAGAATTGTTGGCCATTACTATATGGGTGGGGTTGTTTTGTTGGGGGTGTGGAGGTAAGGGGTGGGTTATGGGGGTAGGTGTCCTGGGGAGGGAAGTTAGGCCAGCCAGGGCAGTTACAAGGGGGGTAGTGGGGGAGGGTTGTAACACTATGACATTCAATGGGTGGGAATGGTGTTTCGATTAACCCCTTCGTTAGCCTATGGGCGATGAAGGCATGCATAAAGCATGGCTTCATCGCTTCCAATGGGTTAATACAGAGGTCGTGACTTAATTATTTGACCTAGTCCAGGGAATTCACTTTCGCTTCCTATATTGCTATTGCAACATAGGAAGCCAAAGTAGGCCAATTCAGCACTATGGACAAGGCCAAATAATTGTCTGCTATCTGGCATCATGTAGTTCAAGCACCAAATGCCAGGTATAGCCACATCTGAAAACACATGTGTTAACCAGAGCGTTATCTCCCTCGTTCATTTTAATGGACTACAGAGGATATGGGTTGAGGTGGTCCCCCCATCCATTCAAGAGAAGGACATGCTGTTGTAATTTTAACACTGCCCTTAATGCATTGTTAATGAATTTTAAAGATACCTGTTAGCACTTAATGATCAGTTAACAGATTGTAGTGGATCGTTTAGTATTTAAGGCCTTCTGAGACCTCAAAGTTCCTTAGACTTGTCAATATAGTTCTTATGGAAATCTGTGTACGGTTTGAGTCAATTAAATATACTTCGCATAAACCATTAGCATATCTAAGGTGTGCTCCTTTTTGAGCACAGGTTTCTCTACATATGTTATTGGGAGGTAATAATATAGGGCTTGGGACTCAACTAAAATACAGTAGTTTCTCTGTCTCTTCAGAATCCAGAAAAGGATTAAAAAAATTTTTTAATCCGTCTGAGGATTTTCAGTGCTGGAAAAAAAAAAAATCTATGGTGGCTTAGAAAGAAAATTCCATTGAAATCCATAGAAAATAGTGGATTTGAATGTGTGTGAAATTTTGGCCCATCTGTATTCTGGTGTTCAACAGCATGAAACAGAACAGTGTCAAAAAAAATAGGAAAGTTTAAAAAATATTTTATGACTAAGACTGAGATTCTGAGAAGCACAGAGAAAGTGACAAAGTCACAAGAGTCCCCTTTACGTTGCACTCAAGGAAAAACAGAGTAGGTATATACATAAGGATATAATATCCACCGAGAGAACCGATAATGACTACCCCTACCCTGGTGGAGAAGTGAATGAGATTGACCACACATCATATACTGTACGCATGAGCTATCTATATAAAGTAAAGTATTTAGTGTGTTCCTGCAGTGATATAAATAAAGGAAGAGTAGATGCAACCCTCATTCATGCCGTGGGGTGCAAGTGTTCCCAAAGTGTGGATCTGTGCTATATAATACTTTCAAATCAAGACCCTATCCTCATAACATGCTGACTGATGGTTACAATTGGGGAAGTGCAATCATTCACTGCAATTACTCTTTTTGCATATATTTAACTGTATTTGCACCAAGTGCCCCCTAACACTATCTATTCTCCCACCTGCTCCCTATTGGGGGTTTATTTTAGTTAATTATTTAATTTTTAGGCACATATATGGCATTATGTGTCACTTGTCTTTTGGCATTACTATTTGATATTATTAAAAGTTTATTGTTTTTGATTTTAGCAGTAGACACCTCTGCCATTTTTGGTCATAAGTGTCAGCTTGAGCAGGACTATTTAGTCCTTCCTTTGGACAATATATTATTCTGTAATTGGCACTTATCGGCTCTCTCAGTGGATATTATATCCTTATGTACTGTACTGTATATACCTACTCTATTTTTCCTTGAGTGCAACGTAAAGGGGACTGTTGTGACTTTGTCACTTTCTCTGTGCTTCTCATATGCATAATTTTCCCATGCACCAGGTTTAAATACACTTTGTGATTTTAGGTTTAAGTGATATCCTGCCATTATCTATTTCTCATTAAGACTCAGATTGTACAGCGCACGATGACACAAGCGCACTCACGTGCGTGGTTGCGCGCCAACCTCAAATTGCCTAATGCCTAGGAGGCAACTCCATGTGCGCGCGCATGACAGAGCACAATGGCGCGACCGCGATTTGAAGAGACAACAGTTTTCGTTTTTTCAAGCGCGGCCGCGTGGCTACTCCATCCCCCGTGGGCGGTTCAGCCAATGCGGTTCAGCCAGCTTCATGATGCGTCCGCCACGCCTCCACCACGCCTCCCCAATCTCCTGCAGCCAAGTTCAAAGATCGCTGGGGCTGCAGGAGTGCGCGAGGTGATGCGCTCGGTCACGCAAGTAGTCGAAGCTTAGCCTAAGTAAGTGAACATGACTTCATCTGTACAATTTTCACTACAAGGACTTTTCTCCCCAACCTATGGCTGTACATGGTTAAATCAAAAAAAGAGGCAATATTTTTATTTGAGGCTTCTAAAAATACCCTTTTTGTTTTACGAGTAACAATCCTGCTTTGACTGAACAATAGGGGCAATTATTTACTTGACTAATTTCTTCCTCTAACAGTGCAACTTCATGCATATTATTATGTTTCAGAGTCCCAAGTGCTCCAGCTTTGTTGTCACAGAGCTCTCAAGTCCTTTTCATTAGTAGAGAAAACACGTTTCTTCTGTGTGCAAGCTTTTCTGATTTAGGAAGAAGGAAAAAAAAAACACAGCAATAATATCTTAATGGACAGTCAATTACCCTCCTTTTGTCAGCAGTAAATTGTGCCAAGGTCTTTGTAGTAGCAATGCAAAATAAATGCTTCCTAAGCGGAGTTAATTAAGTTAGAGGAAAAAAAAAGAACATTTAAAATGACTTCTTTTTAGATTTTGTACAATGGAGTAGTCCGAGGAAATATCAAACCTTAAACCTCTCTGGTGAGGCGTGCTGTTAAACCTGGATATTAAAACACTTTCTTGGGAGTTGTTTTTGATTTGTGTGGAATAAATTAAATGTCTCTTTATAGTTTCGCAAGACTTCCCACAGAGTATAATTATACACAAAACAGACTATGAAATTCAGGCCAACAATTACTTTAATTAGAAGGTGGTTATTGAATCTTTCAGCATGGCTATAGACCACAATACAGTTAGAAGAAAATGTTGGAAATTGAGTTGTTGATAAGTATTTGTGCTGCTCAGGAATACTTTCCGGTTGAAATAAATGATATGGACTCCAAATAAATAATGCACGACGTTACATTGCCATTTAACTCTCAAGCAATAATATGGCACTTGATTGATAACTTGGTGCCTTCAGCTATTTGGAAATTACCAAATGCATCATTCAATCTTTGTTAATGTTTTGAGCATAGATTAGAACAGAGTAGAACAGAATAGAACAGAGTAGAACAGAGTAGAACAGAGTAAGGCAGCATTGCAAAGTAGAACTAGAAAACAGCTGTCTTTGACTCATTGATTTGCAATATTTCCTTCTAATTAAAGAAGCGGTGGTAATTGAACTCTTTCGATTCTATATTGTTCAAGAGCAAGTCCCTCCAAGGACAGTAGGCTAGTGACAAGTTTAAGGTGTTACATCTGTACGGATGATGCATTTCTTTCCACAATCTGACACTTAGAAGTATTTTCAATAGGGTTTATTGCACTTTCACTTGTGTTTTGGTTAAAAAAAAAAAAGTGTTGTATTTTGGTTGCAGTTTTGGTTCTAAAATATTTTAGTATTTTAGTTTTACCAAAACATTGTCTGTTTTGATTTTTATTTGGTTTTGGATTTGTTTTAAATATTGAAAAAAAAAAAAACAATTTTAGTAAAAATGTAAATGTATATACCTATTTTTGATGTGTTGATAAACAGCATCTCAATACCTCATGTGGTGGAAAGGCGTTGACGGGTTTTTAGGAAGATGTATAGTGGAACTTGTGCTGAGCCAGGCTCATTGTCTCTGCCACAGGGTGAAGCTTTAGGAACATGACCATGGCTGTCCTGGTGCCAGAGTATTACTGCTGTGGCAGGTTCGATCCGGAGGTATGGTCTGTCCACAGCAATGTCACACCCGACACTTTCTCCGGAGCCGCCATTTTTGGTTTTCAGCTGGGCCCCAGGAACAATGAGTTAGGCTACATCTGTAGGTTCAAACATACTATGAATGTTTTAAAAACCTAACCATTTAAAGTGGGAAAGGTACTTGCCTACATGCAAATGGCATCAAATGTTCTCAAACCCCAAATATGGAAGACACAGAAGAGCATTTGTTCTCATTCTCTGGAGGCCAAATTGTCCCTACACTTGACAGTATTCAAGAAGAAGGCATGGAGACAGAGGGAGATAAGAGTCCCTGGAGGTTAAGCAAAAGCTGTAATTCAAACCTCCATCTTGCTATGCACAACTGCCAGACCTTTTCCAGTGAAGCAGCACTGCAAAGAACTGAAAGACAAGCTTGAAAAGAAGAAATGGGAATTTTGTTGCCCTTAGTAAAAGTAAGAAAGAAAAAACAAAGGCACTCATTCATTAAAAAGCAAGCCTGGAGGCGCATGCGCGACAGCTGACTGAATGGAATGCTTGATCAGAGAACTCCGTTCACAGCCGGCAATTAAATAAATAAATAAAGCACATATATCGCGGAGATCCCCCCCAAAAGCAATTGCCCAGGTAGCTAAAAGTACGAGGATGTCAAAGGGGACAAGATCGAAGAGACCCTCTACAGTCCTCACAGACTAGTTTGCCAAGGGAGATTCGGCACGCCAAGGGCCACGAGGGGCCTCCACAGAGCGGCACCGAATCGGAGGAAGAAGAAGATGGCGGCAGAGAAAATCAAATTATGCGGAGAAGAGATATGCAAGAATTCTGCCTGGACATTAAAAGGTGCCTGCAAACAGAATTAGCTGCACTGCGGGCCGACATTGGGAGCATAGGAGCGCGCACGGACTCCCTTGAGAGAAAACTAGACTCCACCATAAAAGCCCTGCACAAGACAGATAAGCAACTGGCCCAAGTTAAAGATACAGTACGAGACCTCACAGACAAGCAGGAAGACTCAGAGAACCGTGACCGTCGCAACAATGTGCGGATAAGGGGGGTGCCAGAGGACGAAACAGACCCCGAGGACTTCCTGAACAGATGGCTGACACAAACAATGCCAGACCGCTCCGAGCAGGACACCCATCTGGATCGGTGTTACAGGGCCCCCAGGTCAAAGCCGCAGTAAGGGGATGCCACGGGACATAATAGCACGCTTCCATTTTTTCAAAATAAAGGAAGCTTTCTGTCAAATCACCCGCAATGACACTGTGTTTGAGGGTCACAAACTTCAGGTGTACCACCACCCTCCTCAAAAGACGGCAGCTCACTAAAGTGCTTTGAGATGAGGGGATTCGGAACCGGTGGCTCTATCCGTTTGGCCTCCTGGTCACCAGGAATGGTTCCTCGCAAACACTGAGGCGGGAGGGAACTTCCTCACTAAGCTTGGGCTCCAAGACAAAATCCCAGAGGCCGCAGTTGGAGGGAGATCAGCCCCAGACCCAGCTTGGAGGGAGGTGGGAAGAGCTGACAAAAATAGGCAGCCTCGCAGCCCTAAATGAGCAGATCGCAGAGGGTCTACATTAAAAAGACATTTATTTACTTACCGTTGCTGTCCCAGTTTTTCCGAGTTGTTCCTGATGTTGTTTCTGAAGCTCCAGGGTTATGGGCTCTGGAAGGACCCTGCCATGCCCTGTTGAAAAATGGCCATAAGGTACCTGTAGCGCGAAGCAGAGCTCCACGGAGACTGGTGGCCATCTTGGTTCTGCTCCGGCGTTAGACTGAGATCGACGAGGAGCCAGTCGACATCAGAGAGGAGGAGCTGGGGACTCTCGCGAGACGACCAGGCAGCAGGGGATAGAGTGGCTCCAAGATGGCAACGGGAGGAGACGGAAGAGGCAGAGCCAGCGATGAGTACCGGAAGAGCCGAGACGCGCCGAAATTCAAAGATTCTCTGCACACAGCCGGGGGGGAGAGGGAGGAAAGGGGCGAGAGGGGGGGGGGGCTTAGAGGTAGAGGGGAGGGTAGGATGGGACAGCGGTTGGGGGCAGAACCACAGGTAGGGACACTGGGCTTATTGAGTAGGGAAGTTGAGTGGGCACAGGAGGCAATTGAGGAGATGAGGGGGAGAGGGGAAGATGGAGGTTATAAGCGAGAGGTTGATGGGGGGGTCAGGGGAGGGGGATGGGAGACCAGGGGGAGGGAGGCAGGGGGCAAGGGGACAGGGGGGAGGAGTGGTGACCAGGAAATAGTGAGAATCCCATATAAAATGTGCTATCAGAGCAAAACTAATCGCAGCATATGGGGCATGAAGGAGGAGGTCATAGGATATGGGGGTCTTCAGGAGAAGGTGGGGAGGGGAGCAACATCAGCTGTTTGGGTAGTTAATAATTGGGAGTGTAGTTGATCTAGTGCTTTAAAGGTTTTATATTGTTTGAAAATAATTGTTTGAAAATAAAATTACGGTTAAAATAATGAGAGGCCGGCTGAGACGGAAGTCTAGCCGTCGCTGTGTGCCTGCATACTCGGGTCGGGGCAAACACCCGCGACCCTGAGATAGTCCTTGGGAGAAGGTGGAGTGGAGCAGCCCTGGAAGGGAGAGGAGGACTGAAGAGGGCTTTGTCGAATTCCACCAACCCGAAGACAAGGGCGGGGCAGTGGTCTCAGACCGCGGACGCCACACCCAGCATGTTTTATATGTTTTTCTTGTCTTTTTCCCCTTTTGTGTCATATGTCCCCTATGTATCTGCCCCATCCCACCACTTCTCCTGCCTTGGTGGCGCCCCGCCGAAGTGGGGCAAAAAATTGCGCACTGCAGAGGATCAGAGGCATCTCAACACACCCCGGACATACCAACTAGAAAGGCAACTTATGAGAGGTGAGACTACACACACACCATGGCTTTGACCTTTATCTCACATAACGCCAAAGGACTGAACTGTCCCCGTAAATGGAAGAAAGCACTCACTGACTATAAAAGAAAGAGGGTTGACATTGTGTTAATACAGGAAACCCATTTAGCACCACCAGCTTCCCTAAATACTTTGATAAACAGTTTAAACAAGTATATCTGTCATCTGCAAAAGAAAAAAAAACGTGGAGTAGCAATACTGGTCCACAATTGAGTGGGGCTGGTGGGGGATAAAGGGAATACAGACAAAGAAGGCAGGTTCCTAATGCTTACGGGGTCCATAAATCAGCAACCAATAACGATAGTCACAGTCTATGCCCCAAATGGTCACGATCCGGCCTTCTTTAAAACAACATTCGCTACCATCCGAAAACACAGTAAGGGCACTCTGATAATGGGTGGTGACTTCAACACAGTGCTGAACACATCCCTAGACAGATCAGACTCCCACAAACCTAGAACGTTGCTCAGACCTACAACTCTGGAACAAGGGCTGGGGGACTTGCAGTTGGTTGATGTCTGGAGGGAGTTACACCCACTAGATAGAAACTATACCTTCTACTCGCACCCACATAATTCATACAGCAGAATCGATTACTTCTTTGTCTCTAGTAGACTGGTCCCAAAGATCGCCCATGCAGGGATCCACGATATTTCGTGGTCGGATCATGCACCCATAGAGCTACGGTGCACACAGATAGGGTTGGACAGACCATGAGCAAATTGGAAATTAAACGAATCCCTCTTAAAACTTCCAGAATTACAGGAAAATATCAGAGAAGAGATTAAATGTTTTTTTAGAGAAAATAAAGGCAGCGTTCGCTCACATATTACCCTCTGGGAGGCACATAAAGCAACACTACGAGGGGTTTTGATTAGTTTAGCGGCCACAAACAGGGTAAAGACCCCCAGGACTGTAGAAGCTACAGACCAATATCCCTGATTAATTTGGACATAAAATCTACGCCAAACTCCTGGCCAATAGATTAGGTCTCATCCTACCCAGACTGGTGCACCAGATCGAGTCGGGTTTATTCCGGTGCGGCAGTCATCTGATAACACCCGACGAATTATTGATCTGATAGAAATAGCCAATGCACGATCAATACCTGTAATGGCGCTCAGTCTGGATGCAGAAAAAGCATTTGATAGGATAGCCTGGCCATACCTTCAGGCCACACTTGGAGCATTTGGGATGGGCGATAAATTGATAAAGGCTATATTCGCTCTATTCTCGGCACCGTCGGCTAGGGTTACCCACCAGGGATTTGCTTCAGACTCCTTCCAAATTAAGAGTGGAACGAGACAGGGATGCCCGCTCTCCCCCTCTCTTTGCACTATGCATGGAGCCATTGGCCTCTCAGATAAGGGATAGCAAAGACATCACGGGTATTGACATCGGAAACTAGTCGCATAAAGTGGCACTGTATGCGGATGATGTGTCCCTGATAATATATAAACCCCTTACCTCTCTACCGAACCTATTCGATTTGTTGGGGAGATTCAACAGGATCTCTGGATTCAAAATTAATCAGTCAAAATCAGACGCTCTAAATATAAATCTCCCCAAGCACTTGGAGAAATTGATGTCTATAAACTTTAACTGGCAGCAGAACCATATCAAATACCTAGGCATCAATGTCACTAAGTCCTACAATACACTATACAAAGCAAATAATCCCAAAATGACGCAAACTCTGAGAGGGGACATTAAGAGATGGGCCACATTGAAAATCTCGTGGATTGGTAAGATTCATTGTGTTAAAATGAATCTGCTCCCGCGCTTTCTATACCTGTACCAAACCCTCCTGGTGCCAATAGGATTGAAGAATTCCCTCTCGCTTCAATCGGTGATAGATAAATTTATCTGGGGAGGGAAGAAGGCGAGGGTGGGCAAACAGATCACGCGTAAACAAACAGGGGCAGGAGGGCTAGCGGTACCTTGCTTGTTGTCATACTATAAGGCGGCACAATTATGCCAGATTGTGCAAAGGCACACCAACCCAGACTCAAAAAGATGGGTCGCCCTAGAAAGAGAGCTTTGCTCCCCTATGGGGTTGAGGCATCTGATTTGGCTTCCCAAAAAGGTGCGGTTAGGCACGAAATTGCCGCTATCCTCAATGACCAACTCGCTCTCAGTCTGGGAGGCTACCAGGCTCAAATGCAGCTTGACTCACAAGTCATCAGGTATGACCCCACTGTGGAACAACCCACTTTTTGCTCCGGGCCTGAACAATGCTGACTTTCCTATCTGGAAACATATAAATATCAATAGACTAGTAGATCTGGAGGGTAGACAAGGCATACAAACATTTGATTTACTTAAATCCAACAAAAATATCCCCAATGCTGAGTTTTTCAGATACCTCCAGATCCGAGCATTCTACCAGACAATGCAACCCCATACCCCTATGACGAATTTTGAAAAGCTCTGTCGGTCAGGGACATCCACGAAGGGACTTACATCGCAGATGTACAAGGAAGTGACCGGTTCTGGCGCGACAGTGACGGACAAAACAGGGTACATGATAAGGTGGGAACACGACCTGGGGGAGACACTAGAAGTAGGAGAGTGGACAAAGATTGTGGAGGCAACACCTAAAAGCTCCATGTGCACGACCTTGAGGGAGAACGCATATAAGATTATGATGCGATGGTACCACACTCCCACAAAATGAGCTACATTTCTGCCCAGTTACTCCCGCTGTGCCTGAGGCAGTGTGGACAACGGGCAGACCTGTTATACATGCTGTGGTCTTGCCCCAGGATCATCCCGGTATGGGAATCGATTAAAGATTTGCTGTACAAGATCCTAGGCAAATCCATACCGATGGAACTATAGCTGTTCCTTTTGAACAGACCAAATAAAGGACTCTTCCGAGGCGAAAATAAGTTAGTAGCGCATTTTGCGATGGCGGTCCGAGGGGAGATCGCAGCACGCTGGAAACAAAATGAAATCCCTTTAATTGCTAAGATTCAGAATCGGATTTGGTCGGTATGCCAGATGGAAAAGTTGACGAGTCTGGTCAACGACACTGGTACAAACTACAGTATCTAAAAGTCTGGACACCATGGCTGGCCCAGACAGACATACCGGGGGTGGAAAGGGCCACGATTTGGCATTGATTGAGGTTAGAGCATTCTCCTTCGAAAGACAGCCAAAAGGGATGATTTGGGCTACAAGGCCCCTTCAGAAACAAACAAGCAGACAGTGACGGGTAGAATCTAGAGTAGTGGACAGAACCGAGGCAGGGAATGCACCCTGTTTCCTCAGACGCAGAGAGCCAGCTGGCACACACGAAAGCGGAGCCACGGCAGGAAACTCCCACCCCCCCCCCCAACACAATACTCCCCCCTCTCCGCCCCTCTTCCTTCAGGGGGCTGTATGTCTGTCTGTTTACCCGGTTTATCTGTCAGTAGACGTACTTTCATACAATGGAGTGTTGGTGACTGTAAGCTGTACCTGTACTACATTTGTATATGTAATTTACGTACGTGTCAAATAAAACTTAAGTTGAAAAAAAAAAAAAAGCAAGCCTGTACCTCTGTACCTCTGCAATGTTACAGAGGTACAGATAATGGAAGAATCAGTGATCAGGAATACAATAAAGGCAAGACATGATTGACAGACATGATTGACAAACACTCCCCTTCTGCAATTTGTAATTAATTTCAAAAGAAACAAAATCTGTTAAATGTTTACATTTAGTGTAGCCATGCCTGTGGCTACCAGTGTGCCCTCCCTGTCACGTAAGTCCTGATAGATGCAGGCTGTGTCAGGCCCCCTATCTTTAGCTTACCCCTCCTCTTGCAGCTTCCTTGAGTGGCAGGAGTGGAGGTGTGACAGTGTCTGTGTGTTGCCCAATCCGGGTGCAGACCTTGTGCCCTCCCTTTCTGCACTCAGGAAGAGGCAGTTCTATATTATAGTCAGTCTGAGTCTCTCCCTCCTGGGATTGAGACATCCCCTTCAGCCCCTCAGGGGGCTGATGCTAAATACCAGACAGCTGAAGAGACACACCAGGCCTTTAGTCTGATAACAGGCCTAGGTACCATCCAGAAGATCTGGGACCCGAGACAAAAGAATGTACCTGCTGTATTACCATCTGCAGTGGCTACAATAAAGAAGTCATTGTTTTATATACATCCTGCCTAAGTCTACAGTCTATTGGGGGGGGTGTATGGCAGAGTGGTCCACTGCTGGGACTATCTCCAGCCAAGCTGGAGCCTGCAGTGGATGGAGGCACTTGCACCAAGAGAAGAATGAATCCTGAGACATCCAAAAGCCTGTCCTGTTATTGCCACAACATTGCGGACCCTCAGATCTCCTGCAGCCTACAGTACCCTGCACCAACTCACACCTGGTAGCCAGCCAATCTCCCAGAGGGAAAAGGGGGGGGTGGAGGGGGAGGAAGCAGCGCTACATTAGTATAATTATATTCATTTAATAAAGACAATTAGATTGTTCAATTATTTTCAAAAGGTAACATTTTGACCTGCTACCTGGGATACATTGTTTGTGTAGGATTGTGAGTGGCTAGAGCTGCCGATGTAGCCTTATGGTTAGTCTCACTGTCAACACCTGTCACTAGTTTTAAATACCTGGGCTTATGGTTTGACTCCCACTTAACATTCGGGATGCGCATTGATACCCTGACAACCAAGACCTATGCCAAACTAGGGGTACTTTACAGGAACAAATCCTCCCTAAGTCTCCTGGTCAGAAAGCATGTTGCACAGCAGATGCTAATGCCAATTATTGACTGTGGAGACATAGTATATGGCTCGGCTCCTCAAACCCACCTTAGCAAACTTGACACCCTCTACAATTCAATTTGTCGTTTTGTTCTCCAATGCAACTACAACACATATCACTGCGAAATGCTCAAAGAACTAGATTGGTCATCACTAGAGTCTAGGCGCAAAGTTCACCTTTCCTGTCTCACCCTCAAATACTTTCTGGGCAAGCTACCCAGCTACCTGAACAAGCTCCTCACCCCTACCACATGCAGCACCTATCACCTGAGATCAGACTCCAAAAGACTATTCATGGTCCTAAGGCTCAACAAAGTATCCGGACGTTCCTCCTTCTCCTTCCGTGCACCCCAAAACTGGAACAACCTACCAGAGACTCTCATATCCACAACCAGCTTAAGTTCTTTCACATCTAAGGCTGTCTCACACTTTAATCTGGTCTGTAACTGTTTCATACGCTCATAATATATATTTTCTTTAACTGTGCACGCAATGTCTTGTATATAATGTATACCCTGTTCATTTATGTAACTGTACTTGTAACCATGTATTATTTTTTTTACTCTGTGCCCAGGACATACTTGAAAACGAGGTAACTCTCAATGTATTACTATACTTCCTCGTAAAATATTTTATAAATAAATAAATTAACACGAAATCCACCACGGCCCTGTCTGAGCACCAGAAAGGAGACTAATGGCCAATCAGGATTGACACAGCGGGTGTCCCTGCTTCTGAATGGGACTCCCGCTGTGTGAATCCTACCGGTCTGCACCCCTCTGTAAAAGACGCGCAGTAAGAGTGAGACTAAATCAGTCACTCTCCCGGCGCGCCTCCAACAGGCGATCACGGGGGTTTTTATTTTATTTTAATAACACAGTATTAAAGCAGGGGGTCTCCGGAGCTGAACCACATTAATTTCAGCTCCGAGGAACCCCTGCTTCCTAGTAACAGGCCCCAGTATGGGGTGCCGGTATCTCTCTGAATTGTTTAACTGTCCTGGTAACATGACGCGGGACATTTAAATATTATTGAGATGTTGACAAGAATTGTTTATATTTATGGGGACGCTGCATCTATTTTAGGTCTATCTGGTTTCAGCATTAGTATCTTAATGTCTTTTTTAGTTATTCTATGCTGCTAACTGCTGAGACGTTCTCATTGTCTGATTAACTTTGATGCAATTATTGATTAATTTATGTAGACATTAAGACACTAGGAGACAATTACATTAGCAATAACCTTCACAGCCTGCACCCCTTGTTTCCTATAGGTGTACAAGCCAGTGGTGTACTGGTGAATGACTTAATTAACAATACACCAGAAGACTGTCCATTGTAAAAGTAATGAATAATTAAAAAGCCTTTGCCCTTTTCCAAAATAGATACTCTCCAACAATTTCCTGTTGATGACCATATTTATTAACTCTTGTAGGGATGAATTGAGGGCCAAACTGCCCAATTCTCCCCTGTTGTGTGGGAGAGTCCCTCGAAATACATTGAAAACATCGATTTTTTTTGTTCTCAATTAAAATAAATCTCTCAGTCCAATGCATGTCAGTTTCGTTTTCTTACAACAAGAGACAGGGGTGCCCAATGCTACATCCAATTGACAAAACATATATGGTAATAAGTATAAAGTTTAAATACTTCAATAATAATAGTAATTACATGGTTATTTAGTTAAACCCTTTGGCAAAAGCGTTGTAAGCCTGCATACCACGTCAAGGTATAACCAAAAATGCAGGTCCTACACTACACTGTGAAGACAAAAAATAAAAACCGGGCGCTTCTCAAAACTAGGTGAATATTAAATAATTAAATAATTATACAATATACGTGACAGTGATGTTCAATTAATAATGGATACACAAATTGTGTTTAGTGACCTTCACCAATGAGTGAAAAAATATATAGAAATATTAATGTGCAATACAATAATAAAAAAGCAGCTCTACACCCTTAAGGCGGACTGTCCAGGTCCAGATGATTCTTGTGCAGGTTTTCAAATTTGAGCGGAGCGCTGTGTGACTCGTGAATATGAAAAAGAAAATAAATATAATAGTGCAGATGGTACAACAATGATGGTCTGAATATGAATGTTCTCTGTAATAGTTGTACTCACAGATTGTAATATCAAATATAGGCGTATCAGAGACCCTTCTCTCTCTGATGGGAGCCCTTTAATGGATACCCCTCAGAGTGGTGTCTTGATACAGGAAGCTTGTGGTATAGATAGTCAATTATTCTCCCAGGGGTATATGAAAGTAAAAGAGAGAGCGCACAATAGAGTAGTATAGTCTAAATTGTATTAGCAGCAATCGGTTAATATATGTATAATACACTCACATTTTGAAATATAATAATGTTCGAGGGAGAGGATAGCTGTGGATGGAGAACGCCGGTTTCTCCAGGAGCGGCGGAGCCCTTCCGCGTACGTCACGGATACCCTCGTCACTTCCTGTGTCGTCTTAGGTCAGGGCGGAAGAGGCTGCCTGGTGTGTCCGTCTCCTGATGGTTTGCCAGCAGTTGTCTCCGATAATCTCCTCAGCACAATCACCTCCCACAGCGGATCGATTCTACGCGTTTCGCTGTGGCTTCTTCAGGAATCGAATTGTGAACCCTTCCTTTTACCTCTGTATGAGGGGAAAGAACCATAGTAGATCCTGTCCTTGCAGCAAAGTGAAAAGACCTCCCAAGTTAAAAAGGTGAGGAGGAGTGAGCTTTGGGGGGAGGTGCCACCTACCTACATACAACTGTTACCAGTCGTTTTCTTACCTAGAAAGTATTTTGAAATGTTGGCCAGTATGGGAGAGAGTCTATTTGAAACAATGTGAATAAGTATATGTAGCCCTGTTTCCTAGTAAATGCAGTACGCTACCGATGCTGTGTAACCTGTGGGCTCGCAGGGCCTGAGCCTCCGCCACGAAGAGCCTGGGGCACGCGTAGGAATATTGATAACCTTTTACTTGGTGCAGCGCCTCCACCTGTGATAGATCCCACCAGAGGGGGAGTGGTTCCTCGGAGGACAAATATATATCACTCCACACACACAGCATGTAATATAACCAATGACTTTACTAATGCAACCATAAGTATGCATATAATCAACAGGTGTCCCTCCCTAGACGAGACACTAAACTACTGCGTCTCGCAGGACGCTACCCCCTTCACCGGGTGCTCCCACCCCGTATCCAGTACCCACACTCAGTGTTCCCCCACCCTCAAGTGAGATAGGTGTGTGTGACTGCGCAGTCACTATGTCCTGATATAAATGTATGGTATAGTTGGTGCACATGATGATGTTACCTGCCGGGCACTCCAGCACCCGGGCCTGCCAAGGAACTTCACAAACGATCAGACGACGGATGAACACCAGGACTACCTTCCGGGGCGATGCCACCCGGTCGGCTGCTGCTGCGGCTGTGGAGGTCTGAGCCCAAACCTCTGGCCGGATAATGCAACTGTCTCTGTAGCTATAGTTCTCCAGTGTGCACTAAAGGGGACTGTAACCTAACTGAGGGCCGGTCCATACTTCCGCTCCACTCTACGGGGACTCTGGGCCTAACTGGGCCGGGGTATATGGCCTAGTGTAGGGGCTGTGGGCCTGCCTACACATGGAGCTCCTTCTCCTTCCTCCTCCCGCTTGGCTCTGCCGGCGTGCTCCCCTGCGCAACCTTCTAACCGCCTCCTCCTGATTTCCTGGCTGCCCTATAGGCTCCCTGGCGTCACCTGATCTCGCTATGCCTGCTGGGACTTGTAGTCCCGTGCGCTCCACCCTATAGGAGCCACTCCTCTTTCGCGGGCTTTGCAACCTCTGGCTGCGCATGCGCAACCTCTGCTCCATCGCGCTCGCGCGACATCCAACATGGCGGTGCCCTGATCGCTCGTATCACTGCGGAGCCTCCGGTACGCCGGAGCGCTCCCTGCACTGCTGCAACCATCCCTTTTTTCCCCGCATGCAGAGATAGGGGTGAGTCTGGGGAGCCTGGCTACATATACTAATGATAATAACAATAACCAAGGAGCCCAGGTGGCAGCTTTAAATGTAGAGCTGAATTAATAAATAGTTTTGAGAAAGCTTTTGAGTGCTGTGCGAAGACGTTATTTTTTACTTAATAAAAATAAATAAATATATTCAATTAGACATACGCCGTCTGAGCAAGCTCAAACCCCAGTCTATTTCAGTTCTACTTGTTTTTTCTTCTCATAAGTTTGGATGCTTTAGTACAATCTGTTGGCCACAATGGCTAAGCCTGCAGCCACGTCAAGGTGCCACCTTTTTAGCGGGTACTGTACCTAGAGTACACTACCAATATTATGCAGCGTCCATTGTATTTCCCCCACTGCAGAGAGAAAACAAAACAATGGTACAGTCTAGGGGAGCTCAACTCCAGTCCTCAAGCCCTCAGAAGAGGCCATGTTTTTCAAGATATCCCTGCTTCAGCATAGGTGGTTCAATCAGAGGCTCAGTAAAAAGCCTGTGCTGATGCAGGGACTGATTAAGAAACCTGTGCTGAAGCTGGGACTGATTGAGCCACCTGTTCTGAAGCAGGGATGTCCTGAAAACCTGACCTGTTTGGGGGGCTTGAGGATCGGAGTTCAGCATCCCTAGTGTAGTCAATAGCATGGAATTATACAGTGCTATAACGCACTATATGTGTGAGCTACAGTGCTGTTAGAATTGGTTAAAAATACCAGAAGTACTCAAAGGAATAGTGAAAAAAATATATAAAAGAAAGTGCATGAAAAAAATATATATATATATATTCTAAGAATATTGCTATAGCACAGGTATTACCACGTTTTTCCTGAAGCAAGAAATCTCTCCGTGACTACTTTGAGCAAAAGATTGAATTATATAACCCTTACTTATGAAACAAAAAACCCAGCTAGAAATGAATCAAAGAATTTGCCACATTGGATGTGCATTGGGGCTTCTTTGTTTACTGTTGTATACTTGAGGTTACTTTCCCGGAAGCGCTACAATTGGCTAGGGTGACCATATTTTTACTGGACAACCCGGGACGATTTTCACGCATTCGCGAACGGCGTGCGCCAACCACGCATGGGTGAACAGTGAGGCCGACCACACATGCGTGAACAGAAAGCGCCCATCACACATGCGCAAACAGCAAGCGCCCATTGTGCATGAGCCACTGGCAACGGTCACGCATGCGCACAAGCGGCCGACACACAAGAATAAAAAACGGGAATTTTTTTTTTAAGTCGGGATACAGGACAAGGTACAAAAAAAAAAGGATTGTTGGGGGGGTGTGTGGGTGATGAGGGTAGATACCCTTGGGTAGGTGTTTATGCATCCTAGGGAGGAGGAGGATAGGGATTCATCCCTTGGTTACCTTAGCAGTTAGTAAAGCACTAACCACTAAGCCACCTTGGTGAACAAGAGGGGTAGATAGTATAGTTTTATTTTATTAGTAACCCTTTTTGTGGTCAGCTAGTCATAGACGACCGTGACTAGTTAACACTTGGGCTACTAAGGAGGTAATATTTTTTGTAATATGTGATGGTAGGGGTAACCGGCCTTCATAATAAAGGTGAAACCCGGCAGGCTGCCCTTGTGTATTGTGCTATGTGTGTCAGCTCTTGGGATCAGTGAAGTGTGTTATTGTATTCCCCGGTAACAATGTTCCCTTAAACTGTCCCCTGCAGGTTTATAAGCTAGGGATGTCCTGTGTGGTTAGGGTGCCTCATAGGAAATAGCTGCAGGACCGGGACTTTGGAAACAGGAGTTTAACTGTGGATGTTGTTGGGGGGCAAATAGGGTTAAAAATCATGTAAGGGGTTGCTGACCGGTAATACCGGGACTACTGTAATTGTACCCGCAAATAGTGCATGATGTGTGTACACATCTGTAGATAAAAACAGTGTGTTGTGGAGTGTTAATGGAACTCTATGTAATATCTTTGCCCAGGCAGCAAGTTCTACAAGCGGGTGCAGGAGCCTTTTTTAAAACTAAGTTGTAGAATCCAAGTTTTGGAGTACAAGTTTTAGACTCCAAGTTCTCAATGTATTTAGATAGGTATCCAATACTATGCAGACAGCCCCGGTAATGTAATTAGCTGGGGGGCCTGCATGGCAATGGCGGATCAAAGGAATTGATAGGCTAGGTGTTGGGACATTTGGAAGGTGGGCAATGGTGGAGGGACAGGTCTGTGGATGGGCTCTCAGCAGATGAGACCCTTTGTTGTAGCCAGACTCTGTGGAGCCTACACAGTGGGTGGTAATGGGCTGGCCAGGGAAAGCCGTTGCCGAGGAGCTCATAGGCGTGATTTCCATTGGCCAGTTCATCTTTCCAACCTTGCCGGCAACCTGAGCGTAAGCACGCCCCTTCCTTTGCTTGGGTAAAGCCAAGTGAGCCTTTGGCTCATGATTGGCTCTTGCGTAGAATCCCATGCTCTGATTGGTCGCCAGTCCCTCTTCCAGGTTAAACATAGGACAGCGAGGTGTACTGTATGTAAGGGGACTGGCCAATCAGAGAACCAGAGCAACCTTGGGCTTGATCCAGTGAAGCGATGGTGGGCTTTTCTAAAGTGCTTTGCCCCTAATAGCATAGCACTCCACACGGAGTTGCCAGGGAAGCCTTTCATTGCAATTAATTTTTTCCTGGTCCCAGGCTTCCTCCAGTGACGAAATTGCCCTTGGTGCCATCTGGCACGCAATGACGTTTAGATTACGTGAGCACACACACTCTTGGATGTATTTAAACAGTGCTTTTATTACTTCTGGCATCTTGACAAAGGTCCGAGTTGCTGACCAAACGCCAGTCCTTTATCAAAATTCACCAATGTATTTAATGTGAAAGTCCTCTGGATTTGAAATTTTGTCCCCATCTGAGGGAATCCATTTGTAAGCTTATTGCACCTGGCTTATGTACATGCACCCGAGGCGTTTCTAAGGAGTGCACCTTTCTCTCCACTACTTCATACTGTATGTATCTTACATTTTCCAGGTCCCCTTGTTAGCTTTCTTCCTCTCTATCCACATGTTCATTTGTTTTCCAAGGGCAGGAAAAGAAGGATGCATGTACACAAGAACAGGGCGCTCAATGTACACACCGTTGATTGCAGTTCTGGCTTCTAATTGCATCCGTTTCCCAATGCTATCTCAGCTATATAGAGGGGAAGGAGAAGTCTGCCAGGAAAAAAAAAGTAGTGAAGAAAATAAGCTGCCATCTTAAAACAGATCACAGCTGCTGGAATGGGTGCATCGATTACGGTTTAAATGATAAAGGAGGTAGAATAAGGTGGAATTAAAACAAAGTATATATTCTTGTACTGTAAAACAGAAGCTTTTCATAGTTGCAAGGGACAATTTCTGTCTTTTATAGCAGTAACCAATCATCAATTCTTCATACTCCATGTTCACTTCCTTTTGCTATATATTAAAGCAAGTAAAATATTTCATTTAGTTTTCTCTATACAGTATATATATATATATATATATATATATATATATATATTTTTTTTTATCTTTTCCATGAAGTTAATAAAAAGCACAGAATATAATAAAGTGTGTGCGCTGGACTGAAACCTTAAGTACTCTGCTGTAATTCCAATAATGATTTGAATTAGTTTCATTAAAATTTGGAATTGTTTTGCCATTATTAAGTTAGTGAAAAGTGCCATTATTGGAGTTAAAAAAATGATAATGAAATTGTGACGGGCTCCCAGAGAATATGCATATTGTTTTTTTAATTGCTGATCTTACACAAACTATTGACGTTAAACCACAGAAGATGTATATCTAAATGCATATTCGATTTTGATGACTTAAGGTTGCATAATCTGACTGCATTACCTGACAGTCATGATACTACAGTATATTGACGAGACCAGGAAAATTCACAGAGCAGACTTAATCAATGCATAAATTCTCCTCTCTATTCGTAACACATCTAGGAAAGGACAAAAGGACATATAAATCATTTGTTCACCTCGTGACATCTGTTTATATATGGATGTGTGCATTTCTGCCCTCCTGATTTGGACAGAAAGAGTCTGCTGGTGCGAGTTACACATTACTGACGAGTGTTTTGTTTCTTGACATAGCATTATTATCCTGGCTGAGTGTTTCATTTACCCTGCCTGCACATTGCTGCAGATTGATATTCTACAATTTTAATGGTCATCGATAATTTTTTTCTGTCCGTAGCATAGAAAATAAAAATAAATAAAAAAATAAAAACTGTAAATGTGTGTTAAGCATTAATCAAATTGCTCTAAAATCATAGTACGTGTATGTTGACTGAGTCTATTAAATAAATGTAGACCCCTTTCCCTATGGCAATGGGAACTACGCGTACTGATGAGTACCTGTCTGGCTTACAGGAGGCGTAATCATCCGCCACTGGGAGCCTTGGGTGATCTCGTTCTCTCTGGATACAGTGCTTCCACCTGAGAGGGATCCTAGCATAGCAGGATAACCCCTCACTGGAACCAATGCAGTCAGTGAATAAGGATACACACACGGGTATAACTAACTTATATTTTGTCACGCCTGTATGCCCGCAGACCTGGCTAGACCCCAGTACTGAGGTGGGAACGGTATGATACCACACACCCACAGCAGTGGGAGCAAGCCCGGAGTGTGGTATGGCATTGCTGGGCCTTTTGGAAGAGTTGTTAGTTATACTTGCAACGCTTGGGGATGTCCGTAGGAATAGTCGTGTCCGTGTGCCAATGTCCAGTAGTCCAGAGGTTAGAATCGTCAGAGTATAAGCCAGGTCCTAGGAAGCCAGAGGTAAGCAAAGTAGTATGCGTAGCAGGGTTCAAGGGATACCAGAGAGCAGAGTAGTCCAGGACAAGCAGGTGTCAAAGCCAGGGAAATCCAAGATAACACAGGAGCAGGAAACAACAGGAACACAGAGGGAGCACAGCATAGGTCAGGTACACACAGGGAAACAGGAACTATGCAGAGCGAGGAAGAAGTGGACAGACAGGGATTATAAAGGAAGGTGCACCAATGACAGAGAGGGGAGGAGCAGAGAGAGAAGTGGGAGACAACAGGGATAGGACAGGGAGAGAAGAGGAGGAGACAGATGGGACAGTCAGGGGAATGGCCTGGAGGGCTTGGGAGGCGGAGACATGGGGAACAGGATAAGAAGAGCATGTGCGCGCGCCCTCTGTAAGCTGGGGATGCGCGCGCACGGGTTGCAACACAGAGAGGGACCGCATGGAGCAAGGGAAGGACACATGGGGAGCACGAAGCCCAGAGAAGGGGAACGCGCATGTGACCTGCGACCGCGAGATGGCCTGCAGAGGCTGAGAGGAGGGAGCAGGTGGGTAAGAGAGACCAGCGGAGGAGCGTGTGCACGTGCCCTTCGTGGGCTGAGGGAGCGCACGCACCGGACGCGTCACCAGGCACGCGGAACGCCGCGCCGCGGGCACCACGCAGGGAGTAGGCAACGGGACGGATGCCACCACAGGGGAAGGTAATGCGGGCACCGCGGGAGAGAGGGAGCGGGGATGATCATAGGAGAGACTCAGGGACCACGTGGGTATGCGAGACCTGCGGGGAACACGCTGCGGTAAGGGGAGAGAGGTGGAAGGCAAAGGAGAAGGGTGGGAAGGAGTAGAAGGGGCAACAGGAGATGGGAGAGAGGGACAAGGAGGGGAAGGAATCTCCTGAGTCGTCACATATTTACTGACACATAACTGGATAACACAATATCTATACCAGGCCCCCACAATACAATTCCCACAATATATACCCAATCCCAGCGGAGTACTGAGGGTGCCCTGGGCACCTAACCACCCCGGTGTCCACAGAACAAGGCACACCTAAAGTGTATATGGAGTAGCGCTACCCCTGATGAGATGGTTGGTGCACGCGGGGTACCTTCCTGGTCTCAGACCAGACCAGGGAAAGTGGGAGATAATAGATCCGCAGGACCGCATTGTGAGTCTATGACACGGGTCTATCTGATCCTCTTACTCTCTTTACTGAAGGTGTACACCTCTTGTGGGAGCTCCATCTGGAGTGTCTCCCTTAAAGTCACTAGGGTGGCTTGTGGTCTGAGCCCAGACCACAGGCCGCAGATCACAACGTGGCCACTGTGTGCTAAGGGGAGCATCCCTACCTGGTGGCCTTCCCTACAGCACCACAATCTATCAGGGCTCGGGGCCTAGCTGGGGCCTGTAGGGGAGATCTGGCCTAGTTCAGGGGCTATGGCACCCTGAACTTGTCCTCACCCCTTGCCATCCTGCTACTGGCTGGCGTGCTCTCTCCATTCGTGCCAAACTCCTCTCCTGCTCCCTGTGCGCTTCCGTCAGCCCTATTGGCTGTAACTGCACATGTGCCCATAGCACCTAAGGATCCTGGGACGTTTGGTCCCTTGCGGAGCCTCTGTAATGGCCACCGCACTAACTCTACACTGCGCATGAGCATCGCTTCTTCTGCGCATGGGCGAGCACACAAGATGGCGACCCCCACTTGCCGGGTATGCCGCGGAGCTCAGACGTTCTGATAGATAGCCCTCAGCCTCCCCCACCCAACACAGAGGAAAGAGGGGGAGTTTGGCTATATCCCCCCCTGTGGACACCCCAATGGGGAGGCAATTTTAATATATACTCTATTTAAAAAAAAGAAAATGTAGCTTTATTTCTAAAAATAGCAAATAAAAATATTACAGCTCTTCAGTCAGTACATGGATTTCATGTAGTTAAATGTACAGCAAATAAAATGATCACTTATGAGCACATTCACATGTCTCAGACAGGTTTGCAACCCTGCTTGTTCCCATTATCTCAGCATACAGTGCTTGTACTGCAGCAAGGGATTCTGGGAAATGACATGCAATATCACCATTTGCTTCTTATCCATTTTAATATTGATCTCATAAGCTTATGCCTGCCGTATTACACAGCTTTTCAGCATAACCGGTAAAAGAAGAACATAGCCAGTAACCCTTCTCACAGACAGCTATTTCATCTTTTCGTGTCTCAGTGTGAGGATGGTTATACTGACTTTGCAATTTGAAGCTGGGATCGGTTTCCAACACATTAAATACATGATAAATGTACTAAACTATGCTGGGAAAAAAAGTGACGAAAACCCTCTATCGTACAGCAAATAAAATTAGCACTTATGAGAACATTCACGTCTCATTCAGATCTGCTACCCGTTTTTTCACCATTAACTCTCAGCATAATTTTCTCCCACTGCCGCTGGGGATTGTGGGAAATGACATGCAAATGAGCAAGCAGTGTCACCTATTTACAGGGCCGCCTCGGGGGGGACAGCCGGTATTGCCGGCCTCGGCAACAATACAGTTCCATTCTGTGCAGGCAAGCCGGGCCCTCTTCTTTCCTGCTGCCACCCTCCTCCCTTCTCTCCTGCAGGACTGCCGGACCCTCCCCTTCCCTCAGCACCCCCCCCCTCCCTTCTCGACTGCAGGGCCCTCCCCTTCCCTCAGCACCCCCCCTTCCCTTCTCAACTGCAGGGCCCTCCCCTTCCCTCAGCACCCCCCCTCCCTTCTCAACTGCAGGACCCTCCCCTTCCCTCAGCACCCCCCCTCCCTTCTCAACTGCAGGGCCCTCCCCTTCCCTCAGCACCCCCCCTCCCTTCTCTCCTGTAGGACTGCAGGGCCCTCCCCTTCCCTCAGCACCCCCCCCCTCCCTTCTCTCCTGTAGGACTGCAGGGCCCTCCCCTTCCCTCAGCACCCCCCCCCCCTCCCTTCTCTCCTGTAGGACTGCAGGGCCCTCCCCTTCCCTCAGCACCCCCCCCCCTCCCTTCTCTCCTGTAGGACTGCAGGGCCCTCCCCTTCTCTCAGCACCGCCCCTCTGTCCCTCCCTCCCCAGGCCTCCACGGGCCTGCAGGGCTCTCCTGTGCGCCGGCCATGCTGCTCCAGCCGGCCCATCCACGGGCCCCAGGTTAATCCACATGCCCCAGGCCCCTCTTATACCACTCTCCAAGGCACCTTTCCAACCCCAATGGGGGAGAGGGCTTATGTTTATGTGTGTGTTTGGAGAGGGGGGCTTAGTGTGTGTGTGTGTGTGTCTCAGTGTGTGTGTGTCTCAGTGTGTGTGTCTCAGTGTGTGTGTCTCACTGTGTGTGTGTGTCTCACTGTGTGTGTATGTGTCTCACTGTGTGTGCCTCACTGTGTGTGTGTGTCACTGTGTGTGTATGTGTCACTGTGTGTGTGTGTGTGCCTCACTGTGTGTGTGTGTCACTGTGTGTGTATGTGTCACTGTGTGTGTGTCACTGTGTGTGTGTCTCACTGTGTGTGTGTGTGTCTCACTGTGTGTCACTGTATGTGTGTGTCACTGTATGTGTGTGTGTGTGTGTGTGTGTCACTGTGTGTGTGTCTCACTGTGTGTGTGTGTGTGTGTGCCTCACTGTGTGTGTGTGTCACTGTGTGTGTATGTGTCACTGTGTGTGTGTCACTGTGTGTGTGTCTCACTGTGTGTGTGTGTGTCTCACTGTGTGTCACTGTATGTGTGTGTCACTGTATGTGTGTGTCACTGTATGTGTGTGTCACTCTGTGTGTGTGTGTGTGTGTGTGTGTGTGTGTGTGTGTGTGTGTGTGTGTGTGTGTGTGTGTCACTGTGTGTTTGTTTTGTGTTTTTACTGTGTGTTTGTGTCACTGAGTGTCATGGAGTATTTCTGTGTGTGTGTCACAGTGTATGAGTGTGTGTGTGTCACTGTGTGTCATGGAGTATGTGTGTGCGTCACAGTGTATGTGTGTCATGGTGTATGTGTCATGGTGTGTATGTCACTGAGTGTGTGTGTGTGTCACTGTGTGTCACTGTGTGTGTGTGTATGTGTGTCACTGTGTGTGTGTGTCACTGTGTGTGTGTGTCACTGTGTGTGTGTGTCACTGTTGTGTGTGTGTGTCACTGTTATGTGTGTGTCACTGTGTGTATGTGTGTGTCACTGTCTGTGTGTGTGTGTGTGTCACTGTCTGTGTGTGTGTGTGTGTGTCACTGTCTGTGTGTGTGTGTGTGTGTCACGGTCTATGTGTGTGTGTCACTGTCTGTGTGTGTGTGTCACTGTGTGTGTGTGTGTCACTGTCTGTGTGTGTGTCACTGTGTGTGTGTGTCACTGTGTGTGTGTGTCATTGTGTGCGTCACTGTGTGCGTGTATATTGGGGAGGGAGGTTATTGGGGGTTGGGGAGGGGAGAAAAATACATGAGAGCGGGAGAGGTGGGGTGTAAGAGAGGAAGGGGGGAAGGAAAGGGTGACGGGGCAGTGTAAGAAGGGGGTGAGTGTGAGGAGGTGTGTGAGAATGGGGTAGTGTAAGAGAAAATGGGGGGGGGGGTTCTCGCAAGGCCGCCGACATCCTGGGCCCCGGGAAAGCTGTCTGCGGTCCTGCCTATTTAAACTAAAAATACAGTGGTTCTTCATGGCATCCCGTGGTATTCTACTGTATGTAACTAAAAAGTAGACAAGATTACTATGTAACTGATTATTATATGTGAGCAATAGTTTAGTAAGATTCTCATCTTAACTTATATAATAAAGGCAGAATTAGTAGGAACATTTTCAAAAATGCTAATTGGCTTATTACGTTTTCATTATTTACTAAAGTTGATACCTGCGATAATAGGCCCCGCTAAAAATGTCAGATCCCAGGTTTTATCACCAACCCCCGCAGTTAGGCTTATCTTGCCTACAGTATGTATAGAATGACACTAAGTAGATAGGCAAGATACGACTTCTATATGTGATACAAATATTCAATAATCTTTGAACAATTTCTTATAATATATTAACCTCTCCATTTCCAGTGGCTAGCTAGTCAGAATATATTCTGACCATTAGACACCCCCCTACCCCCCACCCACATACCAAAGAAACTAGTAAGCCATTGCCAAGCAATGGGTTAACTCCCCCCTCTGGGGACCTTTACCACCCTCACCAGGTGCACATACCCCCATAAACCACCTCCTCGCTAACACACCTAACGTCCCCCCTTTATTGGAATTGCTGGCAACACTAATAGCCAAAGTTAGCTAAGAAGGCTGTAGGATATTAAACAAATATAAACTAAACATAACTTTAACAGAAACATTAAACAGATCAATATCAATAAATTAAACATATACATCAAGTGATTGTTAACACCTTGATCGCAGGTGAAGCTACCTAAGCCCTTTCAAGGAGAGCCTAGGTAGCCCCATTGGCACTCAAAGGGTTAATGAAAAATAAGACAGTTTACCATATCCACTGGGAAGTCATCCATGGTCTTCGGGGCAATTATTCCCATGTATATGGTATGTTTAATTTGTATTTTTTCAAATACGTTATGTTTGGTTTGTATTTGTTCAATGGCCTACAGCCCTATTAGCCAGTGTTTGCTTATATGACTGTAAGTCACTCGTACAGATGTGGGGTTGTTAAGTGTTTTGTGGTAGAGTGGGGGTAGTGGGAGCTGGTTTGGGGGTAAGGTGCCCCAGGGACTTCAATCCCCAATGTTGTGGACAGTGTTGGATAGCCCCTTGTTGTGCCTTAATGGTTAGTAAGGCATTGGATTGCCAAAAAGCCTCACACATATTATATAATTAACACAGTTATTGTGCATATACAATTCTTAGTGAATGTGGCTTTTAATTACAGACAAATATTGGGCTTTATTCTTTTTGTTGTACCACAGAATATTATTGCAGATTTAACAGCGTTTAGTAAATCTAGGTGGAGGATATTTCGGCCCAGCTCCAGTTATTAAAACAGACTTTTTTCCACTAGTATACCAGTGTGATATTAATCCAGGTTTTGGGATACTAATGTCTTGTTGAGCTGCTTTCCATCACCAGTGATGGAATCGGAATGGTTTATAAATACCAGAATAGAACATCTATATTGCAGGAAGTACAAGCAGTTCACATCAATTCTCTGGTTTGCCAATGAATCATAGGCTCAGTCACAATAAGTGATTCGCCAAGCCTTTCAATTGAGTTTTATGATCCTAACTCCCATCCAGAGCTTATTTTGGAGAGGAGACTATACCAACACTATATTATTAGAGCACCCAGTGACTTATAAACCTCCCCAAACACTCCTTTGTACAACGCATGGAGATATACCATTGAACACACCTGAGATACCAGACAATAGGCTAATGTGAATCATTTAAAAATACTCTGCATACCTTATAAATAAAGTTCAATATTTAGTGTACTGTATATACTGAATAAATGTTTAAAAGAAAATCTAGTACCATGAATTGCAACTTGAACCTATTTATTGTCAATAAAGAATGAGAGCCATTTATTTGAAATGCCCAGCAAGTCTTTATGGTGATAGTAGGCTACATTTTAATTTTATTGGGCACTTAACTAAAGAGAAAGGAGCTTATTATAGTAGCTCCGAAATGTGAGTTAAACCTTCTAAAGTGCACTTTAATAGCACATTGATAAACTTAAACATTTTCATAATCCCATTGAACTAACACATTGCGATTCCATTTACGCCGAATAAAAGGGGGGAGAGAGGAAAAAAAGGGGCAGAGAGAGAGAGAAAAAAAAAGGGGGAGAGAGAAAGGGGGCAGAAGGAGAGAGGGAGAGACAGACACACAGAGACAGACACACAGAGACAGACACACAGAGACAGACACACAGAGACAGACACACAGAGACATACACAGAGACAGACACAGAGACAGACACAGAGACAGACACAGAGACAGACACAGAGACAGACACAGAGACAGACACACAGAGTGAGACAGAGAGTGGGACAAAAGGGGGGGGGGAGAGAAAAAGGGGGGAGGGAAGGAGGCGGAGAGAAGGAGGAGAGATGGAGGATAGAAAGCAGATGGGAAGAGAGGGAAGAAAGAGAAAAGAGAAGATGGGGAAGAGAGAGAGAGAGAAGATGAGGGAAAGAGAGAGAGAAGGGGAGTGGAAGAGCAGAGAAAAGGTGGGAAAGAGAGAGTGAGTGGGCAATAAAGATAAAGATAAATGAGAAAGAATTAAGTGAGAAAGAAAGTTGATTGTCCTGTGATTGTACGGCTAGAAACAATGTAATTTGATTTTGTATTATCGGATATTTGGGAGGGTCACTTGATTTGCACACCTAGTGTAGTTTATCCTCCAGATTATTTTTCTCCTTGCTAAATACAGTAGTAAAAGGTTTTAAAGTAGACATTACATATTTTATCTGTACTGATATTTACAGCCCAGAAATCGTCTGTCATATGAACTATCGTAGTCAGATAATTTTCAATCCGCGCTCATGCTTCCTAAAATGATCTTGAGATAGATCTGCCCCCCCCCCCCCTGTTGCAGCTCCAGTTGCGTGGAGGTATGCCTCTCCTCCACTAGTGTCCACCGCAGAGAAACTCCATCAGCGGACCAACCATAAGGAAAGAAGAAAGCACAGGAGCGCACCAAGGGTAAAGAGGTATTATTGACAAATGCAATAGACAGTGCAAGTAGTAACTTACATGCAATGAATAAAAAGTCTAGTAGATAGTAGATCAGGGCTCCATTTGCCTTGCCATTTAGTCAAGAGTCTGGAGAGGAGTGCTGGGTTTGTGTAGATCAGTCCCGTGCACTGGGATTAACCGATGTTACAATGTAACTGCACGGCTTCCGGCTTTCCGTATGTAGCAGTCCACCACGTCGCCACAACTTAGTACTTCTCCCAATAGGGCTGGCTATGTTCCCAGAGTACACAAGGCTACAAGTAACAACTATATGGCAAGGTGCCTGATACAGATAATAATCCTTCCGCTATGCGTTTCGCACACACGTGTGCTTTATCAGGCGGTGGTCTGGGGCACCTGTAGGGTGCTTTAAATACCCTCATTCACAGCATATACCAATTAAGTTAATTGCTGGTAGTGGAGTGTATGTAAACAAATAGAGAAACGGATCACATAGAATACATGTGATCACTGCTGTCCTAAGCATGTCTAATTGTATCATAGGGTGGTTTTACAGTAGCATTCAAAAAATGTCAATCAGTGTGTTAATACAATATTGAATAAATTAACAATTTGTATGGTGCTGCAGACCAAGAAAATTAGTAGTTCATAATAAAAATGTTTCTGTCACCAAAGCACATTGACAAGGTGTGAAATCTGACTATTTCCTTCTCCATTCACATTCATGCCATGGTGTGACAGAGTGGCCTGTAGGCACTGAGGGCAGAGAGATGCACAGACTGAGGGTTCCACTTAACTGGATTGGTTTTATTAACCACAAAACAGAAACCAAAAAACATTGTGGCTACTGCCCTTTTAAGGCAAAACACAAAATAATAAACCAAAATCCTATTCCCATTAGGGAAAGTAACTACACCAGTAGGTCCCTAGCTAACGGCGCTGGCCAACTAACCTGGTTCCCAAACCAAAACATATGAAACAGTATTTAGAAAGACAGGGAACAATAGAGAAAGTCTTATCTGACATTGTTGCAGGGATTCTTCACAGGGTCTCCATGTCACTTCTTCACTCCTTCAGGAATGGCGGTTCTGGGGAGCAATCTTTATCCTGGGTATGATTCCCAGCTGGACCCCACAGGCCTCCTTTCTTCATTCCTAGGGTCCATAACAGCCTGGCTCTTTGCTGGCTGGGAGAGGTCTCTTTACCCTCCTGGGGAAAAACCTAGCTCTCTGTCTTTGGCAACTTCCTGCCTTTTGTAGCTGCTCAATCAGGAGTTCATTGTCAACACCACCCAGTTCAGGTATGAAATCCGACACCTGTGCAGTCTGGAAAGAGAGTTAACCTCTTCACTCTCTTACACAGGGTTAAAACTTTTCTTTTCTTCCTCCATAACAGTGCCAAGAGCCACCATTTTTTTTTATCAATCTACTGCTAAAACTTGAATGCATTCCCTTAGCCTCTCTGGGACAGGGCCTTTTCATTGTTTAAAAAGGTACAGTAGCATACATATAGCTTGTCTGTAGCTGATGGGTCCAGCAGGGAGCTGGTTATTTGTAGCTAGAGTTAATTAGCCAGTCTCCACCTGCCTCATTAAGCAGGTCTAAATGTGTGCTGCCCAAACTGCATGGTCTCTTGAGCAAAGAGGGCCTGTACTGCTAGAGAGATCCACAGGAACAGATCGCTCTAGCAGATGAGAGGTATATGCTAACAGAGGGGGATCCCAGGGAACCAGACCTCTATTCCAGGACACAGTGGTCACTGGAACCCGCCAGAAGGTGCTCCCCACGGACACCAACCCAGACCCGGACTGAGGGAAAGAGTCCCTGATAACAAGTACCTATTTGGACTTTGGGTCAGAGGTTGGTAAGAGGACTATCCTCCCAGCTGTGCAGATAGTGACTGGGAAGTGTGAGTCAGCCCTTACAAAGAGATAGGCTATTTGTTTGTTTAGCATGCTGATGTAAAGCTGTACTGTTTAAAGCCGCGGGCTAAATAAAAGCCAACATTTACTTTCCTTGAAATATGTCTCCCTGGTTATACCTCTGCACTTGTCTCCTACACTCTCTCCTCTCTCTCTTCTTGATTAATGTACAGTAATATTCTGCTAAAAGGCCGTGTTGCTTCAGAACGTTCTTTTTTTAAATCTATGCAAAATTCTGCAGCTGGAACAATGCAACCTTCTCCCAGAACAGTCCCTACTAATGTCCTCCTTTAATCCTGTTTCTGTCTTCCCATCAAATTTTGGATTAACTAAAAGTTCTCCTCCATACTGTACCTTCTTGGCTCTTTACTCATCTGCTCCTCCTGACATGTCATCTTTAATCTTTCATTATGTCCCTGGTCGCCTCCTGCTCTCTGCCAATAACTCTCTCTTTTCCATCCCTTACAACTCTACTGTTTTCTCTTTCCTTAAACCCTTTTCCCTCACTGCCCCATACCTGTGGAACTCCCTCCCACTCCATACACACCAAGCACCTTCTCTCCCCACCTTTAAGTCAAACCTTAAAACTCAACTCTTAACAGTAGCATTTCAATAGCCCAGACTCTTGGCTCCTGTCGCACACCCACAGTTGCTCCTACCAAACATTGTGGCCAAGCCCTGTCATCTACTGCACTTATTCCCTCACCTGCTGTCTCTGTGTCTCTCAACACACTACTTAGATTGTAAACTCTCTGGGCAGGGATTTGCTTTCCTATTATCTGATCTTGCCTGTTGTACTTAATATATTCCCATTGTATTATCTTATAAAGCGCTGAGTACATTGTGGGCAGTGTGACTGACCCAGTCACGTGGAACGAGGTGCGGGAGATTTAAACTTGCAGGATATATCGGCACTCAATACAGAGGCCTGTACCCTGGGAAGCAGGGAATTGCCAGACCTGAAATAAATGTGGTTCAGCTCCGGAGACCTCTGCTTCAATCAGGTGTACTGTAAAAACAGTGCAATCTACAGTAAGATCTTCATGGGGAGACACATAGAGAAGGAGCGCTTCTCTCTGATCTCTCTCCTGTAAGAGCTGTGCTGGGGAGACACAGAGAGGGGCCGCTTCTCTCTGATCTCTCTGCTGTAAAAGCTGTGCTGGGGAGACACACAGAGAGGGGCCGCTTCTCTCTGATCTCTCTGCTGTAAGAGCTGTGCGGGGAGACACAGAGAGAGGGGCCGCTTCTCTCTGATCTCTCTGCTGTAAGAGCTGTGCAGGGAGACACAGAGAGAGGGACCGCTTCTCTCTGATCTCTCTGCTGTAAGAGCTGTGCGGGGAGACACAGAGAGAGGGGCCGCTTCTCTCTGATCTCTCTGCTGTAAGAGCTGTGCTGGGGAGACACAGAGAGAGGGACCGCTTCTCTCTGATCTCTCTGCTGTAAGAGCTGTGCGGGGAGTCACAGAGAGAGGGACTGCTTCTCTCTGATCTCTCTGCAGTATGAGCTGTGCAGGGAGACACAGAAAGAGTGGCCGCTTCTCTCTGATCTCTCTGCTGTAAGAGCTGTGCGGGGAGACACAGAGAGTGGGACCGCTTCCCTCTAATCTCTCTGCTGTAAGAGCTGTGCGGGGAGACACAGAGAGAGGGGCCGCTTCTGTCTGATCTCTCTGCTGTAAGATCTGTGCGGGGAGACACAGAGAGAGGGACCGCTTCTCTCTCTGCTGTAAGAGCTGTGCGGGGAGACACAGAGAGAGGGACCGCTTCTCTCTCTGCTGTAAGAGCTGTGCGGGGGAGACACAGAGAGAGGGACCGCTTCTCTCTGATCTCTCTGCAGTAAGAGCTGTGCAGGGAGACACAGAGAGAGGGGCCGCTTCTCTCTGCTCTCTCTGCTGTAAGAGCTGTGCGGGGAGTCACAGAGAGAGGGACTGCTTCTCTCTGATCTCTCTGCAGTAAGAGCTGTGCGGGGAGACACAGAGAGAGGGGCCGCTTCTCTCTGCTCTCTCTGCTGTAAGAGCTGTGCGGGGAGACACAGAGAGAGGGAGCGCTTCTCTCTGCTCTCTCTGCTGTAAGAGCTGTGCGGGGAGACACAGAGAGAGGGTCCGCTTCTCTCTGCTCTCTCTGCTGTAAGAGCTGTGCGGGAAGACACAGAGAGAGGGGCCGCTTCTCTCTGATCTCTCTGCTGTAAGAGCTGTGCGGGGAGACACAGAGAGAGGGGCCGCTTCTCTCTGCTCTCTCTGCTGTAAGAGCTGTGCTGGGTAGACACAGATAGAGGGGCCGCTTCTCTCTGCTCTCTCTGCTGTAAGAGCTGTGCTGGGGAGACACAGAGAGAGGGGCCGCTTCTCTCTGATCTCTCTGCTGTAAGAGCTGTGCGGGGAGACACAGAGAGAGGGGCCGCTTCTCTCTGCTCTCTCTGCTGTAAGAGCTGTGCGGGGAGACACAGAGAGAGGCAGCGTGTTCGCTCCCTGCTTGGCTGCAGCCTTACAGACTGGTGCCGACCCTGTAGGATTAACGCAGTGGGAGACCCATTCAGAAGCTGGGACCCCCTCTGCATTAATTATTATGGTAAACTACCTCTGCTCTTTTTCATGAGAGAGCTTGGCCGCGATCACTTCTGCACTTGGGCTGCGGTCCACCCGCTCCAAGTGACACATAGGGGAAACTTTTATCATGCCATAATAATAATAATAATAATAATAATAATAATAATAATAATAATAATAACATGTTCTTGTATAGTTTTACTACACTATACGCTAGTTTTACGCAGCGCTTTACAGAGACATTTTGCAGGCACAGGTCCCTGCCCCGTGGAGCTTACAACCTATGTTTTTGGTGCCTGGGGCACAGGGAGATAAAGTGACTAGCCCAAGGTCACAAGGAGCCAACACCAGGAATTTAACAAGGTTCCCCTGCTGCAAACAGTGCCAGTCAGTGTCCTTACTCACTGAGCCACTCCCTCTCCCTTAAATCTGTACATATGTTTATAAACACTTTTTTCGTGGCATAAAACGTAGGTGCTTATATACTGTGAAGTGGTGTGCCCCATGTACCAGAGGCATTTTTAGTCCCATTTATTTGAATGGAGCTGCACTGTACTCCTGCTTGGGGACAAGGATTCCCAATATATCAAATAGGCGCCATAGCATTCAGTATTTCCAAGTATTATCAGTTTAGTTCTGCAGTAATACTAAAATATATTTTTATGACATCATGTCAAACAATATGTTGTAAAATCATCAATAAAAATACTTCCCCCCCCCGCCCAAGAATCCATTTATTAATGTAGCTTTTCTTTCTCGAAATGGGAAAGGCTTTTACTGCAGTAATTCACTTCATTGCTGTTACAAGCCAGACCAGAAATAATACATATATTATTGTTGACACGCGACTTTCAAAACATAAACATTGTCTGCCCCCTTTGTCCCTTGAAAATAGTCTGAATGGAGATAATTCCTGAGATTCCATTGCACACAATGCGCATTGATGCTTCATACTAAACACTTGGGCTTTTTTTTTTTTATTATAATGGCTGGCACAAAACTCATTAAAGCCGAGGTGCTGGAGCACAACTTGACTGCCAAAACACGTACAAGAATAGATAGTCTTACACCTGTATCTCACTGATTCCCAAACTGCCCTGTGGAGTAATAAATGAATGTCGTTACCCATTAATCAGCGGATTCTGCTGAGAACTGATGAAGTAGAATCTTGGACTCCAGGTATACAGATCAAATCCCTGTTTTAAAGTACACCGGTGCTTTATTTCTAAATGTTTTTCAGAATATTTTTTTAAGTCATCTGTTTTTTTTTTTTTTTTACTTATTTTCCGTAAGTGACAAAATAGCACAAATGATGACATTTTCAGATGTTTGCCTTTAGGCACTTTGCATTGTTTAATTATGTTAATGCATTTAATTATTGGGCTACATAAACGGCGGTGAGATGTTTTTAGAAAAGAAATAATATAATGTAAATGTCATCGTTTTGCATTAACGCCGGGCTCTTAATATGACATTTCCTAAATGTTACTTTTATGCGCTTATTCGCATTATGTGTTATTTGTATTATTTGTTATTTATATTATTATGTCTCGTGTATTACTGCTATGAAGCGCTATGCACATTAATGGCGCTATATAAATAAAGATATACATACAAGAGTAAAAATGAGAGGGGAGGGGTGTTGTATAGCTTTGAAGAATCCTATTTTGTATTTGGGATCGTTTTGTCAAGTGTCTGCAATCATTTCTTTATATTTAATGCAAATCTATGGACAGTTTTATGCCATCTAAATCTGAACTTTTATTTGCACAAAAATGTTGACGAGACACAAACATCCTCTTACAATATCTGCAATAAATGTGAAACCTTACTCTGTTGTACCTTTTTTAAATGACAATACTCATGTCATACTCACTGTACAGTTTCTAAGTTGTCTGTTTAGAATGGAATATTTTAAACAAATCATAAATGTTGCATTATGAACATCAGCTAAACTGTTGCATGGCTAAGTACATCCACATTATTCAACACATTGTACACTTATCCGTAAGTGGAGCTTCATCAATGCTCACTCTAATACCCTCATCCCCTCCATTAGAGTTAAACTGGATCACCATAATACAGTAAGTGGATCATTTGGACCAGTCTTACACTGGTAAATCTGATAGCTTGACAGGAGTCTATTCACTAAGCTATGCAATTGTTGCCATTTCTGTTAATCAGGTGTTAATGATTTCACTGCTTAGCACATAAACTTCATCAACTACTTACTGACATTTAAAGGGCCAATGTTACATTGTTTTGTTTTGTGTCAGTGTCTCATGGGGGATACAGCACAGATGTGTCCTGCTTATTATATGCAGGAAAATGTAACGGTAACGTGAGTTTGCATTTTCCCAAAGCTATTAACTCGCAGGACCCAAGGCTTCTTTCAAACTTAACACAGTCAGTACATGATTCTCTGCACAGGTGGTAAATCTGCTTTAATAGAAATGCTCATACATAAATAACACGTCTAAGAACAGAAACACAGACAATCGTGCAGGACACATCTGGAACTGACCCTAATCATGCAATACCACGGCTCGTTTGAGTCAGGCACTTTTTGCCTATCACACTTGTATGTTTTAAGATACTTGTCTTGTAATTGCCTATATTAAGATGTCAATTCAGTAAATACTGTAACTGCATGCATGGTTGGTACTATATCATACAGAAATGTACATACTTTATATTGAGTTAAGCTAATGACAATGACATGTTTATTAGGTTAAATAAAACTCAGTAACTCCTTTACAAATCACATACGTATAAGTATTGTTAAATAAAAAATATATACGTTTTTCTGGAAATGTTTGTGAACATTGTAATGTGAAGATTAGGGTGGGTTTGATTACCCTTATCACTGCCTTATCTTGTTCTTTAATAGCCTCTTGTTTTCCTTGTTAATTATTTGTCATGCAGGGAGTGCGAATAAATCCACAGCAAATAAGACTGACTTCCACAGCCCCTGCAGAGTTCCCGTTGTGCAGTTTCAGGCTCTCCCTTCCTTGAATTGATCTCATTCTTTTGAAAGGCATCAGTCACTTTGTAATTAAAAAAGAAAGACATTGGTGTTACTGTAGTTCACTAGGAGAACTCCATTTAGGCTGAAGGTCATTTCCTTTTTTTTTTTTTTAAATATGTGAGAGAAAGGGTTATGTTTTAACAGCAATGTTCACTGATCTAAAACAGCCTTATGGGAACAAACAGAGAGAAATATCTTCTCATTAGTTTGAAAACATTTTGCATAACCCATTACAGAGTGATGCACCCAGACTATGACATGTTGCATAAACATGGGGGATTATAAAATGTTTGAACACTGTTTTAAAAAGGTCACGGGTGTGCTGTGCACATCATTTGCGGAGGAGTGCACTGTATGGCTTTTCAGAACAGAGCAGGGAGCAGCTTGTATTCCCTGACCTTTACATACTATAATTGTTGGTCTCTTCTCGATTTATATAGACATGTACTCTCCAACACATTATGAGTTCAAAGGGAATAAATATGTAATCGGCAAGAAACCATACTGTAGATCACATTCAAATACCAATAAACCCATTAATATGTTAATTATAATACATCCATTAATTTATTCATGAATGAATTTGCAACCAAATAAATACAGTTATGTTCATTCCTTGTCCTCATGTATGTATGCATGTATGTATGTATGTATGTATGTATGTATGTATGTATGTATGTATGTATGTATTCAGGTACTGACACACCATGAGTGGACATATATAGATTAGCGACACTAGATGTGTCTTCTCTGTGTACGTTTATTCCACACATTGTAGGAGTCAAAGCTGTGCAATACTTTTTAGATCAGAGCAATAATTACCAAATAGACAATCTGAGTTTACATTAAATGGTACTGTCCCGGCCAGCTTTATTCTAAAGCTTGCCGGGTGTATCGCGGGCTAACAGCGGGGCTTTTCTCCGTTTAAAACGGAGTTTCCAGCGCGGCGGCCGCTTCAATAGATAAGCGCTAATGGCGCTTACTATTGAAAGCGCCCGAGGCGCGGGAAAACCGTCCGAAAACGGTCGAAGATAGCCGCGCGCCGCCCGCAGCTGTTTTTAAACTGCGGCGGCAGCCGCATTAGTTTTAAGCCTGCCGCCACTGTATACTGTTCATACTTCAGCACAATTATTTCTTGTGCGAGTTTGGATTCTATCGCCAAATATGTGGCACTGCGATGGGCACTAGATTTGCTCCCTCATTTGCCAACCTCTACATGGGGTATTAGGAGAGGTAGGTGTTGTGTGCCGCCGGTGTATCTCCTCCCCAGTTGGTGCTGTGGAGGAGATACATTGACGACATGGTCATCATCTGGGATGGAGATATGGGGGACCTATTCTATAAGCCTTCATAAAATAAAATCGCCGGGCCGTGTACGTCACCAGTTTTTTGAGCCATGCTCCAAAACAATCCAAAAACGGGCGAGTAGCCAGCGACGTGATGATTGCCTCTCTCAAAAGGGCTTACATGGCAATTTCTTTCACCTGAAGAGAGAGATGCACAGAGAGCCACCTCTCCCTGCGCATATCTCGCCAGCGATCAAAATATTCTAATGTAAATTATAATACTAGTGTAGATGAGCAGGGGTCTCCAGAGCAGAACCGCATTGATTTTGGTCAGGGGATCCCTTGCTTCCCGAGATACAGGCCCCATTATGGGTTGCCGTATCTCCTATGCATTTAAATGTCTCACGTCACGTGATCGTGGAGATAAAATGCATAGGAGATACCAGCACCCAATAACGGGCCTGTATCTTGGGAAGCAGGGGGTCCCCGGACCCCAAATCAATGCGGTTTTGCTCTGGAAATCCCTTGCTCCTCTACACTTGTATTAAAATGTATATTAAAATGGCTTCATTAACTTAGCGGCTAGCCGCTAAGGCAATGAAGGGGTGAAACCTCAATAGCCTGTATCTTGGGGCAAAGGGGTTGGATGAAAGGGGTAGTAGTTCCAGGGTGGGTGGTTAGGCCTGCCTGGAAGGCTGTGGGGGGAGTTAGCAGTTTCCACTTCTATGGTAGGGAAGGGATTAACCAGTCCTACTACCCCCCCCTTCCCCCCAGAATTCCTAAACACTCACACTTCACTCAATAGATATGGATAATAGCTCATTTGCCTATTATAAAATAAAACATCAGCCAGCATAAAAAAAGTAAATACTTTCTACTTACCCCTGCCATCATGTAGGGTGTCCTCGTAAGCGTACTGCAGCTCCATGTCCTCCATAGCCAGCAAAAGTACAATGAAAAAATACAAACGAGTGGCCCCCTAACCCCTTAATCACCTTAGAGATTAATAACCGCTTTAGTAATTAAGAGGTTAACCCCATCCCCCACTATCCACCCGGGAGGCCTAACCACCCAGCTCGGACCCACTACCCACCCTCTAAACATTGATTGGCACAGTGGTATATCGTATTCAGTAAATATGCCTGTCATGGTAGGGCAGGCCAAATACACCTTTATATTTAAGGGATCAGTCACAAGGCAAAACATGCAGTAAAATAAATTGCGGTTTATTCGGATAAGACCTCGGAAACACACAGAAATACAAGAAACAGAGAATATACACACTTACTGGGGTCTGGGGAAGGAGATCTACCCTTTCCTAATTGCAAGGTGCCTGCTTCCACAAAGGCTTACCTTGATAGGACCCTGGTTCTGGGCTCCTGGACCGAAATCCAGCCTGCTGGCTAGGCCTCCCCATGCTTCCCTATGTGAATAGCTCTTTCACAGAAGCACCTTTGAGAGGCCCGCCAGCAGCTGCTTGTCTTCCAATCTCCAACAGAAAAAAGACATACTTCAGTCTGACTTTTTGAAACTCGAAAACTGGATTTCCCAAAACAAACTGTTTTTAAACACTGACAAGACTGTAACAATGGTATTTGGGAATAAGACTAAATTTTTAAAGCTTCCAGCGACTGAGCTCTAGATTAGAACTAACGCTAACACCACCCTAACCCCTGTCACTAGTTTTAAATACCTGGGCTTATGGCTTGACTCCCACTTAACATTCGGGATGCACATTGATACCCTGACAACAAAGACCTATGCCAAACTAGGGGTACTTTACAGGAACAAATCCTCCCTAAGTCTCCTGGTCAGGTGCTAATGTCAATTATTGACTATGGAGACATAGTATATGGCTTGGCACTCAAACCCACCTTAGCAAACTTGACACCCTCTACAATTCAATTTGTCGTTTTGTTCTCCAATGCAACTACAACACACATCACTGCGAAATGCTCAAAGAACTAGATTGGTCATCACTCGAGTCTAGGCGCAAAGTTCACCTTTCCTTTCTTGCCTTTAAATTCTTTATTGGCAAGCTACCCAGCTATCTGAACAAGCTCCTCACCCCTACCACATGCAGGACTTATCACCTGAGATCAGACTCCAAAAGACAGTTCATGGTCCCAAGGTTCAACAAAGTATCCGGCCGTTCCTCCTTCTCTTACCATGCACACCAAAACTGGAACAACCTACCAGAGACTCTCACATCCACCACCAGTTTAAGTTCTTTCAAATCTAAGTCTGTCTCACATTTTAATCTGATCTGTAACTGTTTAATTCGCCCATAATATATATTTTCTTTAACTGTATATGCAATGTCTTGTATATAATGTACAGTATACCCTGTTCGTTCATTTATGTAACTGTATTTGTAACCATGTATTATTTGTCTTAACTCTGTGCCCACGACATACTTGAAAACGAGAGGTAACTCTCAATGTATTACTTCCTGGTAAAATATTTTATAAATAAATAAATAAATATGATATGGGCATGATAAGCCACTATAGCACTCAATAGTCAACCTGATAAAAATCATTAATGCCAAAAATACACAAGAATAAAAGAAATACACAAGCACCTAAACACCCCAACAATAAAATAATCTAAAAGCCTAATAGTACACACATATAAAATTTATCTATAACCAAAACAGCAAACAATATTATGTTATTTCAAAGCATAAGAATTAAATTAAATAAACATCTATCAAACCAATTAAAGAAATAAAAGCTCTAGCCAACAAATCAATTCATTAAATAAATAAATAAAACCACTAGCCAACAAATCAATGAAAGAAATAAAACCACTAGCAAACAAATAATTAATTTAAACCAGTAAAATAAATAATACATAAATAATACACTTTAGACGCTAACCAATCATAAAATGTACTAAAAACAAGCCATCCAAATTCAAAACAATTTAATCCAAACAATAAACAGAAAATCGGAAAAATAACAGTTAATAGAAAACAAGCATTTGCCAAAAATTGGCTGTCACTGTATTTATCTGTACTCTATGGGGCACAGAATAATACATTATCAGTCAATGGGCAAGCAAATACATAAAAATAAATAAATACAATGAAAAAAAAAACAATTACATACATTCAATATTTTACTTACCTTTAGAAATCTTCACCCTCCGAATCCCGTTGTATCTGCAAGCTCTCGTACTGTGACATCATCACCCGCATTCCAACGCCATCTACCTTGAAGATTTGCATCAGGTAAAAAAAACAATCTTCTCATTTATCTTCTATCACCGCCTTCTATCTTCATCTGTAATTCTTTTTTTCTTTTCTTCAATCTTCTATCTTCTTTCAATGCAAATCCCCATGGTAAATATACAACGGACGTTGTCTCGTTGGCTTCTTGAGATAAAATGAGACGTACAGGCCTTATATATGACATAACATTTTAGGGTCAGATGTCAGAGCTCCAATCCGATTGGACACTGTATCATGTGCCTGCCTCCTCCTTTTTTTTTTTATAGGATGTAATGTCATCTCGATGGGAGGTACGGTCACATCCTTAAAAGTACATGGCTATATCACATGGTATTACAGTCAATGGGATTGAAGACAATCCCATTGGTTGCTGTACCTTGTGATAGGTCACATTAGAGCAAAAGGATGTGACGTCACTTTAAGGGATGCCTCCGGTGCTGATATTAATGGGTATCAGCTTCGGAGACTCCCAGCATGAATTTGATGCAGTTAAAATGCATTTGTTTTCTATGACCTCTTTCGCCGCCTTCTCTGCAGGTTCTCCCCAGCTTCACACCAACTTTTCCTGGCGTGAGGATTTTGGGAGAAACTTACCATTCTAGAGCCGCGATTTGCCTCAATAAACTAATCAAAACTACTAGAATTGCATGAGTTTCAGAACCTGCCGATAAGTGACTTATCGCGGTAACCTGACAATCTTTTTTTGACAGCTGAAAATTGGCTATCTATGCCTTTATCGCCCACTTATTGAGGCTTACTGAATAGCAGTAGGCATTTTGTCCGATAAGTGCTCGATAAGTGGCTTATCAAGGCTTATAGAATAGGCCCCATGGAGTCTTTGACCAATTTTTATTTCAGGATTGAATTTTAATAACTTAAATTTGAATTTCACAATGGAGTCATTGGGGACTAAAGCCTTTTTTTTTGGACGTAGAAATGTATGTCCTCAATGATGAGATTTGTACTAGAACCCATTTTAAAGAAGTTAGCGTTAATGCGTATTTTGATCCCATGAGCAATCATGATCAAAAGTGGATCAACAATATCCCTTACAGCCATTTCCTCAGGTTGAGGAGAAACTATACTGAGACTTCAAAATGTGGCACAGGCTTTGATTCTAAAAAAACTAAAAAAGAAGAATGATAAGAGTGTTGTTGAGCAAGCTTATCATAGAGCGTCCAAACAGGATAGGGGTACTCTATTAAAATATACCCAAACCATCAGACATACACTAGATGGTTGTCAAGACAGTAGTCAATTGGCCACGCCTGAGGTTGGCGGTCCAGTGGAAGCAACTATTGGGGCTACGACTGGTCCGCCATGAACTGGTAAACGAGATGATAAGGCTCCTCTGTTCATTACACAATTCAATGGGGCCCATAGAAAGATTAGAATTATACTATCCCGTCATTGGGACATTTTGAAGTTAAATCCCATTCTCAGTGACATTCTACCATCTCAACCACAGGTTGTATTCAGGAAGGCCAGGGATTTTAAATTTTGGCTCCCAGTTTTATACCAAGTGCTAGTAATACAGGTATGACCATTCAGAGGCCAAAGGGATGCTTTAAATGCTCTGGTTGCAAAGCCTGTATTTCTATGAGACTGGCAGGCAGTGTACAATCCTATGTAACCAAGGACAGTTTTAGAGTAGATTCTTTTATAAACTGCAAGTTTGTAATATACGTATTACAGTGTGATTGTGGACTACAGTACGTGGGGGAAACCATTTGAAGTCTCAAACTAAGACTTTTTGAACATCTTAGAAACATTAAAAATAACACTAAACAATTTTTGAACAAAGGTAAACCCCTCCCCTACCTTTAAGATCACTTTCACAAAGTCCATAACAGTGATTCCCGTTCCATGCATTTTTCAGCTATTGAATGCCTCCATGATAATATTAGAAGTGACAATAGGGATCTGTACCTATTACGCAGGGAACAATATTGGATATTCCAACTCAAAACTAAGCATCTGATGGGTTGTAATGACGTTATGGATACCACACCTTTTAAAAATAAATGAAGTACAGTGGCGGCCACCTTTATCCTAATGCGGCCGTATCGGCGCAACTCTGATAACCACGGGCAGATGCAGTATTTATTTTTTTCCGGAATATGCTCCGGTATTGTGACGCGATCGTAATATTGAATGCATGAACGTGAATGCGGTATGAATGCGGCATGAACGCGATGAAGTGCGGTGAAGTGCGTGGCATTCGGAAAATATCCCCGAAAAAATTCGGAGATGTTGGAGAATAAAAGGGGGCGCGACAGTATATAGTGCTGGCAGCTTTCAATGATAACAGAGTGAGTGGCACATATTGTATATCAATCACCACTTTGGTTATATTCCCATTTCTAGGGAGGGACCATAAATGGTGATTTTTTTAATATAATGTTTTTTAGAAAATTAAAAAAAATATCTTAAAATGTTTTTTTTTAAACTTTTCTTTTTAACATAAATTTATGCAGCTTCAATTTAATAAAGATTGGATTTATTCCATTATAGTAAGGTTGTATTAGAATTGGCTTCATGTATGGATTATGTTCTTGCCCTTTTCATTTATCAGTTCTAAGGGCAGATTTAACATGAATTGAGGTAATTTTATTGTATTTATTTATTGTACTCTTAACGCACAGCTTTAAGTTATTTTAAAGTTTTTTAGTGTTATTTGTGTGGCCCCCTTTCCCACGTGTATAAGGGAACCTACCTATGCTGCCGTACTTGCATAGCTTAGAGGAGGCCTGATCCTCCGCCAATGTGAGCCCGGGGTGGTGACATTCGTTGGTATGCAGCACCTGAGAGAGATCCTAAAACAGTAGGATAACCTCACAGGAACCCACCAGTAAGGAATAAGGATACACACACCGTATGGCTAACTTATATTTACTGGCATTACTGATAACACTATAATATACAAGGCCACCCAGGCCGTACCCACACAGTACACCCACTGTCTGACCACCACCTTGTCCACACCCCGGTGAGGTTTCCCAAGAGTTATGAGGGTGCCGTGGGCACCTAACCACCCGGTGTCCACAAGACAGGCCTACCCCAAAGTGTGTGAGGAGAAGTGCCACCCCTGTGTATTGAGGAAAAAAGAGAGAGATCCAGCGCTACACGGATTTCAGGATAATGAATTTATTGTGCCACACGACGTTTCGACCAACAGGTCTTTTTCAAGTGACAAGACAGGCCTACCCCAAAGTGTGTGAGGAGAAGTGCCACCCCTGTGTATGCCTGGTGGTGCACATTGATACCTTCCTGGTCTTAGGCCAGACCAGGCAGAACTGTAGTGTGGATCCGTCAGACCGCAGAGTGATCCCACGACATGATCTATCCACTTCTTCCACAAAGGCGTCTGCCTCTGATGGAGCTCCCATTGGAGTGTGTCCCTAGGAGTGTCTATAATGTCCCGTGGTATGGTCCCAGACTGCAGGCCACAAATTGCTGCGTGGCTCTGTCACTGATGTAGCAACACTAACAGCACACTAAAGGGGGTATCCTTAGCTGAAAGGGCTTTCCCTATACATGTTCTTCCACTACCACGAGTTGGGGACTAGCTGGGGCCTACAGGGGAAAGCTGGCCTAGTCCCAGGGTTACTGGCACCTGGGACACGACCTCTCTCCTCTGCGTACTGATCCTGACTGGCATGGTCTCTCTAGTGCCTCCCGTGAATCTTGCAGCCTTAATGGCTGTAGCTGCTCACATGTTCAGGCCGCCCTGAAGGACCCTGGGACATGTAGTCCCTTGCGGCGTCATCTAACATGGCCGCCACATCTAATTGGGCACTGCGCATGCGCAAGACAGATTGCGCATGCACGAGTATCTCGAGATGGGGTGTCCTCAACCCGGCACTACCTCGGCGCTCCGGCGACCCGCTCACCACACAGCCCCTACCACTAACTCCCGCAGCCTCTCCCTGTACCATGCCGAGTCCGCCTGCAGCCCTGGCGCATCCCGGGCAACTCTGCAGCCGTCCCCTACCCCAAGGAGCAGGTGGTAAGGGACCTGGCTACATCTGTATAAAACTTGCATGTTGTATGTGAGTGGGGACAGCAAGCATGCAATCACCTTGTTGCTATTGGTTGTACAAACGTTTAGTAAAACGCACATGATTTATGTATTAGTCCTGCACACAAAACGTGTATATATATATATATATATATATATATATATATATATATATATATATATATATATATATATATATATATATATATATAAAGCAACTGTAAATATTCCTGTATATTCATTTGCATGTCTTAGACAGGTCTGCAACCCTGTCTTTCACCATTATCACCCAGCACACAGCACTTCCACTGCAGCAAGTGATTCTGGGAAATGACATGCAAATGAGCACACAGTGCCACCTAGTATCTCATGCTCACATTACATGAGCAACCCTTAGCCAATGCATGCTGCTTTAGACACAGCTTTTAAGCAAGGCTTGAGAGATGCAAAGCCAGTAAACCCACTCACAGACATGTTTCAACCTTGATGGGTATCATCAGTGTGAGGTTGGTTGCTGAAATTTGCTCAAATGAGATTAGAGTCGGTAATCACCACACTTATTAAGGTTATGGTGGGTAAAAAAAGTGACTAAAACCCTCCACAGTAAAGCATAAAGCAACTGTAAATATTCCTGTATATTCATCTGCATGTCTTAGACAGGTCTGCAACCCTGTCTTTCACCATTATCACCCAGCATACAGTGCTTCCACTGCAGCAAAGGATTCTGGGAAATGACATGCAAATGAGCACACAGTGCCACCTTTTATCTCATGCTCACATTACATGAGCAACCCTTAGCAAAAGCATGCTGCTTTAGACACAGCTTTTAAGCAAGGGCTTGGGAGATGCAAAGCCAGAAAACCCACTCACAGACATGTTTTAACCTTGATGGGTATCATCAGTGTGAAGTTGGTTGCTGAAATTTGCTCAAATGAGATAAGAGTCGGTAACCACCACACTTATTAAGGTTATGGTGGGTAAAAAAAAGTGGCTAAAACCCTCCACAGTAAAGCATAAAGCAACTGTAAATATTCCTGTACATTCATTTGCATGTCTTAGACAGGTCTGCAACCCTGTCTTTCACCATTATCACCCAGCACACAGCACTTCCACTGCAGCCAAGCATTGGCTAAGGGTTACTCATGTAATGTGTGTACTGTGAAGGTGAACCCCGCTTCAGCTAAATCGTAAAAGAGTGTATATAGGTAAGGTGCTTGTGGGTGATAGAATGGGTAAATAGCAAGGAGAAAATAACCCACTGTAGCACTCAGTACCTTTGAACAATGAATTGTGAAAATCTTAAAAATTTGTACTTTAATGCTGAACTAATTAAAATGAAGGGTATTAAAATCCAACAAGGACACACATATATATATAAACCCTAGGATGAGTGTGTAGGACACTCCGGGTTTAGATGAATGGAAAACAATTGAGGTGGATTAGATCAATTGTTCCAAGGGAGCTGATATGCAGTATTCCCTGATTGTGGTTGTTTAGGTGAGAGCAAGGGTGGGAGAGGGCTAGCACAGCCTGTCAGGAGTATAGACAGGTACCTGGGCTATAGAGGGAAAATATATAGGAGGGTAATGCATATACAGGAACCCTAGAATCTTATGGCAGTATAGTGAAGTTATGCCCCTGGTAATCAGTGCATAATTAAATCGGGTCCATGCTGTAACATACTCACTCACCTCATATGATGTTAGTGAGGATCCCTATTGAAAAACGCCCAGCAGACAGCTGCTTACAGTCCTTGGGTGCATAAATGATTTAAAAATCTAAATCCTCAATGGAATGTTTAAAAGCACCCAAGAACGGAAAACATTTGAACTCAGAATGATAAGACTCTTTGATACCAAAACCAAAGGACTTAATGCGGACATGGGTTTCCTCACGCCCTATCAAAATTGTTTGTAATTATCTTGCTTGCCTCAATTCTTATCCACAATTTCTCTCCCCCCCAGCATCCCTTCCCCTCCCCACCTTTCTTTGGCACTGTCCCCTGGCTTCAAACACTTTTAACACCCTACCTTATCTACAGTAAAAAAAATTTTTTTTTTTTACGTCACTCTACACTGTTTTAGCCATTGAATCCTGTGTATATCAGTATTGCTTAACCTGAAGAAGAGAGGATAACTCTCGAAAGCTTGTCCTACTGCACCGACACACTTTATTCGAGCAAATACCCGGTATGTACCTGGCAGATACCTGGAATGCGCCGCTCCTCACCTCTGACAAGCCCCGTTGCGTTTGCCTTCCCAGCCTGGGTTCATGCCTGGCTGATGGGCGGCTGATCTGTTAAATGATAATGATTAGGATTTAATAGGCTGCAATGCTTCGCGTGTCTACCAGATGGCATAAATTCATGAATTGTAATGCAGTATATATATATATATATATACTGTGCAGTATTGCAGCCAGCGGGAATAAAATGCTTCAATCCCTGCCTGGAAAATACCTCAATGCACTCGGGCAGAAAACAGTCACAAACCTCAATATACCCGGGTATACCCGAATTCGTGGGACTAGCCGAGCTCGAATAAAGTGTGTCGCCAGTGTATGACATAAATTGTTAGTCCAATAAAAAAGGTATCACCTAATACTGAAGAACTCATTTATTCTGCACTATCGCAACTGGACTAACACGGCTATTTTCTGCTTTATATATATATATATATATATATATATATATATATATATATATATATATATATATATTTATCTAAGATTTGCATTGGATATTTGTTCATTTCTTAATGAACACACGTGATTGTGCTCTGCATTATACATTCAGGGTGTTGCTACTCTATATTTGCTGCTCCCATTAACTTGGAGTAACTCACCATATGTGGATAGATTGGTTACAGCTTTAAGATTAATTATTTGTATATATACACAAGTTCACCGGTGTCAGTGACGTCACCCCCTAATGAAGCACTTCAGTGTGAAACGTGTTGAGGTCGTCACTGCTTAGTATCTCACGTCATCACGCATACGGTGGTTTGAAAATCCCCCAGTCAGCTATTAGCAGCTCTGCTGCTCCGAAGCTTGTATTGGAGGTTCCCCCATCTGCGTTCATGTTCACGGCTGCGTGCTGGACGTCTCACCGTAAAACAGCTTTTGAGTCTGCTAATTGATCTCCCCATTTTCCCGTGTTCTGCGAGCTGGTGTCCAGGTACCTAGTGCACTGGGTCCCATCAGTATTTCATCTTTGGACCTTACCGCTCTCACCAGGACTGCAAGGAGCTCGTTTTAATCTTCATTACATGTGAGTTTGTGATATGTTTTTTTTTCTTACACCTTTTGCCATTAACTCTGGTGCGCTTTGCCTTTATTTGTCATTTGTTGAAGATCTTCTGGATCACCTGGAGGGATATCTAAGCCCCTCTTTGGTACAAGCAGCAAGGAATTGGATGGATACTTATTATCTTTAAATTGAGACCCTCAATTGGATAGTCTGCGCGATTGGGACCTTTTTGTTCATGTACTGTATGTACAGTATGTATGTATGTATATCTTTATTTATCTTTATTTATTAGCGCCATTAATATACATAGCAATTCATAGCAGTAATACATGTGACATAATAATATAAATAACAAATAATGGAAATAACACATAATGCTAAAAAGCGCTCAGACAAAAGTAATATAAAGGAGTAGGAGTCCCTGCCCCGAAGGCTCACAATCTAATTGGTAAGTTTGAAGAACGTACAGAGACAGTAGGAGGGCTTTCTGGTAAGTGCATCTGGAAGGGGTCAAGGTCGATGTATGAGGTGTAAAGTATCAGCCACAGAGCTACTCATATGCTTCGTAAAGGAGGTGGGTTTTAAGATGGGTCTTAAAGGTGGAGTCACACAAAATATTGTTGTAAAATACATGCTCAAAATATTGTTGTAAAATACATGCTCAAAAAATTGTTGTCATCTTACTGTCTTATTACAGGGCAAACAATTCTTAGGAGCTCCTGTGTTCTTGCAAGTAAGTGAAAAACATGATGGCTTTTAATAAATTCAAATCCTCCTTCAAAATGCCTTTATTGCCTACTTCGATTGAGAAATTGATCCATGGATAACCAGTGGATTGAACAACTGAGGAGGTTTGTTGTGGTGGCAGAATTGAAATAATATGAAGGATTTGGCCATGAGCTAACATAATCACTTGCTTTCTTTCTTGCTTGGTGGATTTTATATGAAGAACAACCTACTTTTTGCGTATACCAAATGGTCTACTAAACTAATCACAACAATTGCTTTCTTTCAAGTAAGCTCATAACTCAAACAGAAAATGACACGGTGCAGAACTATCTGATCAAATTAGGAACTGTAAATATAGTCATAATTACTGCCATATTAGTTCGTTACATAAGATGACATTATTTTTATTTGCACAAGGCTCATTTTAAAAATTCAACACAACTTTCAAAGGTGAATTATTTATAATGAAAATGATCTTATGATTAAAATGGGTTATAATAATAATAATAATAATAATTAATATTATTATTATCATTTAACAGACAGTACAAAGGGAGTCAATAAAATAAACAAAACAGATTCAAATTAATGTATGCTCTGTGACTGATTCTATATACCTCATACATAAACCTTGGGCCCTTGCAGACGCACGTACCAGAAAACCTTCCTACTGTTCTTCCTACTACGTTCTTCCTACACCTTCCTTCTGTTCTTCCTCCTACGTTCTTCCTACTTACCAATTAGATTATAAGCTCTTCGGTGTAGGGACTCCTTTTCCTAAATGTCACTTTTATGCCAAAAAGCAATTCTTCCCAACATGTGTTATTTGCATTGTTATTTATATGATTATCATATGTATTACTGCTGGAAGCACTATGTACATTAATGGCGCTACATAAATAAAGATATACTGTACATACATAATAGGTTAGCAGGTCCCTGCTCTATGGAGTTTACAATATGAGGAATAAATAGGGGAAGGAAAAATATAAAAGATCAGTGAGGAGAGAGTGCTGGTGTTTAAAGGCCATACAGCAGGTGTTATTAAGCGCTAACTCCTCTGCGTTACTGCCACAAGCGTCATCGAAAACAATGTTAATGCATGCGTTATCTCCTTAACGCATGCAATATATGTCATTATTTCTTGCATTATTCCTCATTAACAGGGATAATAACACCTACTAAATCTGTGTGATGTGAGCTAATATGTTTGTTCATCAGGAAGAGGATATGAAGGAGGGTGTTGCATTGGATTTTTTTGGACAATTTAAAGGGCATTGCAATGAGATTTCAAAAGTACAGTATTACGGTACACAGGCAAATAGCCACTTGATATAGAAGAGTTCAGCTCAGCTCAAATGAACAGAACTAACACGTTCTCCAGCACAGGGAATTGATTTCACAGCATATTGACCATTTTATACACAACTTTTCCAAATGCACATTTGCAATGCTGCTGGGAAATAATGAATTACACACTAAGTGGTGAGGAGTTGGGTGATTTTTAACTTGAACCGTTATTTTGGGAGGATCACATGCACAGCCCCATCCTGAATGGCCGCAGATGGATTTTGCTCAACCTTTTAATCTACCATAAAACTACTGTAAGGGATGCAAGCAAAGCATGAACAGCCAAGATTATATGAGCTTTCTTGAAAGGCTGAAAGTTATATATTTTCTATTAGTATTTTACTGTTCTCTTCTAAGGCTGCGTCCCCTCTGCCGCTGACCGCGCTCATGCTTGAGATTGGTGATATTGCCCACTCTCCAAGCATGAGCGTTCGGCAGTCCAGCAATTTTTTTTGTAGGCGCCAGCAGGGGGGCTGTGGCCAGGGGCATGGCCAGGCAGTGACTGCCACTAATTGGCTGAGGAGGTCATGTGACCCTTCAGCGCGCCTGAAAGACAAGCGCGGTCAGCGGCACAGTGGACTCAGCCTAAGAAGACTTACTTTTTATACTGTTCTTTGACTGTAACATTATTGATCTGGTGGGGTAAGGCAGAAAAGTTTGGTAGGGTTTCTCTACCTTTTGGAATATTTCATTAGCCATCCCACATGTGCAATTCTGCATTATTTCTGTAGCCGGGCTCCCCGCTTACCTCTGTTTGGGCATTGGAGCTGTGGCTTGTGGGGGAAATGCTCCGCAGCGGATGCCTGTAAAAGGCGCCACCATCTCTGTTGCTGCGTATGCGCAGAGGACAAGTCGCACATGTGCAGAGAACCCCGGTAGTTGTGGTAGCCATTACAGTTCATGCATGTGCAGTAGAATACAGGGTGCATGTGCAGTACAGAGTAAGTCCAGGTTTAACACGTAGTCCATAATACATCACCATTGAATATAGGCGGTAAGTGTAATACACAGTCCTTAAAGCAGGAGGAGAAGAGAGGGGTCCCCCAGCCAGGCTCCCACTCCAACGTTTTTCGATGACAGTCTACTTCTGGGTGTGGTAGCAGGACAGGAACAAACAGACTGTTATAGCCAATTTCATTAACCCAAATTTGCACCAAAACAAAGTCTTCAAAGTTGATTAAAACAGCTGATTTTCTTCCCGGTCAGCTGTTTCCTCTGTCTGTCTCCTCTTGTTGCTCCTGTCCTCTGTTCTGTTTATTTCTTTGACTTTGTTTTGTGTCCAGGCTCTTTCTGCCATACCCTGATTTGCTTCTGTTTCTGTTCCTGTTTAGTTGTGTACATCTTAAAGGCCCTGGCTATTGTTCTGGCTTGTCCCTGTTTATTTCCTGCTCTCTGGTCTTAGTTCCTGTTCCCCTGCCCTTTTCCTGCCTTCCTGCTGCAGACCCCTGCCTGGACCCAGACGATCCTTGCCTGCCGCTTACCACTGACCTCAGTATGTGACCTTGACGATCCTTGTCTGCCACCGGCCATCGACCTCATCCTGTGGCCCAGAACATTCTTGCCTCCTCTGCTGTTCCGGTCACCAAGGTCCTACCTGCTCCTGGAGTCTCCCTAGTGACACCAATGCACCTTCCGCAACACCTACTTCCATATGCACTTACAGAAACCTACATGCACTGGACCACCTCCAATTTAAAAAAATTCTACAACTTCTTCTTATTCCCATCTCCTGTCCCAAGCTATAAACTGATCTATTTAATGGCATACTTTCATCACTTCTGGATGGAATTCATCCTCAGAAACCTCTAGTAGGTGAAACGCATAGAGCTGCTGTGTGAACTGATAGAGATGACGCCGATACAGCGCTGCTGTCATCACTGCTGTCATTCCTCTCTTCCTCTCCCCCCCCCACCCCCACGTGCAATATTGAGAGTACCACCTATATGAAGACTAATCATTATTTATGACATTGTATGTATTTTAGTCATTTGGTTTTTAAATATTTTCTTGTTATTTATGTGTATATTATAAAGTATTAAATATCATATTAAATTATATTTTTTTAAATAAAGTTTTTTTTGGACCACAGAGTTATTTGTGCCTATGTAAAGGCGAACCTGTGGGTTAAAACTATAAATGTTGAATTAGTGCTTAAATTAGAATGCAACCCTGTAAGTAATTAATCAATTATATAATTAAGTATTTATTGGTATAAATACACGACACTGATATGACATCACATATTGCTCCTGACGAAGCTGTGAGTAACAGCGAAACGCGTAGAGCTAATTCATCTTGCTGCAGCTGCCTTCGTGAGAAGACGCCGGACGCTGGAACTCCCTTGCAGACCTCCCTCCAGCACGTCACAATCCATTTCCCACAGATGCGGTTGACCGCGAGAGGGAAGTGACGTCAGACGCCACCGCCGCAGGCGCGGCTGGATATACAGGAGGACTGCTACGAACACCAGCATCTTACCACAAAAGATACCTTTATATGTACTAATTATATGTACAAAGTGTGAGTACATCTCTTATCCCTTACTTACATAAAAGACATTGTTTCTGCAACCTGCACTATTGGGCTTTTTTTGTCTTTTCATTTTCATACTGCCACATGGGGTTTTCAGTGTCTTCATCTCTGGAACTGCCCAAACTGCGGGAGAAATGTCTGGGGAATAACAGAAACCTCAATACTAACAATCTACACATCGTCTGACTGAGTCAGATAAAGGCTTTAAATATCTATTATTGCTGTAAGTAGAATTGCCCCAAGAGCCAAGAACTGCATCCTATCAACATTAATTTAACATACTGCACAATTATTGTTTTTTTATGTTTTTTATTCACATGATGTGTATCTGATTGGATCGCTCCCTTTCCACTCCAAACCAAGACATCACCGCCGATCATCCAGGAATTCAACCCAGAAGTGAGAGACACAGAGCTGAGGGGCTGAGAGTACGTCAGCTGTACCTATGTGGCTAAAACAGTTTTAAAGAATTGACACCATGTTAGTGTTCACATTTTTATGTGTTCTTATAGATAACATCTATTACAGTCTGCACTACTGGGTTATCTACCTTTATTTTATGAAGGTGCTTCATACACAAGATCAACCAGAGTTTACCATCGTACATCATTGCCACTGATTTGGGACATGCTAAAAGATTAGTAAATATGTGAGTATATGTGAGTATATTTCCTGTGGATTCACAGTCTACAATTTACCATACCACAGACATATTGCACTATTGTATGTTTTCTATATTGACCTGCGCTCTCCATGACCTGGAAATCTACACAATTAGGATTGAGAAGAAGCAATCCACCTAAGGTTTGAGAAACTGGGCTGATGAGTTCCAAATGACATGTGCTTCAGAGCTAATGGACTACACATTTGAATTCCATATATAGTATATACAATTTGCTTGTTGTCACCGATGAGAGGTAGGGCTGGCCCCTATTAATGGTCGATAGCCTAGGTGAAATCAGTGAAGATTAGATGGGGGAGGTCCATTGGATGTCCGTGGACAGGCTCCGGACCCTTTCCCAAAGAACGCCACATTCACAGCCAATCCTCCTGAGTAATAAGTATAAGAAGATTCACTTACAGCCTCTCGGTAGTCTAGGTGCACTGCGCAGCAAAAAATACTAAGGCTGGATTGCGGTGAAATAAAAAGTTATTTTAATGGGCCATAGGCAATAGGATAAAAAGGGGGACCCCGTAGGCAACTCTGACACGTTTCACCCATATTCGGGCTTTGTCAAAGAGGGTTGAGCTGCAGTATACATATATATTTATTATTGGTTTTCTATACACAATCAATAGGGGTTTTTCTCTACCTGTAGATCAGTTTTAAGCTAATTAGTGGCTATATTCACTAACTGGTCACTTATTGTACACAATTTATTTATAATTGCACTTATTAGACTTAAGCGCAATTGATAACACATTGTTCTCCATACTTTCATCAGACTTCGAAAAGACTACCCCCACCACCACACGTCATCCCCATGGCACATACCTTTCAACCATTACCTCCAAGAGTGCTCACGTTTCTGGAGGAAATCCCACTCAAAAGCAGACTTCCTCCAGTATAAATGTATTTCCCTTTCCCTTGCCAAGCAAACCTGCTTCTCTTCACCATACACACATTGTCCTCCAGCCCTCAATGCCTATTACCCACCTTTACTTCATTCTCTACCCAACTACACCTACAATCTCCTCTACCCTCAAGGCCCAAGACCTTGCCATCTCCTTTAAGGACTAGATTCAGTAAATCAGACATGACATCTCCATGTAAACTCCACACGCAAAACCTCCATAAGCAAAACCTATCTCCCCTCGCACACCTAAATCCACCCAGAGCTAATTTTGCTCTGTGACCGAGGATGTTTCCCCACTCATCTCATCTTCTCACCTGCCCACTTTATCCTATTCCATCACTTTTCCTTTACACCCTCTCTGGTACACTAAACCCCACCCTAACTCAACTTTTTTTTACCTCTCACCTCTAGCACATTCCCATCTTCTTTCACACATACAATCCAGTACTGCCATATCTCTCTTCTCCCCTTTGCCTCCAAGCTACTTGAGGGACTTGGTTACAACTCAGCGAGCTCAGTGCTAGCGGGGGCGCAGCCTAATATGGACCACAGCTTTCCTCTTGTGAGGAGACACTGCTGATAATGCTGCTGCTACCGCTACCAAAAATGCTACCTTGCTAGTTTTGTTGCTGTATTGTTTTCCCTTTCTTAACAGATAACCTAAATCAGTCGTTTTCAACCCTTTCCTTGGTGAACCACCGTTAATCTGTGCAATGGGAAGAACCAAGCAATAATATATTGGTATGTAGTCCTAATTGCATTGTGTTGTTGGTCAATTGTTTGTTCCTATAGTATCTGGGGTTCCCCGAAAGAGGGTTGAAAACCACTGGACTAAAGCTAAAAAAAAGAAACTAATATGTACAGAACCACCCCCTTGAAAATGAATACATCCTATATAAGATTGTAAGCTCTTCGGGGCAAGGACTCCTTTTCCTAATTGTTACTTTTATGTCGGAAGCACTTACTCCCCTTCATGTGTTATTTATATTATTTGTTATCTATATAATTGTCACGTGTATTACTGCTGTGAAGCGCTATCTACATTAATGGCGCTATTTAAATAAAAACACACACACGTGTATGTATATATACAGTATATATATATATATATACTGTATATATACATACACGTGTGTGTCTTTATTTAAATCGCGCCATTAATATTTATATATACTGTCATTAAGGTTATGGTGGGTAAAAAAAAGTGACAAAAACCCTCCACAGTAAAGCATATAGCAACTGTAAATATTACTGTATGTTCATCTGCATGTCTTAGACAGGTCTGCAACCCTGTCTTTCCCCATTGTCACCCAGCATACAGCACTTCCACTGCAGCAAGGGATTCTGGGAAATGACATGCAAATGAGCACTCAGTGCCACCTTTTGTCTCAAGCTCGTATTACACAAGCCAATCCTCAAGCAAATGCATGCTGTTTTAAACACAGCTTTTAAACAGAGACTGGGATGAGATACATGTATGTGAGTAGGTCTAATGGCTTTGCATCTCATCCCAGCCTCTGTTTAAAAGCTGTGTTTAAAACAGCATGCATTGGCTTGAGGATTGGCTTGTGTAATACGAGCTTGAGACAAAAGGTGGCACTGAGTGCTCATTTGCATGTCATTTCCCAGAATCCCTTGCTGCAGTGGAAGTGCTGTATGCTGGGTGACAATGGGGAAAGACAGGGTTGCAGACCTGTCTAAGACATGCAAATGAACATACAGTAATATTTACAGTTGATATATATATATATATATATATATATATATATATATATATATATATATATATATATTAGTGTGGTGGGAATGTCTTGCACAACAAACTGCCTTTTAGCAACTTTAAAAAGCCATGGCAAAAAAAAAAAGTGTTTGTAATGGCTAAGGAAAAGTTATTGCATGGTATCAGCATGGGCAATAGCCATATCAGTACAATAATGTTTCCTGGAGCCTGTGGCAAATGCTAAATGATATTGAGGACTGTGTTCCTAACTTTTGTGAATCTTTAATAAAGCTTCTCGGCATTCTGCATTTGATCCTTTTTTCTATTTTCAATATCATCAAACATACAGTACACACTGACCTAAGCATTTTATTACATTTCCCTCGCCGTTTGGGAAAGATACCCAGACTGTAAAGCATTTAGAATTATAAATGACACAGCACTTTGTCTGCATGCTAAACAGGCTATCTCTAATGGTAAATTAGGTGATTCGTCTCAATTAAGTGTTTACCATTTTAACTACCAACTGATATGGATTCTTCAAATAGTATTACAAGGCTGCACACAACAGATGCAAATGCCTGGTGAAAGGAGTGACTTTGTTATTTCACGATATAGTCATTTCGTTTTTGCATTGTAGAGGTTTTTTTTAAAGCATGTTATATTTCTAATATGAGATTAGTCCAATTTAAGCTACTGGTTTTGTAGGTATTTGCCTTATAAGCAGTGCACCAATAAATGAAGTGGTGCGCAGTTTACAAAGATTTCCAACATTTCCTGAAAGTTTTCACACATTTTTAGACAAGAAAGGTACACTGTGCTTTATATAAAAACAAAAACCCAAATGCAAGCGCCTTTGTGCACACTATAGCATTAATACAATGTATGTATACTGATTGGATATTTTATGCAGAATAAAACTTTGGTCAACGTGAAATAACTCTTAAAATCTACAATGTGAATGATACAAAAATGATTTGGGGCATTAGTGACAAAACAAATGTTATAAAACAAAAGAAAGATAAAAGATATACTGTATAAAGTCCAAATGGAAATAAAGGATAAATGCTGAATAACAATTAGTACATGATTTGATAGTTTTTAGTATTCAAGCAGCAGAGGTATTAGTTAGAACTTAATTTACAGTGTACTGTAGCAAAACTTACTTTTTTGGTACTGCATACAAAAAACTATTGCAATCCCCAGGAATTTCATTGCATGTTGCAGCCCGGTGACCACAGGCTACGCACTGCTTGCAAATAGAGTGTTGCGACTACCGTAGTACTTTGCAGTAATAATACGTGTCTTTATCCTAAAGTATCCTCAATTCAATGTAACTCACCCCTCATTCCCATACAGTGTTTCAATGCTAAAAAAAACTTTAGATAACTGAAACGTATATATAAATTATGACATTTTCATTCAAGTAAATTAGAAAGAGAAATAACAAAGACTTTTGAAATACAGTTTTCTTACATTAATACAATAATAACATTTTCTTCCACCAACATCTTCTTCTGGCTATCTCTTGCACAGCTTCATCTGTAAAATAATTGAGAAGAAATATGTGTTAAGTAAACTGTTCTGTTGTGTCAGTAGAAAGCTGTACATGCTCGTTCTATGGGAACTGTATTTGTGCACATACGTGGTATATGTCAATTGAATGGAATGCATACATTACCTTATTATCCAATTGTGATGTTCTGTCTCAGTGGATGTGGTTCCTACACGGACAAGTTTATCCATTGATAAACCTGCAGAATATGCAAAACAAAGATGAAAACAAAGATCAAACAATGATAAAACAATTGCACCCCCTGACTTATTATTTATAAAACTGGATGTATTCATTTTTTTTTCAGTTTAATTCACTGATTACTCCAGCCCACAGTCCTCAGATGTCGTAAATGTCAGTTAATGATGTCTTTAATTGTCTTGAATTCTGCAGTAGTGTATTTATAGTGCTCCAAGTTCATCTAAAACAGTAGCTCTCCTCAAATAGTTTGGAATAGTCTTCTTACCTGGGGATTCATCAAACTGCACGTCGGGCCCACTCGGCATAACGTTCAAACGGCACATAATGTTGAAGAAAAACTGGGCAAAATGATGTAGCTGTACCATGCAGCGCGTCATATATATTTGCAAAGTATCCTTGGGTATTAAAGTAAGAGGGATATCATCTACTGAATCCCCACTGACTGTGAAACAGGTTTGTTTATGCCTCCATTGTTTAGGTCAATTCCAAAGTGTGGGGAAATAGTTTTAGGCGAGGAGAATCCTGTTTGTGCAGCCAACGCAACATAGATAAACAATTTCTTCAAAGTGCAGGTCTCCTCTAGGACATAGATATAAAGTAGAGCTCTACTCACAAGTTCCTAATGCAATTTTCCATTTAATGTGACATGTGAAAGGTCCATATGGGACCTGAAACGTTGTCTTTCCACTACTCATAAATGCAAGGTGGGTAAGGGATAATCTCTAATTGGGTGCTCCAAAACCGGCGGTGCTGTGGAAAATCAAATCCTAATAGTATATAGTGTGAGCAGGATCCAAATCCCTTTATAAATAATAACACAGTCTTTTACGTAGCAGGTATAGCCCAACACTCTGTGATAAAGGTAATGCGTGGTAGGGAGCTCCAAAATATCAGGAAAATAAAACCTCTAACCTGTCCGGTGAGTATCTACTCTTGTCCGGTGGTCCCTCTCTGGGTGGGTCTTCAATGATCCCGTGGCTCCATTAACTCTCCACACTAGGGCATCCTGTACAGATAAAACATACTCACACTACCGGCATAGTTCCTTCTCCGGTGTGTTGTTTGTTGGGGGTGGACCATGCTCAGTCGCGTGCTTCCATCCCAAGCAGTGAAGACAATCGCAAGGCAGGGTTGTGGGAGTAAGCACCGCAGTCAGAATAAGGCTGGAGGCAGGTGCATAACAAAAAAACGTTATTGCGGTATGTAAGCCAAAAGATTAAAAACACATGAGGAGAATCCTCTGACGCGTTTTGTCCACAGAGGGACTTTATCAAAGAGTGATTCTAGAGAAAAAAATAGAAAAATAAAAAATATAATACAAATAAAGAACGAAATTAATGAAGATATATATACATGCTAACTATATTTTACATAATAGAACAATACAATTCTAGAGAAAAAAATAGAAAAATAAAAAATATAATACAAATAAAGAACGAAATTAATGAAGATATATATACATGCTAACTATATTTTACATAATAGAACAATACAATATAATCTATGTGTTTAATAAATAATCTCTCTTTATAATGTACTGTATTTAGCTTTAGAATAGAAAGAGGAAAAAGAATAGCTGAATCCATATCATATAAATCACAATGTGTTCTGATATAGAGCAGTGTAAACTATGCATAGAGCATCAGGAGGCCATGTTCTATGTATCTTAAATGTTGATGCAGAAACCCACAAAACAGTACACATATACGTCAATAGAAATGGGGAGAGTCAGATATTACAATAGACTTTTAACTCTATACAGGTCTATATCAGATCCAGAAACTATATATTACTGTTCATATATGATATAGTGATATATTTTTCTTGACCAGTAATATACGTTACACTGCTCTATATCAGAACACATTGTGATTTATATGATATGGATTCAGCTATGCTTTTTCCTCTTTCTATTCTAAAGCTAAATAGATTATACATAGAGATTATTTATTAAACACATACTGTTGCGGCAGCTTTTATTCTAACAAATCACTGGTTTGTCCCTGGCTGGTTCCTGGAATGCGACGCTGTTCACCTGGCACATGCCGCGTTCACCTTGCGTTCCCAGCCCGGCTGAAGCGTTTATTGATAATGGTTCGGAATTTAATAGGCTGCAATGCTTTGCGTGTCCGCCAGATGGCAGAAATTCATGAATTGTAATGCGCCGAATCAGTAATGTGTCGGCTTGCAGGAGTTTCGTATAAAAAAGATACTGTACCACAGTGTGCTATTGTAACTTGGCCTTGGCCTTGAGACTGAAGGAAGAGGTTGCAAAAATGTATCAATTTAGGCTTTTCATATTAAAGAAAGACAAAGACCAGTTTCAATTTGTGTTACACTATTCTGCAGAGACCCACCATGAGTGTTCAAGTGCAGCCCGCTTTCCAAAAACCCGACTGAAGTTATGCGTATTTGATATGGGCCGCGATTAATGCAACAGATGATAAGATGGCAACAGTTGCTCAAATTTATAATTATTTTATCGAAAACTATGACTTTTACAAATTTTCGCCAACTCCTCATACGTGGAAGCGTGCAGTAAGGAAAAGGTTACTGTATGTAGCGACTGCTGTTTTCACCGTATTGAGCCCCAATTTGTTGGAGGGTATTGGTGTGTGTCACCGGATTTTTCCCGTATCTATGATCATGGAGGCGGCAAAAGGCGAAGGGTCATGTTAAAACCAACTAAGAAGCGACAGTCGCTGCCAAGCAATGCACCAGCACCAGCACCAGCACCGGCTTCCAATGACGGTCCCACTGTCAGTGACAACCCTGAGCCTGAGCCTGAGTCGGATTTCGCGTGCAGTTTTGATGAAGCTTGCATGTACCTAAGCGATTTCCAGCCTACAGGTGGACTAGTCCCGCTGCAAACTATCGACGTGGATGATGAAGAAAGCTGGACTGGCAGTGGACCGGCGCCGGCGCCAGCTGAATGGGAAGTTCTATGGTGAGTACTGTCTTGTTGCTGTATTATTTTGGTGGGGCTGGCTGGGTACTTCTTTAGGGGGCTGACCATTACTGTACTGTACAGTACATTAAAACTTTTCTTTTTGTTTTTCCTCAGAAAAGAAAATGGCTTATGGGGGGATTTCGATGGATAATATTGTACTGTATGTTGATGTTTTCCGGCCGTACAGTATACTGTGTAATAAACCCGAATAAATAAAACTATGCATTTATTCTACATGTTCAGTATCGTTTCATTATTTGTCTTCTACAGTAAACTGTACAGTGGTATACAGTGCCTAACATCTATGGGCAAAAATAATTTTATTTCTAGGTGCCCTAGAACAGAAGTTCCCACGCCAATTGCGCGCTCATTGCTCTTTTTTTACAATGTTGCCGATCTTGCGGCTTTGCGGTCAGGCAGTAAAAAAACAGTGCAGCAAGCCTCTACATTTGTTACACTGTCAAAGGAGCAAATGGAAACAATGTGAGGCAATTCAACATTTTCTTTTATTGGTGGAGTCAGTACAAAAACATTTATTTACAAATACTGTACAATGTTGAAACATTTAAAGTGCACAGCAATTCTAACCATCAACACACAATAATACATACTGCAGCCTTTATTAAATACTTCTGCCACAAAACATTTTTGGTGCATGGGGCAAAGGAAGTTAAAGTGACTTGCTTTTTATGTACTGTATTTGGGGGTTGTCGTTGGGGGTTTATTCATCAAATTATTATGATGAACTGCCTTTTGAAATTACAGTGCTATTAACTATTTCAGCCACACACCTCCAGAGTTTTTAATCCCTCCCTAGCCAAGCGTCAATCGGCTGAGTCACCCTATCCTACCAACCACCTCTCTCTACTGGGTCGTTAACCTTCTGCATATTGCCATTGTGTTCTTAATCCGCCCATAGCTGAGCTACAAACACTCAGTACGCCTGCGTCTAATCACACCATCCCCTTCCCCCAACCCTTAGAGGCCTGTTGTTTGAACGGTAATGCTTTGGAAAGTCCGCTCTCGAATTTGAAATGTAAAACTGATGTGCACAGCACTGTGAGAATTGAGAGTACACTGATACTGTATTTCATCAGGGTGTGAAAATACAGTACATTCTTTAATATCTTTAAAATAAAAATATATAAATATATAAATATAATTTACAAAACATTCTTATTCATTGGTGCACTGTAGGGGTGGCTGTCAATGATTATGATTCACAGGAAAGTGAATAGATATTTATTTTATTTTATCAGGAACCAAAAAATACAAATATAAAAATAATCAGGAATAATACATAATTCAGTCTTTATTAAGTTCTTTTGGCAGCTTGAAATTGGATAACCATTTGGAAAACCTTTGTAAAACATGGGGAAACATGAGTAATGCACATTTATAAGAATATTATTTAATACTATATACAGTACAGTACTGTAATGTACTGTATAATATACTGTATAGTAAAATTATTTTTTCCGTCTTTATCTTTTCCTCATTCTGTCTGCAGTACAGTAGTTCATTGAGAGAGGAGAGGTTTTGTGTACATCATTGCTGCTGTTTATATACTGTACATTTGACTGTACAAGCAGATTTGACTGGACATAACACCCCCATCTCCCCCTAGGCCACCCTTTTTCCTGGAACGACAAGAAAACAAAAAATTAGTGCAGTTACTGTACAGTACTGTACTGTATATGTGTACTGTACTGTATTATGGCAGAACTACTGTAGGTGGCTGGTGCAGCTTTCTCTGGAAAGAAAAAAATGGAGCAGTTAGTAGGCAGTTACTGTAGTACTGTCAAACTAGTCTACTGTATACTGTACTGGAACTACTGTATACTCTGACTACTGTTAAATTCTATGTACTGTAACCTAATGGCTGGTGCTGCTCTCTCTGTAAAGAAAAAACTAACTACTGTATACTCGTACTATCTGGAAAGAAAAAATCTGTGCCATACTTACCTGTATCATACTGTACTTACAATACTACAGCACAGTACTACTTTCCTGATGCTTGCCCATTACGCGCGATGACAATGGGCAACACAGTGGCAATATGGTCTATATATTTATTGCAGCGTTCCACGGTGAGTACATTGTTCCAAAAACTCATTATGCCTTTCAACAACTCGTCCTTTTTGGAGGGTTTCGCCACTTTCCGGATATGGTCCTTCAGCTGATGCCAGACCCTTTCGATCGGATTGAAGTCTGGCGACCTGTCATTGGAAAGAAAGGACAATTGGTTTAAGAGCTAAAAACAGTGGGGAACAAAAATGGGACACGGTCTACTGCACTTACTCCACTGGCGTCTTCACCCAGTTGATGCCGCGCTCAAGGATATGCGCCGTTGACGCAGTGTGCTTGGGATCATTTTTCCTGGTAGAAGCGGTGACCATTGGGGAAGTCGCGTGTGATGTATTGCACTATCTCGGGCACAATGTTGTCTTGGAAGAAAGCTTTATTCATGATTCCTATAGCAAGAAAAGAAAAGTGCTCAAAAAACTGCGCATTAGTACAGTACAGTGCATACGGTAAGGCAACACTAGTCAAGTACAGTGCATTAGGCGACATTATATTTGATACATTTTACCTTCAAAGATGACAATGCATCCCGGTCCACGCCTAGAGATGGCACCCCACACATGCAGCTTCACAGGGTGTTTTGGCCGCGGCTTCAAAGATATGTGGCCTTTTTTGTGGAACGCAAATCTTGCAAATCTCTCCAGCGACACAGTAGACTCATCAGTGAAGATGCAATCCTGGAAAGTCTCCCCGCTGTCGATCCATGCCTGGGCCTGGAGCACTCTTTTGATTTTGTTTGAGTCCCGTATCATGGGGTACACTCTGTAATGACAAGGAATAAAAAAAAATTGTGGCACAGTGCAGTACAGTTTGCGAAACAACACTTTTACCTCCTGTACTGTCCAGTACTAACCTCACACATCCATATTTCCATCCAATGCTGCGTCTCATCTTCTTTATGCTGGTCTCGGATACAGTCAGATTGTGCTTTTCCTGCAGAGTGTTTTTAACCCTTAATGCACTCCTCTCAACATTCTCCTCACTTATTTTGTCCACCAGAACAGTTGTCTACCTACAATGTAAAGAAATTATATTGTTTTATTAATATGCAGCAATATAAAATGTATACAAATGTAATGTTGTAATATACATTAAATATAAATAGACAAAATATATATACTGTTGTACTATAAATATAAATATACAAAATAAATATACTGTTGTAATATAAATATAAATATACAGTACATCCTATACAGTATACAGTATACCGTTATAAGATTAATTGAAATATACAAAAAATGGATACCACTGTACTATAAAAAGAAATAGACAAAATAAATACTGTATACTGTTGTACTATAAATATAAATATAAAAAATAAATATACTGTTGTAATATAAATATAAATATACATCCTATATATACCTTTGTAAGATTAATTAAAATATACAAAAAATGTATACTGCTGTACTATAAATATAAATAAACAAAATATATATACTGTTGTACTATAAATATATATATACAAAATAAATATACTGTTGTAATATAAATATAAATATACATCCTATATATACCGTTGTAAGATTAATTGAAATATACAAAAAATGTATACTGCTGTACTATAAATATAAATAGACAAAATATATATACTGTTGTACTATAAATATAAATATACAAAATAAATATACTGTTGTAATATAAATATAAATATACATCCTATATATACCGTTGTAAGATTAATTGAAATATACAAAAAATGTATACTGATGTACTATAAATATAAATAGACAAAATATATATACTGTTGTACTATAAATATAAATATACAAAATAAATTTACTGTTGTAATATAAATATAAATATACAGTACATCCTATACAGTATATACCGTTGTAAGATTAATTGAAATATACAAAAAATGTATACTGCTGTACTATAAATATAAATAGACAAACTACTGTATGTTGTAATATAAATCAACAGAAATAACAACAGTATTACAGTAGATACAGAACTGTACTGTAGATGTACAGTACAGTTTTCTATATTTTTTTTCTGTTAAGTTTTATAAATTTACTTACGCGTTTGTAACCCTTGGTGCCTTTTTCCGGTCTCTGTTTTTTCCGTATGCATGATAGCACACGGTGCTTGATGGCACAACGAGGTCAGAAGTAGCTAACCAGCGTTGGATAGCAGCAATTCGGTGTCCGCTCGTGTACATGTCCTTAATTCGCATGCTGAGATCCTTTGAAATCTTTTTAAGAGGCATTGCTGCGAGTAGAAAGAAATACAAACACAAGAATGTATATTCGATGTTTAGTCGATGTGTATTCTATGTGTAGTCAATACACAAAATGGATGGTGTATTTATATGGTAATGACTCACATTAGAGTACGCCCACTTTCAACACCTGTACCTGGTCGCCATGCATAAAAGGTCAAACACTTTGCATAGCGCACCACTCCATGATCTTTATCTGAACTTGCCCTTGTCCAGATACTGCATTGTGCCACCTGCTTCCATGGAGCATCCCCGTTTCTATGGACGCAAGAACCCACTCACCTCTGCCGTGCCTGTCATGCTGAAAAAGCGAAAGGCGACAGCCGTTTCCATGCCAAGGGCAAAGCGACAGGCTAAGGCCAATAAAGAAAACCTTCTGCTGACCCCAAAGGTTAAGGGTTTTCTTAGACGTAAGCCTCATTATGTCAAGAAGATATACGGTGATGTACTCTCGACACAAAACGAATGGCAGCCAACCCATCGAATCCGCAGACCACTTCCTCCCATATGCTTCGACGACTCTTCTGTAGCTGTCCCGGAAATCTTCATCCCGTCTTCTCCACCCCCATCTTCTCCGGTTCCATCTGACGATGCTGCCGCCTCTTAAATCCACGGGTCACTTTCTCCTTTGCTCTTAGACGACTCTGCTTCTCGGCCGGAAATCCAAAGGTCACCTTCTCCATCCCTCTTCGACGACGCTGCCGCTTCTCCTCTACCTGGTATCCACAGGTCACCTCCTCCACTCTCCATCGATGCCACTTCTGTCCATGGAACCCCCATCTCATCCTCCGTTGCACCCATCCCCCCAGATGTCCAGACGCCATGCACAAGAAGCAGCTCGTTAGAACAGATGCTGAATGGGATAAGTGTGGATCTCCCCGGGAATTCTATTGTGCTGGCAAAGATAGATCTGCTTCTAGAGACAATGCTAATAGTGGAGCAGCGGATGCTACAAATGGAGCAACGGATGGATCAACGGATGGAGAAGATAGAGGCTGACATTGCGGGCATACATTATTTGCTCGGTGCTAATGCCCCTGTTTCCCTGACGCCGGAGCAGGGGGATGACATAGATGTGATGAATGGGACCTTCGACCCCCTTCCATCACCAAGCGCCCCCCTCCACCAGAAGATGTAGTGTACATGTATGCCATTGAGGAGGACATGACAACGCCGTCAAGACCACGCCAGGAGACAACACGGCGACCACGACCGGAGGAAAGCTTCCTCCCAGACAACCTACCATCACCCGTCGCCACAAGCACACCCGCTCCCAAAATACATACACCCGCTCGCATCGAAACAGTGCCCGACATCACCCTGTGCGATCTGCCACCGGGGCTCAGGGAGAAGTATAGGGTGATGAGTGCTGGTGTACCCCACAAGTATGTATTGATCATTTTTAAGCAACATGTTCCCTACACGTTGCACTGCGAGTGGGTGTTCAAAGTGAACTGCGAAGGAAATCGCGTTAAAAAGGCGCTTCCTGCCAATTTAAGGAAAAACATTGTGGAAGAAATGCGGCGCTTTTATGCAGTTACAGATCCTGTAATGAAAGGCGTTCGAGACTGCATTAATGGCGTTTTGCGCCATGCAAGGAATCGGCCATGGATGGTCATAGTGGAGGACTTTCAGTGAGACCATACTATTGTGCTGAACTGTATTGTACTGTACATGTTTTGCCCTACAGTACCTGCTGTACTTAAACAAAGGAGATGGTGTTGTGTGTTTTTTTTCACAGGACATGCACAACTCCAGTCCCTGAGGGCCGCAAACAGGCACGGTTTTCAATGTTGCCCTGAAAACCTGCCCTGTTTGCTGCCCTCTAGGACTGAACTGGTGCAGGTCTGACTGACAGTGTTGCGCACCATCCCACTGTACTGTACTGTATACAGTACTGGGTTTCTTTAATAAAGGAGATGTTACTTAAAATGCTTCAACATTGTACTGTATTTGTCAGTAAATATTTTTGAACTGACTGCACCAATAAAAAAACATGTTGATTTGTCTTACTGTACTGTGCATTGTTTCCATTTGCTCCTTTGATAGTACTGTATAACAAAATACAGAGTAACAAATGCTTGCTGCACTGTTTTTTTACTGCCTGGTCGCGCAATTGGCGTGGGAACTAGGGCAATTGGCGTGGGAACTAGGTCAATTGGCGTGGGAACTTCTGTTCTAGGGCACCTAGAAATAAAATTCATTTTGCCCCTAGATGTTAGGAACCCCCTCACTTGACCCCAACAGGGTCCGAGCAGTAATGGCGACGAGAAAGGGTCACGCCGGCGAGGAGGGTCCTACCATTGAGCGTAATGGCGGAGAAATCTTTGAACCGGCTAAGTCAGAATGAGCAGAAACCTGGAACACACAACTCCGTTTCTGTTCGACCTAGAGGGCTCAGATTCGGTCACCATGTAGTCCTAGTTGCGGCAGGATTGCATGGCAAATTGCGACCCTCTCTTGGCAACAGAACGGAGTCAGGGTGATGTTAAAGTTCAGGTTTCTGCCATTGACTTGCATGGCAGAAAAAAAGCCACTTTGGTAATGTGCTTTCAAAACTGTCTTTTGGTATCTCCGGTTCCGGGGTCATGCAAGGCTGATATTTTGCCACTATGGCAAATGGCAAGGGTCCTCCCACATGAGGACCAGGCAAATTTCAACCCGCTCAGATACACAGAACGGGTTATGTTACATTATACTTATATAGAGTATTTATATATTTTTATTTTAAAGATATTAAAGAATGTACTGTATTGTATTAAAAACATGTGACTGTAAACCATAGTGACTGACAAATATTTCACATCCTGATGAAATACAGTATCAGTGTACTCTCAATTCTCACAGTGCTGTGCACATCAGATTTACATTTCAAATTCGAGAGGGGATTTTCCAAAGCATTACCGTTCAAACAACAGGCCTCTAAGGGTTGGGTGAGGGGGATGGTGTGATTAGACGCAGGCGTACTGAGTGTTTGTAGCTCGGCTATGGGCGGATTAAGAACACAATGGCAATATGCAGAAGGTTAACGACCCAGTGGAGAGAGGGGGTTGGTAGGATAGGGTGACTCAGCCGATTGACGCTTGGCTAGGGAGGGATTAAAAACTCTGGAGGTGTGTGGCTGAAATAGTTAATAGCACTGTAATTTCAAAAGGCAGTTCATCATAATAATTTGATGAATAAACCCCCAAAGACAACCCCCAAATACAGTACATAAAAAGCAAGTCACTTTAACTCCCTTTGCCCAAGGCACCAAAAATGTTTTGTGGCAGAAGTATTTAATAAAGGCTGCAGTATGTATTATTGTGTGTTGATGGTTAGAATTGCTGTGCACTTTAAATGTTTCAACATTGTACAGTAATGCCTCACATTGTTTACATTTGCTCCTTTGACAGTGTAACAAATGTAGAGGCTTGCTGCACTGTTTTTTTACTGCCTGACCGCAAAGCCGCAAGATCGGCAACATTGTAAAAAAAGAGCAATGAGCGCGCAATTGGCGAGGGAACTAGGTCAATTGGCGTGGGAACTTCTGTTCTAGGGCACCTAGATGTTAGGAACACCCTCACTTGACCCCAACAGGGTCCGAGCAGTAATGGCGGCGAGAAAGGGTCACGCCGGCAAGGAGGGTCCTACCTTTGAGCGTAATGGCGGAGAAAGCTTTGAACCGGCTAAGTCAGAATGAGCAGAAACCTGGAACCCACAACTCCGTTTCTGTTCGACCTAGAGAGCTCAGATTCGGTCACCATGTAGTCTTGTTGCGGCAGGATTGCATGGCAAATTGCGACTCTCTCGTGGCAACAGAACGGAGTCAGGGTAATGTTAAAATTCAGGTTTCTGCCATTGACTTGCATGGCAGAAAAAAAGCCACTTTGGTAATGTGCTTTTAAACTGTCTTTTGGTATCTCCGGTTCCGGGGGTCGTGCAAGGCTGATATTTTGCCACTATGGCAAGGGTCCTCCTATGGCAAGGGTCCTCCCGCATGAGGACCAGGCAAATTTCAACCCGCTCCGACCCACAGAAAGGATTATTTTACATTATATTCGCGCAATTGGCGTTGGAACTACTTAGGGCCTCGGTCAAGTTCACGGGCAATTGGCGTGGGAACTTCTGTTCTAGGGCACCTAGAAATAAAATTATTTTTGCCCATAGATGTTAGGCACTGTATACCAGTGTACAGTATACTGTAGAAGACACATAATGACACGATACTGAACATGTAGAATAAATGCATAGTTTTATTTATTCGGATTTATTACACAGTATACTGTACGGCCGGAAAACATCAGCATACAGTACAATATTATCCATCGAAATCCCGCCATTAGCCGTTTTCTTTTCTGAGGAAAAACAAAAAGAAAATTTTAATGTACAGTAATGGTCAGCCTCCTAAAGACGTACCCAGCCAACCCCACCAAAATAATACGGCAACAAGACAGTACTCACCATAGAATTAAAATTCATTTTGCCCCCAGATGTTAGGAACCCCCTCACTTCACCCCAACAGGGTCCGAAAATGTACAGTACAATACTGTACTTTAAAATAAATTAAATGTGCAATTTTACTATTACTGCGCGCGCACGCACAGACTGTGTACTGTAGGTTGAACCGCGAAGGTATTAGACTTCAAAGACAACAGCTTTCAAACGCCCCCATGCGTTTTTACACGGAATTGCAGTATTGCAGCCAGCGGGAATAAAATGCTTAAATCACAGCCGCGAAAATAACGCAATACACTCCGGGCGAAAACGACACAAAACCGCACATCACCGGGATATTCTGAAATTCGCAGATTATATTTTATAGTTCTGTTATGTAATATATATTTAGCATTATATATATCTTCATTAATTTTGTTCTTTATTTGTATTATATTTTTTATTTTTCTATTTTTTTCTTTTTTTCTGCATAGGAGATGTTTTTTGTTTTTATAGGTTATATTTTGATGTTTATCATCATGATTCATCTTTTATTGATTGATGTTCAGGTTATACTGCTGCGGCAGACTTTATTCTAACAAATCACCGGTTTGTCCCTGGCTTGTTCCTGGAATGCGACGCTGTTCACCCGGAGCATGCCGCGTTCCCAGCCAGGGGTCATGCCCGGCTGACACGCGGTTGATGTGTTAATTGATAATGGTTCAGGATTTAATAGGCTGCAATGCTTCGCGTGTCTGCTAGATGGCATAAATTCATGAATTGTAATGCAGTATATATATATATATTAATATATATATATATATATATATATAAAAAGTAGAATTTACCAGATTGGAGTCCGGAAAAAACGAGACAGCACACAGTCTTAGTAGTTCCAATGCAGTTGTAATCAAAGTAACATGGCACCACCTCCAACGTTTCGGTACACTCAACGTGACCTTCCTCAGGGACGTCCCTGAGGAAGGTCACGTTGAGTGTACCGAAACGTTGGAGGTGGTGCCATGTTACTTTGATTACAACTGCATTGGAACTACTAAGACTGTGTGCTGTCTCGTTTTTTCCGGACTCCAATCTGGTAAATTCTACTTTTTACATGTGCATATGGGGCAAGCATCAGCATCTTACTTATGTTTACAGTGTGCCAACTGAGATGATTTTTTCATATATATATATATATATATATATATACTGTATAACAACAACCCCTATAAACCCTAACATACAGTACTGTACACATACAGTACTGTATATGCACATCAATGATACTATAGGCCGGCGTGTGTCTATATACATATATTTATTTATATTCATGTATTTATTTATTTATTTAGATTTATTTATTAATTGTGGGGCTGCTGTGTGTGAATTTTTTTTATTGTGGGTAGCGGGGGTGGGTAAAGGGGGTATTAGCCCCAACAATGGTTGTTTAGGGCTTGCGGGGGGGTAGCGGGAGGGGTTAACCCCTTCATGACCGTAGCGGTATTAACTGCTACGGCCGTGAAGGGGTTAAGTGCACCCGCAACCCCCCCGCAATTCCTAAACTCACACCAAGGGCCAAATACCCCCTTCACCCACCCCCGCTACCCACAATAAAGCGGGCACAGTGGGTTAACCCCTTCATTGCCTTAGCGGCTATCAGCTATGGTAATGAAGCAGCATTTCTTTATTTTAATAATATTGTGCAGGAGCTTTGATTTGTGGCTCAGGGACCCCCCTGCTCACTGTACAATATTATTAAAAATACAGTCATGCTGCTTCGTTACCGTAGCACATAGCCGCAAAGGTAAGGAATGAGTGTTTATTTATATATGTGTTTAATTCATACTGTAGATGTGCAGGGGGTCTCTGGAGCTGAACTGCTGTGGTTTTAGGTCCGGGGACCCCCTGCTTCCCGAGATACAGGCCCCTTTATGGGGTGCCGGTATCCCTCTGCTTGGTTTACATGCCGCGGTCACGTGATCAGGACCTTTAAATGCAGAGGGATACCGGCACCTCATAAAGGGCCTGTATCTCGGGGAGCAGGGGGTCCCCGGACCTGAAACCAACGTGGTTCAGCTCCGGAGACCCCCTGCACATCTACACTATGAATAAAATCGTATTTTAAATAATTTTTAATGTGCCGATGTTTGCGCAGAGAGAGCAGCGGATCTCTCTCTGCTGCAAACACATCTCGCCAGGGGACGGCCTATAGTATCATTGATGTGCATATACAGTACTATATGTGTATGTTAGGGGTTATAGGGGTTGTTGTTATACAGTATATATTGTGTTTATACAGTATATACTGCATTACAATTCATGAATTTCTCAGCTTCAAAGACAACAGCTCGCAAACGCCCCCATGAGTTTTTACACGGCATTGCAGTATTGCAGCCAGCGGGAATAAAATGCTTAAATCACAGCCGCGAAAATAACGCAATACACCCCGGGAGAAAACGACACAAAACCGCAGATAACCGGGATAATCTGAAATTCGCGGAGCTAGCCGAGTTAGAATAAAGTTGGTCGCCACTGTATATTGTTTATTATAGGTTATTTTGTCAAAATTTCATTTTGTTGTGTTGAGATATAGAAGGAAATATGTTTTTTTGCGATTTTGTGTTTTACATGTTTAATATTATTATTATATATATATTTTTTTAAATATTTTGTATATATGTAGGTTTGTTATTTGTATTTTGTCTTGGTTAAATAATTTTTCATAGCATTATATGTTAGGCATCTGATTCAGTTTGTATAGGAAGATCGGACACACTATTTTTAATAGAATGTTGCTAAATGATGATGTGTCAAACATAAGGCTGCTTCACCTTGTATACTTTTATTGGTCTGCGTTTGTCCATAACATCAGGGACATTACATTAGAGATTATAGAGCTCATGAAGAGGTTAATAGAGTGTATAGAATGCAGACATTAGGGAGGTGCTAAGGGCTTACCCGCAGTGCGCAGGTGCGCGCCGCTCTCCCTTTAGATGGGACTGGTGTTGGTTTACACCAGCTAATATGCAGGATTAGAGAGGAGCTGTGATGCACCTGCGCACGAGTGAGGGGGCTATATATAGCGTTGTGCTGTGATCTAGAATCACTCTTTGATAAAGTCCCTCTGTGGACGAAACGCATCAGAGTATTCTCCTCATGTGTTTTTAATCTTTTGGCTTACATGCCGCCATTAAGTTTTTTTGTTATGCACCTGCCTCCAGCCTGATTCCGACTGCGGTGCTTACTCCCACAACCCTGCCTCACTACTCATAAATGACAATAGAAAAATGAGTAAGCCAAACTAATTTAATCAAGGAAAGAACACAAACCTTCAAGGGGCATAGGTCACACAGTGACAGTGACACCTCAATCACGAAACAGGAAAAAAGTGATGCATCCAAATTGGTCAAAGTTCCTCAATAACATATGTAAATGATACTGGATAGCAATGGAAAGTCCATGAATGATATGGCAATTATCAGGTGCGGGCTAGGAGTCTAGTGGGGTCCACATGACCACCACAGTTGAAACACCATAACAGCCCCCCCTAGTAACCAATATAAAATGAACAGAGGCACTGGTAAACATATGCATATATGTAGGGGCGCTCTGGCCCTATTACCTTAGTGCTTGCAGGACTTCCAGATATCCAGGGCGTGCAGTTCATCCAGGTAGATAGCCAGCAGGAAGATAGGTGAAGATGTGTTGCACTGCCTCAATTTCCAACTCCCAATGAGACCGGAAAAAATACAAAGTGAGCACTCAGCTAAACAACAGGTCAGGTTTATTGCAGGGTGGTGCAGCAAGGGGACAGCAAAGCCACACGAACGCACCTACGCGTTTCGTGCACGGGGCACTTTATCAAGGTGACAAACAAGTGTAATGTAATGTGTAAGTGTATACATTGATACTGCACTCTCCATTCAGACCACACTTTATCGTAAGCCGAATTCACGGAACACGTTCTTAAGACCAGATAGTTGTCACCCTCAAGCCACGTTCATGGGGATACCGAAAAGCCAATTCATCAGAACCCGCCGCAATTGTTCTAATGATGATGAGTTTAAAATTAAATCAGAAGAGTTATACGTTCGCTTTTTACAGAGAGGCTACAAAAAATCAGATTTAGATAGATTGCTTGATGGGGTGTGGAAGATGGACAGAAACAGTCTTCTTAGACACAAAACCGTGAAAAGATCAAGATCTGATCTTAGTCCGTCTTTCATAACACCATTCAGCAAACAAGCACAATCCATTAAGGCCATCTTCAAGAAACATTGGAGTGTTTTGTCACTTGATTCTGTATTGAAACCGTATGTGTCGCTAGACCCAAAAATTATATTCAAAAGGGCCAAAACGATAGCTAATACACTATCACCCAGTCTTTTCACTGCAGCAGACGAGAACAAATCCCCATTACCAAAAGGAATGTTCACATGCACTAATTGTAAAGCGTGTGCTTCAATAAATAAGGGCAAAACGTTCACTTCTACAATCACGAGATTGACGTATAACGTCCCATGCTTTATTAACTGCAACTCCACGTTTATAATATATTTACTCAAATGTGGATGTGGACGCCAATACGTGGGGAGGACCACTAGAAAACTAAAGATTAGAATCCTAGAGCATCTCCGATTGATTAAGAATAAAGATCTGAATCACCCTGTACCAAAACATTTCTCTAATTGTCCGCATGGTAATGCCAATCGTTGCACAATACAAGGCATTGAACACATCCTCATACCCTGCTGTCTATTTAGCTAATTTTACTTCAATTTAGGTAAAACATCTCAAATTGTCTGTGTGTCCTGCAATCCTCATACCCTGCTGTCTATTTAGCTAATTTTACTTCAATTTAGGTAAAACATCTCAAATTGTCTGTGTAGAAATCATCCCCCTATTGCCTTAATGTAATTCATCTTTCACACTTGTGCAAGACAACACCCACCTTTGAAAAACAATTTGGTTTAACTACCCTCACATGTGCTAATTATGTTTGTTGTACCAACCAGGTGACTTTCTAAATGTATATAAGTAAACTTACAACAGCCATTGCTGCTAGCAGCCTTTGCTCTTAAGCAGAAATGCTTTTAAGTAGAAATCTTTAAAGTAGTGGAAGTTTAAAAAAGGAAGTTCAAAAAGAAGTGGAAAAAGTGGACACACTCTACTGCTTCTGATTCCTGCATTTGAACTACGCTGGAAAGAAGGTTATCATCCCACACTCCACATCTCAACACATTACTATTGCTGTGATGCCACCTTTACTTTTTATATTTACTGTAACCTCACTTATTTTCAAATTATGCACTTCCTTCCACCAGCCTCATGTCTCTAACTCTATTCATATTTCGCCATCTCTCCTTACTTCACCACTTCTCAGTTCACATGAACTCCTCTCTTACCTGCGCCCTCTGTCACCACACAGTTATGCCGCCTGCACTAAAACACACCCCTACAAATCATCCTCACACATTCTCTTTCTATCCATGCTTCTCCTCCTTGCTTCTGGGGATATCTCTCCCAATCCTGGTCCCTGCCTTATTTCTACTTGCTCTCGTCCTCGCCTTCCACATGCAACTTCTACTCCTTCTGGTGTCAACCCCTCTAACCTCATACCCATCCCCTGCCACCCTCCCTCCTCTCTCCCTTTCTCCTGTGCACTTTGGAATGCTCGCTCCCTCTCTAACAAGTTCCTCTCTGTGCATGACTTCTTTCTCTCTCACTCCCTGCTTCTCTTTGCTATAACTGAGACCTGGCTCACTCAGTCTGACTCTGCTCTGGAAGCTGCCCTCTCCTACGGTGGCCTTTCCTTCTCCCACACTCCACGCCCTGATGGCAGGGGTGGAGGCGTGGGGATCCTGCTCTCCTCTCTCTGCCGTTACAGAACAATTTCTATTCCCCCCTCTCTTGCTTTTCCCTCCTTCGAGGCTCACACAGTCCAGATCTTCTCTCCTCTCCCGGTCCATGTGGCGGTCATCTATCGCCCACCTTCCTCTACTCATCCCCCTTCTGCCTTTCTCTCTCACTTTGAATCCTGGCTCTCTTTCTTTCTCTCCTCAGACTCCCCTGTTCTTCTCCTTGGGGACTTCAATTGCCACATTGATGACCCCTCTCTCCCTTGGGCTTCCCGCTTTCTTTCTCTAACCTCTTCTTTTGGCCTTCAACAGTGGACTGCAGCCAGCACCCACAAGGATGGCCACTACTTAGACCTGGTTTTCACTAAAAACTTCTCTCTCTCCGACTTCTCCATTTCCCCTTTTCCTCTCTCTGACCATCACCTCATCTCATTTTCTCTCTCTCGCTTCTCTCCATCTCCATCTCCATCTCCATCTCGCCCTCATTTTTGCAGAAACCTGCACTCTATTAACCTACCAGCTCTTGATTCCACTTTACGCTCCTCCCTCTCTTCTCTCAGTTCCGCTTCAGACCCTGACAACCTGGTCAGGAACTACAACTCTGCCTTATCTTCCTCTCTTGATCTTCATGCCCCACTTTCTCTCTGCCGTCCTCGCCCTTCTAACCCCAGACCCTGGCTAAACTCCCACACACGCATGCTGCGTTCCTCCACTCGTTCCTCTGAACGCCTCTGGAGGAAATCTCATACACTCGCAGACTTCGTTCACTACAAATTTATGCTATCCTGTTTCAACTCTGCCCTCTTTCAGGCTAAACAAACCTACTTTTCATCACTAATCAACACACACAAGTCTAACCCACGCCGTCTCTTTTCTGTCTTTGACTCTCTACTCAGACCACCCTCAGCTGCCTCCTCTTCTTCCTCCATCTCACCTCAGGACTTTGCTGACTTTTTTAAGAATAAGGTGGAGTCCATACGGCAGAACATCCCATCTGTTGCCTCCTCCCATCCCACAATGCTTCCCAACTCTCCTCCTGTCTTTCTTGACTCTTTTTCTGCTATCTCGGAGGAGGATGTATCACTGCTGATCTCCTCTTCTCCCTCTACCACTTGCCCTCTTGATCCCATTCCCTCCCATCTCCTAAAACCTCTTGCTCCTTCTATAATCCCTATGCTCACACAGATCTTTAACTCTTCCCTCTACTCTGGTACCTTTCCTTCATCCTTCAAGCATGCAACCGTTATACCATTACTCAAAAACAGCAAGCCTGACCCTACCTGTCCTTCTAACTATCGACCTGTCTCCCTCCTGCCTTTTGCCTCCAAACTCCTTGAACGTCTTGTATTCTCTCGATTGCTACACTTTCTCAACACCTATTCTGTACTAGACCCTCTACAATCTGGCTTCCGCACTGCTCACTCTACTGAAACAGCCCTCACTAAAATAACTGACGACCTCCACGCTGCCAAAGACAGAGGTCATTACACTCTGCTCATATTACTCGACCTCTCTGCAGCATTCGACACCGTGGACCACCCTCTTCTCCTTCACATTCTCCATACTCTTGGTATTCGGAACAAAGCTTTATCCTGGATCTCCTCTTACCTCTCCCATCGTACCTTCAGTGTCTCTTTTGCTAACACCTCCTCCTCCTCTATTGATCTCTCTGTGGGGGTACCCCAGGGCTCTGTCCTGGGACCCCTTCTCTTTTCTCTCTACACACTCTCTCTAGGTGACCTAATCACATCTTTTGGGTTTAAATATCACCTCTATGCTGACGACACACAAATTTACCTTTCAACCCCTGACCTTACACCTGCTATACAGACCAAAGTTTCTGAATGCCTCTCTGGAATATCATCCTGGATGGCCATCCGCCGACTGAAACTTAACATGGCAAAAACAGAGCTCCTTATACTACCTCCCAAACATGGCCCTACTACATCCTTCCACATTGCTATTGGAAATACGATCATTCACCCAGTAGCCCAAGCACGCTGCCTAGGGGTCACACTTGATTCCTCTCTCTCATTCTCCTCTCATATTCAAAACGTTTCTAAAACTTGTCGCTTTTTCCTCCGCAATATCACAAAGATACGCCCTTTCCTCTGTTACTCAACTGCTAAAACTCTGACTCAGGCCCTCATTCTCTCACGTCTCGATTACTGCAACCTCCTGCTGTCCGGCCTTCCTACCTCTCACCTGTCTCCCCTACAATCTATCCTAAACACTGCTGCCAGAATCACTCTACTCTTTCCTAAATCTGTCTCAGCGTCTCCCCTGCTGAAATCCCTCTCCTGGCTTCCGATTAAATCTCGTATCTCACACTCAATTCTACTGCTCACTTTTAAAGCTTTACATTCTTCTGCCCCTCATTACATCTCAGCCCTAATTTCTCGCTATGCACCATCACGACTCTTGCGTTCTTCTCAAGGATGTCTTCTTTCTACCCCCTTTGTATCTAAAGCTCTCTCCCGCCTTAAACCTTTCTCACTTTCTGCCCCACACCTCTGGAATGCTCTTCCCCTCAATACCCGACTAGCCCCCTCGCTATCCACCTTTAAGACCCACCTTAAGACACATCTGCTTAAAGAAGCATATGAGTAGCACTGGATAATCATGGACACATGACACAAAGCTTGGCCTCCTGCAGACGCACTTACTAGTATTCCCTCCTACTGTCTCTGTACGTTCTCCCTACCTACCAATTAGATTGTAAGCTCCTCGGAGCAGGGACTCCTTCCTTAATGTTACTTTTACAGTATGTCTGAAGCACTTATTCCCATGATGTGTTATTTATATTTGTTATTTATATGACATGTATTACTACTGTTAAGCGCTATGTACATTTTATGGCGCTATACAAATAAAGACATACATACATACATACACATTCCCGCCTCCCCGAGAGGAGGAGATAGAGTTAAGATGCTAGATAGACGGGAATCCTACTGGATTTTCACTCTGAGGACTAGGGAACCCTTTGGCATGAACATTGATTGGGATATAAGTCATTTTCTCAACTAAATAAATTAATTTGCATCTTGGGTTTATTCATATAGATAGGTCCACTTTATTATAGTTCATTATTTTTATGCACTGATGTACTTTGTATTATTTTTTATGCACTGATGCACTCTTTTTTATTATTTCAACAATAGTATTATGGACATAGATTAATTTATTAGTTAAATTTGTCATTAACCCTCAATACTGATAATTTTTTCTAATTTTTTCTTTATTTTCTTTTGCTTTGCTTTCCCAATCTCTGTTCATGCTGTTCTATTCAATATGTAAGTAGGTTAGATACCATCACATATTCCACAAATATAATTGAATATTCATGTAGTATTAGGTCTAGGGTCAACTCATAAATAAGTGACTTATATAAGAAGCATCTTATGTTGTCCACTAAAGTGATTAGCTAGGACTACATTCTTATGTATATGCATCTGATTATAATAATTATTCTACATTTTTGCACTAGAATTGTGATCATGTTCAGTTCACGATCCACAAACTACCAAGTATCACCTACACAGGCATAGTTCATTATGAACTTAGTGGGGGCTATTTATAGCACTTAGCTGTAAATGTATTATAGTAATATTATGCCCCATACATACTACAAATATCCATTGTCTATGCCTGTGTTGATCTACTGCTATTATAGTATTGAAATGCGTTTTTAATGCTGTTTTTTTTTATCTTATTGTATATTTATGTGTTGTTAATAAAGTTTATTTTAGGAAAAAAAAAGAGAGAAAAAAAGACAGTCAGATAGCATTACCATACCACCTGACTGGCCTAGCCAATGGCTGTGTACGCCGCATCACCACGACCCGTTGCGACGCGGGACGATGACGTCACACCCGGCTGCGCGAGGCACAGTACAGGTGAGTATAAATCACGCAGTTTTACACTTGTTTGTCACCTTGATAAAGTGCCCCGTGCACAAAATGCGTAGGTGCGTTCGTGTGGCTTTGCTGTCCCCTTGCTGCACCACCTTGCAATAAACCTGACCTGTTGTTTAGCTGAGTGCTCACTTTGTATTTTTTCCGGTCTCATTGGGAGTTGGAAATTGAGGCAGTGCAACACATCTTCACCTATCTTCCTGCTGACACCTCAATCACGCCCTACGGTGAGACTGAGCAGGAGGCACACCACCAACAGACTACAGAAAGCATGCACAACAGATAACAAAGAACACATAATAACAAAACAGTAATTCCTTGGCGCACTGTCAGATATTAAACCTGGCAAAATGAATGCAGTCCTATGGCTTTGATGATGGTAAAATATTATGTCCACAGTCCACAGTGCTCGATTCCTTTGGATTAAAGACTGATCTGGGAATACAAAGACAGAACAACCATTGCGCAGTACCCTATGGTCAGTTCAGCTCTCCCCCACCGTTGCCAGCTACTTACTTAAAAGTAGATAAAAATGGGCCTCAAAAGGTATCTTTGCTTTCTTCACGGTTGGCTCCGACTGAATGTTGTGGCTGGCAACGAAAGCCTCACTCCAAACCCACGTCAGCGACACCACAGACCGTATAAGAAGGAAAGATAGGCACCAATAGTGTGATACCAAACATTTATTGCTAAAAACAACAGGGTAAACAACAATGCACTCACATGCCGTTATGCCCTATAAGTAGCATACAACGTGCCGTCCGCTCACATGGGAGGATGCCGGGGTGATGCAGGAGGAGGCTGGAGTTGGCGTGAATCCCCGCTTCGTGGCCGCGACTTGGAGCGCCTCGTCCTTCCTCTGATGACGTCACCGCTGATCGACCCCTTCTCCTCTCCAAACGTATGCACTTTGTATCACGTACTGAAGGCTCCACCCTACAGAAAGCTCAGAGACACATCCTGCATTGCCGTGGACTCATACTGGTAGGTAGAGAACATCTCTAGACTTAGTGTCTGTGCTATTGTCAGTACTCTCTTTTGGCTTGCACCGTATACCCACTGATCGTTGTATATATCTGTTAGGGACAATGCAATGCTTTCTACTTGGGATTTTGAGCTCTCCTTGTTACCTAGTCAGGTTTTCTTTGAACATAATTCAGGAGCCTAATATCCCCCATAACGCTTTCCCCCGAAGGCCATTACACAATCACCAATTGTAACGATTTACAGTATAATACAGGATCTGTCTTGCACCTGCTTGAGACTTATAGCAGTCTACGTACATAGACTAACTAATTTAACACAATCACATTCACTGTGACATCTGGCAGGTAGACGATGAATTTCAAACAAACAAATCAGAAATCTGTCCGGCATATCCTGTTTAAATCAGGTATGAATAGCAACATCGATTGGAGAAAAAGCACCCAGTCTTGTAGCACTCGTACACAACAATTGTATAGTGATAAATTTAAAATACTTTATTAATAACTCTGAATAAAAAATAGTGTGTTAAAACGTAATTAAATACTGTGTAGAACAGCACGTGACTGTATCCTTTGGTAACCCAACCTGGTATAGGTGGGTAGATATAGTGTGATCCCTGACGGGTACTAGAGATCAAATGCTATAAATTATAGCGACCTAAAATGTAGGAGAGGAGCCAAAGAAAGCCCACCGAAAGGACTGTCTCTATTGGAGTGCGTCTAGGCGTAGATTGCGCTCTAGAGGGATACACTCATGATAATGTGGCATAACGAAGTATAATGCCACATTATCATGAGTGTATCCCTCTAGAGCGCAATCTACGCCTAGACGCACTCCAATAGAGACAGTCCTTTCGGTGGGCTTTCTTTGGCTCCTCTCCTACATTTTAGGTTACTATAATTTATAGCATTTGATCTCTAGTACCCATCAGGGATCACACTATATCTACCCACCTATACCAGGGTGGGTTACCAAAGGATACAGTCACGTGCGGTTCTACACAGTATTTAATTACGTTTTAACACCCTATTTTTTATTCAGAGTTATTAATAAAGTATTTTAAATTTATCACTATACAATTGTTGTGTACGAGTGCTACAAGACTGGGTTCTTTTTCTCCAATCGATATTATCACGTCTCCATCCAGTCAGCACCTCACAGGTTAACAATAGCAGTGCGGGTTTTCTGTACGTGTAGCATGAATAGCAACACGAAGAGCTGAGTCCAGATGTCTACAAAATAACACAATGTATATTGGTTACATCTCCAAAACAAAATGATTGATGTCCGGACTATAGTTAAGGAACACTGAACATACAGACAGGTTATATCTGTATGTCCATTTTTCTTAACTCTCTATAAAAGTGTATACAGAAGAAAAGGAAACCTAGTATATCAGCACTCTATCAAGCTATATGTATAATTATTTTTTTTTTTCAACTTTCATTTTTTATTTGTGGAAATCAAGTATACAGAAACTCACCTCCCATAGGCGTACTTTACAGAATTTCCACTTTTAACAGCCGTTAACAAAAACAGTATCAGACAAATATCATAAGGGGTAACAAAACAGGACAAACAAGACATACTAGACTCACAAGACTGGGGAGAGGACACAGAGGGTGGGGAGGGGAGGAGGGGGGGGTGTTCTTGCGGTGTATTGAAGACGGGTCCGGATGGATCAAGGTGACTGCTTCTTGGCGCTGCTGATTTTGCTGCTTACTGTAGCTGCTGAATGGCTCTAGCTAGGGTATCCCTACGTCCATGTCCTGTCTGTCCCATCCAAGGAGAACGCATTTGTTAATATTAATGCAAGATTGTATCGGTGTCCACCCCTGGGATATTGGGTTGGTTTAGCCACGGGTCCCAAACTTTTTGAAATTTAGTGCCAGAGTCGTTGACCCAACTCATCAACTGTTCCATCTGGCAAACTTGCCAAATTCGGTTTCTAATTTTGGGGATAATTGGGATCTCATTCTGCTTCCACAGTGCTGCGATCTCGCACCGGGTGGCGGTCGCGAAGTGCATGACCAATTTGTGTGTCGTTCTAGACATGTCCTGGGGCCGCCTGCCCACGAGGAACAGCCACGGGTCCAGGGGGATCTCTAATTCGAGAATCCCTTGCAACCAATCTCGAATTGCTTCCCAAATCGGGGCCACCCTTGGGCAAGACCACAGCATGTGTGTAAGGTCAGCCAATTCCCCACACTGCTTTGGGCAGTTCGGCGAATAACCTCTGACAAATTTAGCTAATTTCACTGGGGTATGGTACCACCGCATTAGGACCTTATATGCGTTCTCCTTCAATGTGACACATATTGAGCTTTTTGCGGCTGCTTGCAATATGTGGTCCCATTATTCGTCCTCTAATGTATCCCCTAAATCCGTCTCCCATTGTCGCATGTATCCCAGTCGGGGGCGGTCTACTTGAGCCGGACAGACTACCTCCCTGTACATTCGAGAAGTCAGTCCCCTTGTGTCCGTTGGGATTGAACACAGCTGTTCAAAATTAGTTCGTGCGGGACGAATGGGGAATTTATTATAGAATGCCCTGACCTGGAGGAATCTAAATAATTCTGAGTTTGGGAAATTTGATTCTTCTTTAAGCCAATCGAACGTCTTAATAGATCTCCTACCCTCCAGGTCCTTTAACCGGTTGTACCCTGCCTGCGTCCATTTTACAAATTTATCGCTCAACATCCCCGGAGCAAAATCCGGATTGCCCCATAGGGGGGTCATCAATGTATGTGGAGTGGTTAAGTTAGCTTTAAATTTAGATGTCTCCCAAACCGCCATGGAGTTCGCCACTGCGCAAAGCGGTCTCTCAATGCTTTTTGTACCTTGTTTTGGTAACCAGATCAAAAAGATCAAATTGTGAAGTGCCACTGGCGCACAACATTCTCCCTCCAACTCTGTCCATCTTCTCTTTGTGGGGTCCGCATGCCACAGTATAATTTGTGTCAATTGTGCCGCTTTATAGTACGCCATCAAGCAAGGTACCGATAGTCCTCCTTTTACCACTGGTTTTGTCAGTAGATTTTTTGCAATTCGTGGGCGTTTTTTATTCCAAATAAATTGGATGATGTGAGCTTGAAGGGCTTGGATCTCTGATTTAATAACCAGGATTGGTAGGGTTTGAAACAGATATAGCAGCTTGGGCAGCAGGTTCATCTTTATACTATTAATCCTGCCGAACCAAGATATCCCGTAACCCGCCCAAACCCTGAGATCCTCCTTTAGCTTCTTCATCATCTTGGGGAAATTTGCCTTATACAAAGTATTGCAGTCCCTGGTGATATATACCCCTAAATATTAGATTGCGGAGGTTTGCCAATGAAAATTAAAATTAAGTTCCAATAATTTTTCAGTCGGTTTTGGCAAATTGATATTGAGCGCCTCTGACTTAGCCTGGTTAATTTTGAACCCTGAGACCGTGCCAAAGGTGCCCAGGATCTCAAAGACACTGGGCAGGGACGTCAACGGTTTAGAGATAGTTAGGATCACATCATCTGCATATAACGCAGCTTTGTGATGTTGCTCCCCCACTCGGATTCCTATTATATTGGGGCTTAACCTGATGTGGGCTGCGAGGGGTTCAATACAGAGAGCGAAAAGTAATGGGGACAACGGGCAACCCTGACGGGTCCCACTTCGTATATTAAATAATTCAGAGGGGAAACCCTGATGTCTTACTCTAGCTGTGGGTCCTGCGTATAATGCCATTATTGCCTCTAAAAGGCGGCCTCCGAACCCAAACACTCCCAGCGTCTCTCGTAGGTAAGACCAATCAATACGATCGAATGCCTTTTCGGCGTCCAGGCTCAACACCATTGACGGTATGTTTTTCTTTTTCGCCAGATCTATCAAGTCTATTATCCGCCTGGTGTTGTCTGCAGCCTGTCTGCCTGCGATAAAGCCTACTTGATCCGGGTGGATCAGACCCGGAAGGACACTACCCACCCTGTTTGCTATTAATTTGGAAAAGATTTTTATGTCTGAATTAATCAGGGATATTGGCCGGTAGCTCTTGCAGTCTGCCGGGTCCTTACCGGGTTTGTGGATCACTGAGATAGACGCCTGGATCACCTGGGCCGGGAAGGGCTCTCCCTCCAGGATCCCGTTAAATAATTTCAGTAACTGTGGGGCTAGTATTTTACAAAAAATTTTGTAATACAAATTGGAATAGCCGTCAGGACCTGGGGCCTTCGCTGGTTTGAGGGACTTAATTACCTCCGTTATCTCTTCCAGGGTGAAATCACCCTGTAGGGCCGCTTTCTCGACCCTGCCCAGGGTCGGGAGTGATGCCTCAGACAGGAACCTCTTTAAGGTAGCCGATGTTTTTTGGTTGTGGGTGACCTTGTCTCCATCATATAGTGTAGCATAGTATTTTCGAAAAGCTTCCACTATCTGTCTCGGATCGGAGGCAAGATCACCCCTCTGAGTTTTTATTGCCGCTATCCGGAAATTTGGAAGCTTGTTTCGGAGATTATTGGCTAGTAAGGTATCTGGCTTGTTGGCTTTTTCATAGAATCTGCGCTTGGACCAAGCTAACTCCTTCTCGGCCCGGGATGATAACACTAGATTAAGGGCCGCCTTAGTATCTATCAATTCTTGCCACGTGTGCTGATTTTTATCTACAGAGTGCTGTGCAGTGAGGAGTGTTAGTTTCGCCTGCAGCTCTTTTATTTTGGATGCTTTCTCCCGCTTCCGCTTACCAGCTATGCTCATGAGAAATCCTCTGAGAGTAGCCTTATGGGCTTCCCAGAGCGTGGCTTGCGATTGTACGCTTCCTATATTTTCTCTGAAGAAATCCTTTATCCGATCCCTTACCGCCCGTTCAGTATCGGGGGCCTTGAGAAGAAGCTCGTTAAGCTTCCAATTTGCTCCGGGTCTGTCCAGCCCTGTCAACATGCACCTCAGCTCAATAGGCGCGTGGTCGGACCACGAGATCTCATGGACCTCTGTATGGCCCACCACTGGAACCACTCTGTTTGATACTAGAAAGTAGTCTATTCGGCTATATCTGTCGTGGGGGTGTGAGTAAAAAGTGTATTCTCGGGCCGTTGGATGTTGTTCTCTCCACACATCCGTCAGTTGACAAACATGGTACCGTCGCGTATGGTTAGTAAGTCCTGTCTGTGGGCAGTGTTAAGTTGGGTGCATCTGTCCAAGTCAGGGTCTAGTGTACGATTTAGATCTCCCGCAAGGAAGATACTTCCTTTTGCCAAATTATGTAATTTGACGAAAAACTGCTCGAAAAACGTGGGGTTTTGCTCACAAGGAGCATAAACGGACGCTAATGTGACTTGTTGGCCTTGTATAGTGCCTGTTAAGATCACGAATCTACCCTGAGAGTCAGCGAAATGTTTCTCTATGGTAAAGGTGAGCCTGTTGTGTATAATAATCACCACACCCCTTTTTTTGACATCTGCGGATGCAAGATAATATGCTCTAAAACTTTTATCGAGGAACCTTGGGTGGTTTAGGCGGGAAAAATGCGTTTCTTGGAGAAAGATAATGTCGACCTTCCGCCGGTTATAGTCCCTAAAAGCAATTCTCCGTTTAGTGGGACTATTAAACCCCTTCACATTATGGGAAATCATTATAATATCGTTACTCATCGGAGCTGTGTGTTGTGGGTATGCTACGTAACGGCTGATGTCCCTGTAGGGTTCTTTGCGCCTGCTGGAGTCTTCGCCGGCCATCTTCTCGCATTTTCTGGGGGGGAAGATACATGAGGGGAGGGGGGGAACATCCAGACAGACATAAACAACACATATAAACAGTGGTCTCAGAGCCTCGGTACCAGTACCCCGGCTGTGAGACCATCGCCCTTGGGTACTCAGTGTAGGCGGCCAGGTACTCCCTTCCCCCCAGCCCCCCTCCCTCCCTCACTGGAATCCCCTCCCAAGGGACTTTGCCGGTCATTGGGGTTGATGTCCTTTCCCGTTCCGGCTGTCGGTCCATGCAGGAACAAAAGCAGGCTCGAACCCCGCTATCCGGCCTCCCTCCTATACATTCTTCAAACAACAACTAGCAAACAATGCTTTCCTATGATCATTCCTTTGCCCTACTTACTCCCCTTTATGATAACCTACCTCTCCCCCTTGTAATACATTATCCTTGTACCCCTAATTGGAGCTAATAATCACGCCTCTGTGTCTCTGTGTGGCGCCTCCGGCCTTTGCTTGGCCTGGTCCTATGCATCCCTCCACCCTCAGTGGCTGTTGACCTCAATGAGCGGGACCACCAACTACAGAGATGAACCGACTGCACCGGAATCGAGCCTATATTGGTTACCTGGGGCCTTTTGATCTACTTCTTGTTCTCGCTCCCTCCCTTCTATTTTCCCGTGTGTATTGCCTTCTCACCTCTATCTTTCTCTTATTTAATCCCTTCCCTATCTCCGATCCCTCTCCACTTCGTCCAGAAATTCTTCTCTTAAGCTAACCTACTCTTACCTTCCACTATTTCACCTTCCCCTCCTTTCCCGATAACCTACCTACTCCTCTCTACTTCACCTCCCTACTCCTTCCCTCTCCGCTCTCTCCTCCAACCCATCTACCTACTACTATTCTCCTTCTAGCCACTTACCCTAAACCACCTATTTAATCTACTTACCCCATCCGATCTCGCCCTATTATACGTCCCCCTCCTTCCTTTCCACCTCACTGTCCCCTCTCTCCCTATATAACCCACCCTATCTGCGCTGCCCGTGCCCCTCTTATCTGTTTCTCCCCACTGCCCCCCTCAGCTCCGTAATAAAACATGTCCATCAAAGATTCTTTTATTTGCCGCCGGTGCAGTCCAATGGTGACCTCCGCGTGGTGCTCCGTTGCCGTCACTGTCCTGCTTCCTGGTCTGTGTGCAGGTGTCGCAATACAGAATTATACATCTAATGCTGGGTAGTACCCCTCCAGGGATAGGAACGTGGAGAACACCTTCCCTACCCCCGACCCTGCTCTGCTCCCCCACCCCCCACCCCAAATCCATCTCTCCGAGGCGATAGCTGGAGATGCTGCGCTGGTCTCCGTGTGTAACGCTCTGTCAGGTCAAAAATACTCGGGGAAGGACACAGTGACCGCGAGGCTGCTATCTATAATGGGGGGGGGAGGGGGGGAAAGCACAACAGTTCTATATACTGGGCCAAAGAAGCCCGAGGATGGACAGCAATACTACCTGCCAGCGATAATCACGATGGGAGGGAGACGAGAACACCGGGACAGGCCTGGATGTGAGATGGATACCATGGATTCAGAAACCACAGTAGGAAGAGGGACCACCAGGGCCGAGGAGACACCACATCCTTTAGAAATGCCTACAAGTATGGTTAACTCATTTAGTGCTGAAGGGGTGTGCAGCAATGGTGGATGAAGGCATCCTACACACCCCACCTCCAGGCTTCCTTCCCTTTTCTTCCGGGATCTCCGCTGCTCCCGGCGGTCCCCGTCTCCCCACCGACGGCTCCCTCACTCGCCGGCGCCTGCTTCCGGATCCTCGTCATGACGTCACGGCCAGGATCTCTTCTGCTCCTTGCCACCTCCAAGATGGCCGCTCCGGGTCCCGCCCCTTCCGGTGACGCATTTCCTCTGGGCGCCATCCTGGATTTGACAACTCACCGAGGTGGACGCATCAACTACATGGCCTCCCGCTCACCTCGATCTTCCCGCCTTCCTGGTTCTGCGTTCCAGGGTGCCTGCGCTGTCTCCGCCATCTTGGGTGCCATGCCATCTCCACGAGGTAAGTCCAAAAGAGTTTTTTTAACAGGTGCCCGACATCCCGGGTATGCGGCATACACCAGCTCCGGTAGGGGGGGGGGCGAGGTGCATTAGTCCAGGGCAAAGGTATATAGTTCTTGACTTTTTGAACATTAAACTGACAACTTCATTAAAGCACAAACTGTGATGAAACATAATAGTTATACTTTTCCTCAACCTTGAGTGGCCCCTTCATCAGCAGGCTTCCGACTGTGGTCCAGGATGGTCCCGGGGCCGGCTCTTCCGTCTCAGAGGCCGTGGGGGTCAGCCGTAGCCCCAACTTCTTGAGGAACGCCTCACCTTCTCCCGGGGTTTTCATACTGATTGGGCGTCCATTTTTAATCACCATCAGCCCGAAGGGAAATAGCCAACGGTAGCGGATGGCCTTATCCCTGAGGCATTTAGTTATGGGCCAGAGCTCTCTTCTCCGGGCTAATGTAATTGGGGCAATGTCCTGAAATACTGCAATTTTGGTGCCCTCAAATTCTCTCAGGGGTGCATTCCTTGCGTGCTGCAGCACCGCTTCCCTAGTCTTATAGTGATGGAGCCGCACTATAATGTCCCGCGGTCGTTCTGTTGGTTGTGGCTTTGACCGGAGCGCCCGATGGCATCTATCCATTCCCAGTTTATCCTGCGGGGAATCCGGGCACATATGGGCGAGCCATCGCGCCACGAACTCCTCACAGTCTCCCACAGTCTCTGGGACGCCCCGTAGGCGGACATTGTTGCGTCTATCGCGATTTTCTGCGTCTTCTTGTCTGTCTTTTAATTCGTTAATTTGCGCCTGCAGGTCCGCTGTCTTTTTTGTATTGCGCAGGCCAACTTTGGCGTTAGCATCCACCTTCACTTTAAGCTCCTGCGTTCTTGCCCCCAGGCTCCCTACCTCCTTTCCCAGGGCTCTAATTTCAGCCTGCAACATGGATTTTAAGTCTGTATATAGTCTTTCAAAATCGCAGCGTCTTACCGGCAGAAGACCCTGATCTTCCCCTGTATCCCCCTCCTCCTCTGATTCTGATCCAGTGCGGGAGGTGGGTGCCCCTGCTGCCGTGGCTCTGCTCGGTTTACCTCCGCCAAAATACTCTGGGAGCCCCTTTTTTTTAGGGGTTTTAGCTATCTTTTTTGACATCCTGGATGTTTAGTTAGTATAAGGTGGTGCTTTTAAGTCTTGCCAGTTTTGTTGTTCGCTTTTTTAGTAAAACAGGGAGTGAGGCACAGAGCTCTCAGTTCAAGCTTCCATGCTCCTTGCTTCCCAGCATGCACCTATGTATAATTATTTTGTTAAAATACTTTATTGGTGAACAATGAATAAAAAAATGGGCTTTAAAATCAGAAAATGTGTCAAACAGCACGTGACTGTGATCATTCGTAACTTAACTAAAGGTAGTTAAGTAGTGTATATATGGAGATCCTTGATAGATATTTAGGGTCTGGTGCTGTGTATATAGTCTCCTATAGATATGGAGATAAGTCCGTGATGTACCCACCACACAGAATGTCAGTCCTAATGTACATGTATATTCTCAGAGCGTGTATTAATAAGCGCTCTGAATCAATGGTGACATATATGTGGTGTATATGTATAACATCTATGCAAGGCAAGGTAGATATCTGTATGTGACTATCTGTTGACGTGTGACTGATGTATTAGTCCCATTCGAACACTAGAAGCTGCCTACCATAAGGGTAATACTGAAGGAGGCGCTCCGTGAGTATAGCCCCTAGAGCCTTATAAAGCAAATGTCTGCAGGTATGAGATCAATATAAAGATTGATGTAGACACCCTCTTGGGGTACCTTGGGCAATGCCTTATTTTCTCTAGTAGTGTAGACATAAAAGGAGGTAAGACTAACAAAATTAAATGTTAGTGTTTTCTTAAATATCATAAAAAGGCAATAGGGGTCAGTAAGAAAAGGACACCTTACCTCCTTTTATTACACAATTTAGTGGGGCCCATGGCATTATTAGGAAAGTGTTACGTAAACACTGGAGTGTACTCAAAATGGATCTCATTTTGGGACCAAAATTAAAATCACAGCCAGGTGTTGTATTCAAACGAGCACCTAATCTGAAAAATCTATTGGCCCCTAGCAAGGTTGTCAGAAAGAATAAAACTTCTGGTGATATAAAAACACGTTTAGGAGTTGTAGGAACACACAAATGTGTCAAATGTAAAGCGTGTAATCACGTCACCCCAGATAAATCTGTCACATCTTTTGCAACTAATCAAATTTATAATATCAAGAGTTTTATAAATTGTCTCACCACGCATGTGGTCTGTGTCTTGCAGTGTAGCTGCAATATGCAGTACATTGGCAAGACAAAGAGACCTTTTAAAATATGCATGCTAGAACATCTGAGAAATGTTAAAAACATACCTAAAACTCTAGCGAAAGGCATGCCTTTCACCTCTTTACTTAAACACTTTAAAGAAATTCATAACAACGATCCTAGCTGTATAAGATTTAAGGGATTGGAATGTGTTCCTTATAATATCAGACAAGGAAATACAGATCTTAATTTATTGAAAAGGGAACAATATTGGATCTTTACATTCCAATCAAGGCTTTAATGAATTAATAGAACTCCCCCCGTTTTTAAGATGAAATTTGGTTCTGTTTTGTGCTGTACTTTTGTATTTTAATATATATATTTTTTATTGTTGATTATTATTTCATTTTATGTGTCCCATGATACTTGTATACTAATACAATGCATATTTGGAATATATCAGGTTCCATTCCACAGCTCGGCTGTTGATTGGTGGACAGTTATGTAAATACGCACGCGTGAGTGACTCTGTGCCTAACTCCTGACAAAGCACGTAGCGCGAAATGCGTAGAGGTCACGACAGGTCACTCTGCGCGAATGCTGTTAGGCTGAGACGGCGCTTGCAGGAAGTTCATGCGGGGGTTACATCTCTGCGGTGGCGTAGCACGGACCCTTGTACGCTTACCAGCGGGACCAGCGCGGGGCTTCAGTGTAAGTTCCCGTCTCCCTCTTTCAGATTTAGGCAGTTGTTCAGCTTTATTATTAGCATATATCTGGGTCCATGTATCCTTTACTTTGTACATTCATGTCTTTTTATTTATTTTTTATTTTTTGAATCACTGTGTTTAGATTTAGTCTAGGTAGAAACATTCATCTCTGTGTGTGGGTATTTCTGCTATATTTACCCGGATCTAGTGTGTATGTGTACTGAGGTGGGGTTGGATCCCCTCAGTTATCTTTGGTTTTAATAAATATTTTCTACCTATTCTAATCCCTGGTGTGCATTCTGTGCATTATTTTCTTGTCTTTACAAGGTGTCCCCCGTTCCAGGGGTCGTCTTGCTTTAGGAGTCAGTTGGGGAGATGCTCCACATACAGCCGCGGCCCCGTTTATTCTCCAACATCTCTGAATTTTTTCGGGGATTTTTTCCGAATGCCACGCACTTCATCGCACTTCACCATGTTCATGTCGCATTCATACCGCATTCATGTTGCATTAATGCCGGCGTCAACCGCAGTTGATGTGTTTATTGATGTGTTTATTGATAATGGTTCGGATTTAATTGGTTGCAATTCTTCGCATATCCGCCAGGTGGCAGATATTCATGTATTGTAATGCGCATGCGCTTCAGTAATGTGTCGACTTGCAGGTGTTTAAAAGAATACCACAGTGGTCCATTGTAAATTGGCCTTGGTACTGAAGAAGTTACAATAATGTATCATTTTAGGCTTTTCATATTAAAAAATACATGCACATTGTCTGGATTTATATTGTCCTGAGAGTCCCGACATGAGTGCACCACCGCAGTCCGTGTTCCAAAAACCCGACAGAACGTACACTTATTTAATATGGGCCGCGATTAATGCAACAGATGATAAGATGGCAAAAGTTGGTCAAATTTATCAGTATTTTATCGAAAACTACGACTTTTACAAATTTTCACCAGATGCTCATGTGTGGAAGCGTGCAATAAGGAAAAAGTTATGTATCGATCCGTGTTTTTTTCGTATTGATCCCGGTGTTATTGGAGGATATTGGTGTGTATCACCGGATTTTTCCCGTATCTATGATCATGGAGACTTCAAAAGGCAAAAGGTCATGTTAAAACCAACTAAGAAACGTCAGTCGCAGGCAAGCAATGCGCCAGCGCCAGCACCGGCTTCCAATAACGGTCCGACCGTCAGTGAAAACCTGGTGACCGGCAACCCTTGCTGTCTGTCCCCGCCCGGATACCTGCAGCCTGTGCCGGATTTCGCGTACAGTTTCCAGCAAGCTTGCATGTACCTAAGCAATTTCCAGCCTGATCAGCTGACTAGAGGTGTAGTAGTCCCGCTGTCACCTGTCAACTACGTGTATAATCAAGAATACGGGACTGACAGTGGCTCGGCGCCAGCTGATTGGCAAAGTCTATGGTGAGTAATGTTGCCGTATTTTATTCTGTTTTTGAAATATCAATTCAATGCACAGTAAAGCGATTCTCCTGTAAGCAATATCATTGGCTGAGCAGCTTCTACAGTAGATATTGAACAATTGGTGGAACGCTAGGCGTATGCGCATTGGAACCTTCTTGAAACGCATATGCGTGTCATCACATCGACAGTAGGCGCATGCGCATGTGAACAGGAGACGCCCCCTGAGAAAATTATCAGCTGAAGGAGCATATCCAAAAAGTCGTGAAACCCTCCAAAAAGGATGAATTGAAAATTGAGTCCAGTCCGCGCTCTTGCTCTTTAGGATAGTGGAATGGTGGTTCCTCTCTAATCTCTTGCAGCTCTTAGTGTTGAAGGTGTCTGCCCCCACCTCCAATATGGATCCCAGCAGGAAAACTCCAACAGCGATACCAAGTCCCAGGAAAAAAGAAAAAACACAAAAGCGCACCAAGATTGAGATATGATGTGTATTGACAACAAATAAAGATAATAATATGCACTTACATATATAAAAACTTTAATGGTCCAGATCACGATCGTCACTTCTATTGGTAGGGCAACAAATGGGATGAAGAGGGGGGTAATCTCAGTCCTCAGGAACAAGCCCCGCGCGCTGGGGCTGTATTCAGAGGCTGTGCTGCGTCTCTGCTTCACACGCTTGTCGGCGTGATGATCTGCGTAGTGCGCATGCGCGGCAAATGAGGCCCCCTATAGTAGTCCCGGAAGTGCCCGCCTGTTTTCCGTTTCGATTGAAAATGGCAATAAAAATAGCAATTAAAACACTTGTGTGAAGACTGGCTGTATGTGATAAACAGACCAGCGACACCCTTCGCGACGCGTTTCGAATACAAAAGTATTCTTCCTCAGGCTATATCAGGGGCATCTGTTTGGGGTCCTTTATATACCACATAGATGATTGGTTAATACCAATAAAAGAACACCCAATCCACTATTGGTTAAATAGAAAAGGGGGATGGTTCAAATTCACCAAGCCTGCCCCTTGATGTTAGAATGAACAGGATATTGATGCTGTATTGCAGTGGTGGCACTTTGAGTAATAATTAGATAATAAGAGACAAAAGTGCCACTCACCAGTGGAAATACATAAAGAGATACCTACAGGTGGCCCTTTTAACAAGTGTCACATATAAAATACATTTGAAAATATATGTAAAAAAGTAGTATTAATAAAACATTGTGCTATCACATAAAAATACAACAGTTAAACATAAAACATATAATATAAAGAAATGGATGTGGAGAAGAAAGGGGGGGGAAAGGGGAAGGAGGGAGGGAAAGGAAAAACATGTGCAAGGTAAAAAAAGACATAAAAACAAACAAAAATATCAATGATATGTTGAATAAAATTGGCTAAAATAGAATGCATCTCAATTCTGAAACTTTGCTAAATTAATAAAAAATGATAAAAAATGATAAAAACAGACTGCAAAGAAAAGATCACCTATCATTTAGTTACCGCAAGAAGGGAGTCAACTCCACATAATCATTTAACCCCCCAGGATGTTTAGTTTGGAGTGTGTATATCCAGAATTGCTCCCTCCTTGCGATAAATAAATCCTTATCGCCACCTCTAGTAGTATTTAGCGATTTATTTATCGCAAGGAGGGAGCAATTCTGGATATACACACTCCAAACTAAACATCCTGGGGGGTTAAATGATTATGTGGAGTTGACTCCCTTCTTGCGGTAACTAAATGATAGGTGATCTTTTCTTTGCAGTCTGTTTTTATCATTTTTTATCATTTTTTATTAATTTAGCAAAGTTTCAGAATTGAGATGCATTCTATTTTAGCCAATTTTATTCAACATGTCATTGATATTTTTGTTTGTTTTTATGTCTTTTTTTACCTTGCACATGTTTTTCCTTTCCCTCCCTCCTTCCCCTTTCCCCCCCCCCTTCTTCTCCACATCCATTTCTTTATATTATATGTTTTATGTTTAACTGTTGTATTTTTATGTGATAGCACAATGTTTTATTAATACTACTTTTTTACATATATTTTCAAATGTATTTTATATGTGACACTTGTTAAAAGGGCCACCTGTAGGTATCTCTTTATGTATTTCCACTGGTGAGTGGCACTTTTGTCTCTTATTATCTAATTATTACTCAAAGTGCCACCACTGCAATACAGCATCAATATCCTGTTCATTCTAACATCAAGGGGCAGGCTTGGTGAATTTGAACCATCCCACTTTTCTATTTAACCAATAGTGGATTGGGTGTTCTTTTATTGGTATTAACCAATCATCTATGTGGTATATAAAGGACCCCAAACAGATGCCCCTGATATAGCCTGAGGAAGAATACTTTTGTATTCGAAACGCGTCGCGAAGGGTGTCGCTGGTCTGTTTATCACATACAGCCAGTCTTCACACAAGTGTTTTAATTGCTATTTTTATTGCCATTTTCAATCGAAACGGAAAACAGGCGGGCACTTCCGGGACTACTATAGGGGGCCTCATTTGCCGCGCATGCGCACTACGCAGATCATCACGCCGACAAGCGTGTGAAGCAGAGACGCAGCACAGCCTCTGAATACAGCCCCAGCGCGCGGGGCTTGTTCCTGAGGACTGAGATTACCCCCCTCTTCATCCCATTTGTTGCCCTACCAATAGAAGTGACGATCGTGATCTGGACCATTAAAGTTTTTATATATGTAAGTGCATATTATTATCTTTATTTGTTGTCAATACACATCATATCTCAATCTTGGTGCGCTTTTGTGTTTTTTCTTTTAAAAGGATGAGTTGGCGCAAGGCATAATGAGTTTTTGGAAAGATGTACTCACCGTGGAACGATGCAATAAATATATTGACCATATTGCGACTGTGTTGCCCATTGTGATCGCGCGTAATGGGCAAGCATCAGGAAGGTAGTATGGTATAGTACTGTACTGTAGTATGCTAAGTACAGGCACACCAAGTACAGTACTGTATGATACAGGTAAGTATGGCACAGATTTTTTCTTTCCTGAGAGAGCAGCACTAGCCATCTGGTTACAAAGTATTTAACAGTAGTCACAGTATACTGTAGTTCTAGTATAGACTAGTTTGACAGTACTAACTGCATACTGTAGTCAAATATGGAGTAGCTATACAGTACACAATGCCATAATATGCACCTAACTGCACTAATTTTTTCTTTTCTTGTCTTTTCAGAGAAAAAAAGGATGAAAGGGGGAGAGGGGGTATCATGTGTACATTGTGAACTGTGTGTACAGTAAAGTGTATCTAAAGTGCAGTCATGATGTACACAAAACCTCCCCTCTCTCAATGAACAGAATGAGGAAGAAGATAAAGACGGAAAATGTTATATTATTATATATATTATTATATATTATATATTATTAATTAATATTAGTATCAATGTGCATTATTCATGATTATCCACCGGCCCTCAATTTTCAACTGACAGAAGAACTGAATAAAGACTGCATTTTGTATTATATATGATTACTTGTATATTTGTATTTTTTGTTCCTGATAAAATAAAATAAATATTTCTTTACATTCATGATAATCATAATCATTTACACCCCCCTCTACATCAAAGAAAAAGAAAGAATGACAAAAAGTGGTAACTTACTGCATCAAAAACATGAATCAGATTATGGTTTTTTTAACTCTCAATTTCACAGTGCTGTGCAAATCAGATTTACATATCAAATTCGAGAAGGGATTATCACAAGCGTTACCGTAAACAAAGCCTCAAAGGGTTGGGGGGTGGATGGGTGAGTCATGCGCAGTAATCATCAGCTAGCTCCCTTCCAAAAGAGGATTACAGAGAGGTGACTCAAAGCCAACAATAGGAAAATTAATGAATGGTTTTGTAGAGGATTACACGCAGGTGCAGAGAGGTGATGCTTGGCTATGGACGGACGATTAAAAGCACAATTTTTTTTTTTTGGTCACTCACTCTTGAACTTCGCAAGCAAGCAGTTGTGAAGTTACAGACGCATGCGCAGGAATCATCAGCTATGTAGCTCCCTTCCCAAAAAGGATTACACGCAGGCGCAGAGATCTGATGCTCGGCTAGGGACGGACGATTAAAAGCACAATGACAAGCTTTAGAAACGGAATGGTTCTGGAGAGGTGTCGATAAGAGGTTCAAATCCTTGAGCGAGCCTTGTGTATGTTGTGTATGCGAGCCTAGTTTGGAGTGTGTATATCCAGAATTGCGTGGGGGAGGGGGTACAGGGTACATCTGCATGAAGGACTAGCTGTACTGCAGTTCAAAGTCATTACGTATTTTCAACAGGCAGTTCATCATAATAATTTGATCCCCACTCCCCCAAATACATAAAAACCACACAAATCAATCATGTGCAGTCAAACGCACAGTGTCGCAGTCAAAAGCTACAGCACAGATTGAATATCGTAATATCAAGATGGTTTAGGCAGGCTTGTGGAGAAAATAAAAATAAAAAATGACGAGAAAAAAAAAAATATTTTTTTTTTTGGTCACTCACTCTTGAACTTCGCAAGCAAGCAGTGGTGAAGTTATAGACGCATGCGCAGTAATCATCAGCTAGCAAGCAGGAATGTGATTGAAACCAGAAAGACACACATTCAAAGGAATGGTGTGGGAGAGGTGTACTGTACTGTAGATAAGATAAGAAGTTGAAATACTGCAGTGCAGTAAATTAGCCTGTGTGTGTGCGGGGGCAAGCGAGGGGAGAGCGCTGTATATGCCGAAATGTGATACTGTTACAGTACACACCTATGCGTTTCAACAATGTTCAAATGAGACATACAACACTGCACATGCATGTATAAATACTGTATGCAAATTTACAATTACTGCGTGCACACGCAGACTGTGTACTGATGTGCTGTAGGTTGAACTGCTAAAGTATTAGACTTTGAATACAACAGCTCGCGAACGCGCCCCTGAGTTTTTAGACGGTATTGCAGTAGTGCAGGCAGCGTTAATAAAATGCTAATATTACGAGCGCTAAAATACTGGAACATATTCCGGAAAAATAAATACTGCATCTGTCCGTGGTTATCAGAGTTGCGCCGATACGGCTGCATTAGGATAAATGCGGCCGCAGCTGTACATGCTGCAAGGGGATTAGTGCTTCCAGCAAACTTTACATCTATAGGTGAAATAATAGGTGTGTAATCAGCGCTTATGTAAACAACAATTATAGACAATAATGAACCTTAGATACAGAGTCCCAATGGTAGTCCTGGAGCTGCCTTGAAAAGAATGTTCTGGTATCTTCTACCCAGAGTTGGATTGAGGGCTGGAAATTATCTTTTCTGGCGCTGAGGTGAGGTGTTTGAAAAATGTACTTGCAATCTCTTCTGTTGAGCAGTGACCTCAGGAAAAGGAAAGAAAAAAAGACAAAACATGCAGGGAACCTGCAATGGTGTATTACCCAAGGGATGACAGAGTTATGCAATGAAGGAGCAATTTATTGAATTAAAATAGCAAGGTTAAAATAACCATGGATGACAAGTATTAAACATACATATAAAATACATGTAAAATGCAAATTAAACTAATTAGATGATGGACACGTGCCTCAGCACTCTCTTGCACTGCCGTGCTTAGTCCAGCAATTCTTGTTCTTTGCTCCGTCTGATATAAAATTGAAATCCTACTCACCAAAAGTGAATAGGAAAAATGCACTTGGTTTTATGGTCTTTGCTGTTGATATCGCCGTTCGCCTGGTGCTGTGTTGGTCTCTGATGCTGGGGATCCGATTCAGTGCTCCTGCATGCCTTGCTTCCTGGAATGCACACGATCCGCACGGCGCGATGACGTCACCAGTATTGAACTTCAGCTACGGTGGCTCAACGGTGCCAAAAAACCTTCCAACGCGTTTCGAAAGTACAAATCATGTCTCTCTTCGTCAGGGATCGAAATGCGTTGGAAGGTTGGAACTCTGTCATCCCTTGGGTAATACACCATTGCAGGTTCCCTGCATGTTTTGTCTTTTTTTCTTTCCTTTTCCTGAGGTCACTGCTCAACAGAAGAGATTGCAAGTACATTTTTCAAACACCTCACCTCAGCGCCAGAAAAAAAAACTTTACATCTGCAGCACGAGTGCTGAATTTCTTATTTCAAACATTGGGTGTACCGTAGGATATCCATTCTATCCTGAGGCTTGATGTCACATTCCCACAGTCTAACTGCTGATTTCCAAGTTTAAGTGAAATACATGCCACTTTATGCAGCTAACCTGTGAGTGCATCTGCTACCCGTCTACCTCAGAATACTCACTTTAATATACAGAATTGCACTATTTGTGTTTTTTCTACCCCGCATGTGGTTCCTGGGAGTTGCGCCTGGATTGCTTTACTTGCGTCCACCTGGCATCCATCTGGCCCAGTGTCACAGAAAAAGACTTACTGTATTATTGTTATGCATATCATTAAATGAAATGGTCTCTCCTCTATATCCTGTCTTCCACCTATTCTTCAACAAAATGAACTTGTAGGTGATACACTGGTTACTTACAATCAGTTAGAAAGTGGAATCACACAAGAAAGTCTTATCATAAAAATGAACATTTACTGCCTCAAATCAGGAAGAACAGAATCATGAACAAATAAGGAATAACAGAAGCCAAGTATCCATACTTCTATAGCATGATATTCCTGTGTTTTTTTTTTTTTTTTTTTTATTTCCTGTTCTTGTGCCAACAATTCCCACTGGAAAACCAACTACCAAGGATATTGTATATTTTAATGCTGATCATTTATTCTATTTTGTTCGAAGTGACTGTTCGGGAAATTGTCGGACAAAAATCCTAATTGAAGTTGAGCAGCCATTTCAAACAATATAAAATAAGTCTCTCAAAGGCAAACCTCAACACAACAATGCTATCTTTTTCCAACACTAACATCAATTAAAGTCTTCACGCTATAATAGCTTGAATAGCCGCTTTGGACTATGTTGAAATACCTCCTAAGGGCCTTAGTCTATCTTGTCTAAACAACTGCCCTAAATGTGAAATATGAAAACCCTATTTCCAGCTCGCTAACACTGTCTGTCTCTATGCATTTTGTTGGCCCCACATCCCTGACAGGGAAAATCGGTATTCTGCCCACATCCATACCATATAACCAAGGAAAGCATGGTGGAAAAATTGATTTAGTCATTAATTGTAAAGTGTAAAATTATGCTTAAACTGTGTTTGCAATTGAATAATACAGTATATTTGCCAAATGTATGTTGCCCTGTTTCCCCAGAACACAGGAAGCTACCAGTGCTGCTATATACCTGTCGGCTCCAGGAGCCTGAGCCTCTGCCACAGAGTGCCTCCATCTGTGAGGGATCCCAGCAGAGCGGAAGCAGCCCATCACAGGACACAATAATAAACACACACAGTAATAAAAATAGCGGAACCTTTACTGTGACAGTATATTAGTATTTGAATAGGATAACTCTCCCTCTATCTAAAGTATTATGTGCACAACTGCCTCACAGGGCCTTTCTCCCCAAAAGTGATTCCCAACACCGTGTCCACAATAATGCATAGTCTCTTGATCAATTAACCCACAGTGTCCCCAAAGAACCCAGCCTTATAGGCGTGATCAGCGCCTGTGTTTGTACTGGTTTTGTTGGTGCACTTGTTGACTATACCTGCCGGGCGTGCCAACACCCAGTCTGTTGAAACTTCAAAAAGGATCTGCTGATCCACGCTCCTCCGCGACGTCGTCAGGGGTGATCCCAAATGGGTAATGTCTCTCTTGTGTTCTTTGGTGAGGCCTGGTCCCCGACCTCCCCTCAGGGATTGCAGTGTCCTCTGTGTCCCTAACTATACTTAAGTGCTAAGGGGATCCGTTCTCTATGCTAGGGCATGTCCCTATAGCAACCACAAACTAGCACAGTGACTTGGGTCCTATCTGGGGCATAGGGGTTTTTGCTGGCCTAGTGCAGAGGCTACTTGCCTCTCTGCACAGACCCTCTGTCCCCTACCCTTGCCTGTCACACTCTGCCTGCGTGCTCCCTGTGACTCACATCCTTATCCTGCTTCCAGGGATCTCTCCAGCCCTATTAGCTCCCTGGCATCAGGTGGTGCGCTTCTAAGGCTCATCATGGGACTTGTAGTCCCTGCCAAGAGTCTTCTCCCATTGGCCCTGCTTTGCGAGCTGTCTCACTGCTCATGCACGACATGTAATGGCTGCCGCCCCTCGTCTGCACATGCGAGTGTGTCCACAAGATGGCGCGCCCTTACCAGCAACCGCCGGAGCCTCAGGCAACGCGATCGCTGTACTGGCGCGCGCCTGCATCTGCCACATCGCACGCCCCCTCTCCCGGAGCTCCTGAAGGTGCATACACGCGCACCCACACCGCACGCCCCTGCAACCGGCCACAACTCTACCGACCGCGTGGAGATGAGCACAGAAAGGGGTGGTTACAAGCCCAGGGGGGGACCTGGCTACATGTGTATATATACACATACATATCATACTTAATGATATATAAATTACACAGACAATAAGTAATTATATGATCATGTTGCTCAGTATTGCGATATACTATTCAAATAGTACCAGTCAAACCTATTTCAAAGCTGTAAGATGTAGTGATATGTGATAACATCCCAGCCAGTGGCACAGTTCTTACCCATATATTTATACCTATAGTTACTTAGATGTACAGTAATATACAGTGAATAGTAATATTATTGTTGATTCATGTGATAATAAATCACAATTACATTAAACATGCTGAAATCCCTTTAGATAATCAAACATGCGGTATATAGAATACTTACTATTAACTACAGTCCCGATGTAACAGGACACTGAAATATAGATAAGTTTATGACGGTTTAAGCCTTTCTTATATATACTGTGCCAGCCTCTGTCAGTAACTTCTTCCCCATCAATCATAACCATGCTCCCTCTTTAAGCCTCAACATAGAAGTCAAGAGGCATTTCAGTATCATGGGAGCATCAATAACTAAACCGCTTTCTTAACAAGCACACAAATATCATTTGCCATGCCATAAGATGTCTAATGCATCTATATTTATTGCAATGTCACATTGTATCATTAGACTATCAGCTCTTTCAGACAAAAAATGCTTTTCCTTATGTCTATTTTAATGTCAATACTTGTATCCCTATGTTTTATATTTCCATAGTATCCCTGTATTTTAAATTGCCGGCATGCACATATAGTGAAGTACTGCATACATGGCTAACATACAACTATAATAAATACATTATTAACATACATAAATAAGTATTAATAATACTACTTACTTTGGTAGATAAGAAAGAAAATACCGGTACATCAATGTTCTTTCCCCACGAACAGTAACAGCAGATTGTCATTTGTAATATTTGTGGGTACAGCAACAAAATAATGTTTCTTGTGTAACGGGTATTCCCTGTGAATACAGATGCTACTGATGCTGTATATTACCTGTATGGCTCTCAGGAGCCTAAGCCTCCGCTCGGGGAGCCTGGGATACATACATATAACAATCTCGTGGTGCAACGCCTCCACCTGGGAGGGATCCCAACGGAGTGGGAGGAGGCCCTCACAGGAAACAATCACGATAAGCACACAGGTGTAAAACATATACCCTATACCAATCACATTCAATGTTAGCACTGCAGTAAGATATAACGTAACCCCCACTCCCACCACCGTGTACCCCCTCACCGTGTACACAGTATACCCCCCTTGTTCCATGGTCAGCGCTGCCTCTATGTGCGAGTACTCGTGTGGTGCACATGCTTAACGATACCTGCCCAGTGCGACGGCACCTGGGCGTTCAACGGATCTTCGCAAAGGATCCGACGACTTCTTGGCGACGTCCGGTTCCTCCGGTGAGATGATCGGTCAGGGCTGTCCACTCTTGGTACAGTTCCGCTCTCTCTGCGGAGTAGGCTTGATCCCAAGCCTCTGGATGGGAAGCGCAGTGTCCGCTGTGTCCCTAACTAGCACTGTAATAGTAAGGGGAAGGGACCCTAACCTGGGGCCTGTCCCTGAAGCAATACAAACTACTGGGTGTACATGGCGGCGCCCTGTGCTGTCGGGCCGCCGTGGGAGCACCGGAGCGCTCCCTGCTTGGCCTGCACCCTCCAGAAAGTCTGGCGGGTCTGCCGCTTGGCTTCGGCAGCGGAGGTAACGAGGGGGGGGGGGGCGCAGAGCAGAGGGGGACCTGGCTACATCCTCCCCATAGGTAAAAACCCCAACGCCCTCACTTGGGACACATAACTTAGATAATTATATACAGCAGTTATATAATGAAAATTGCACAACATCATTATATAATAAAAATGCAGCAATCAAAGGCGATCTTACACTTATCAGCTCTACACTGGCGACACACTTTATTCGAGCTCGGCTAGTCCCACGAATTCGGGTATACCCGGGTGTATTGAGGTTTGTGACTGTTTTCTGCCCGAGTGCATTGAGGTATTTTCCAAGCAGGGATTGAAGCATTTTATTCCCGCTGGCTGAAATACTGCACAGTATATATATATATACTGCATTACAATTCATGAATTTATGCCATCTGGTAGACACGCGAAGCATTGCAGCCTATTAAATCCTAATCATTATCATTTAACAGATCAGCCGCCCGTCAGCCAGGCATGAACCCAGGCTGGGAAGGCAAATGCAACGGGGCTTGTCAGAGGTGAGGAGAGGCGCATTCCAGGTATCTGCCAGGTACATACCGGGTATTTGCTCGAATAAAGTGTGTCGGTGCAGTATATCAGATTGTACATTTCATTGAACATCACAATGACGGACTGCACTTTGCTGCAAGCCCACTTCTATCCTCATAATGGGGTGCCCCAATTTGGTCATAGGTTAACCGGTTTGGAGGGTACCTTACTCTTTGGCTCCTACAGAGCTGTTCTTCAGCAACTCCCTCTGGGGAGTAATAGATACAGTCCCGAGGCTCAGCCTCTTCCCTTGAGGGGAGAAATGTCTCTGAACAGTCTCTGTGTCAGGTTTCTGCTCGCCACAAACCAGGGTCGGACCGCGAGGCTGAGGTGGGGTTGTAAAAGCACCGACCTGAGACCGCGCAGGCTGATCCGGATTGCGCAGTTCATAGTCATATGTCGCAGGATCAGGATTGGAGAAGACAGCGTCGTCGTTGTAGAAGCCAGGGTCAGGACAGGAGACATCAGGATAAACATTGTTCAGGCAAGAGTTCGGCAACAGGTAGTCAGGAGAGCCCCGCTTCAGCTTAGGAGCGCGGGGTTGGCCTCTGCGCGAGCGGCGACCATGGCCCATGGTACTGGTCACAGGAGATGGTAGGCAGACCAGAGTAGCACACCGCTTTGCTGCACGGGTGCACCAGTGCTACAGCGCAAGAGTCCTGAGCGGGCTAGGGAATCCTCTGTCTCAGCGCAGGAACCAGGACACGGCCTCTCTAGATTAGGGAAAGAGTAGGCCCCAGGAACCAGGAAGCTGAAGATACACAGGGAAACCTCCGCTTCAGTGCAGGAATCCAGGAGACTGAAGGACACAGGGACGAAACCTCCGCTTCAGTGCAGGAGAACAGGAGTGGACCGCTGCGTGAATATAGCAGCCGGTCACAGGAAACAAGGAGCTGAAGTGAACAAGAAGAGTACTCAGCTACAACACAGGAGACTGGAGCAGACCGCTGCGTGAATATAGCAGCCGGCCTTAGGAAACCTGGAGCTGCAGACAACAAGGAGAATACTCCGCTTCAGCATGAGAGACAGGAACAAGCGAGGGCTTGTGGCAGAACAGATAGTGACATCCAGGAAGGACTATGCTCGGCAGGGAGCATTATGGGAAGACAGTACTTAAAGGCCAGCGGGCCAATCCCCGGAGGGGGGTGTGAAGGTACTGCTCCAATGAGTGAATGCAAGTCTAGGTTGCAGTGATAGGCTGCACAGCTGCAATAGATACCAGAGGGAGTGTGTATTGCTTTGGTGAGTGAATCCAGGCTGCAGCAAACATCAGGAGAGGTGCTCCAGGATTGCACAAGTCTGCAAGGTAAGGCAACCAGTAAACCGCGGAGCGGATTCCTTACAGTACCCCCCCCTTCACGCGAGACCTCCGGGCGAACATGAGCACACATAGAGTTGGGGGACCGGGAATTGTTGCTGAACCGTCTAGGATTGGGGTAGAGTCGTGGTCCAGAGACTCGTGGTTACTCCTTAGTGTACCCCCACCCCACGGTGAAAACTGCGGCCAGACAGGACCATCCATGGGTCTCGGAGACATCGAGTTGTTCCTAAAGTTCTTTTGGTGGAAAGGGGATCCATAAACGAGCAGTTCCTTGGTGAGTACAGTTCTAGGAAATGAGAGTGGTAGAAGAAACATCCTTGGTACATGGCTCGCCCCGCAAAATGACTTGGAAATCCAGGACTGTGAAGAACCAGAGAGTTCCAGAGCAGAAACGGTAGAAGAACCCCCACTGAAAGCCCAGTCTTTAATAAAGGAACCTGAATCTAGGATCAGCGGCCCTGATAGTTGATCGAATACACCAGGAGGAACTTTGTAACAGAAAAAGTCTTGGCTGACCACTGCATGTTGGAATTTGCGAGGAATTTTTCCTCTAGAAGGCTCCCAGGTAATGGTTAGTAAGTGTATAGGCTGGTTGGAAGCATCTCCCGGTATTGGTATGGAAGGTGACAAGGCAAGCAGTAAACCAGGCATAGGGACCGAAATCTTGGGATACGTACAGAGTATTTCCAACTGAGAGGAAATAACAGGGGCAACCGAAAATTCCGAGGGACAAAACCATGGTTTAGCAGGAGCAGAGAAGCAAACAGTAGAGCACTCCAATACTGGGAAATCTTCATTGGGAGCTAATATTGTCAGTGAATCAGGAATAGTCCTTGGGATCTTCAAATCAGTAGCTTGAGAAAAAGGCAGAGCCAGGGTAGTGGTGGGAGGGAAGCTAACATCAGAAGCTGAAGTCTATACCTCAGTGACAGGGCCCTGAGAATCAACAAGCAGCAAGTATGAACTATGAAAACTCTTAATGACAGGCACCTTAGGAGTACAAGGAGTCTTTTCCGAAACTGCAATGGCCCTAACCACAGGGGTACCTAACCTGACAAAAACATGAATTGGTGTGTTTTCTAGTGCAAAATCTCTGATCATAGGACTCCTAACCGATAGTGAGGGTGTCTGGGTTTGATTAGAGAAAAAATCAGATGTATTGATAAGTGACTTAGAAACAATTACTGAGGTTCTAGATTTGCTGGACATGTGAGAAAAAATACCCTTTAAGACAGGAGTTTTAATTTCTTCCCAGAGTAACCCCATGTTTGCTGGGGCATATTTAGACACAGTACTGAGGGACTGGGTTTCAGCAAAGGCAGGACAGCTAAATAGCTCAGATTTAAACCCCAGGACTTGTAATATATGCATGGTGACCTCAGACAGTACTAAGGGAGTGACCACAGATATGCTGATCCCTGGAGAATTAGCCTGGACAGAGAAAACAGGGGAACCCCCAATCAGTATACTCCTTGTAGGAAGAGCTTCAGAATCAGAAGGAGAATCATTACCTCTCAGAGTCTCAAAACTAGTAAGACACAATTCAACGAAAAGGGAAACAGTGTGCAAGCTTTTTACTAATCTATATGAAAAAGCGTCACTTTTGGGAGAAAACCGTGCGTCAGCAAACATTCCTGGGAACATAATATGAACCCCAGGAGGAACATACAGACTACTGTATGCTTTTAACCCTAAGCTTAAAGAGGAGGAGAACTCAGACAGTACACGGGGGTGAATCATAACTGTACTGGTCTCTAAAGTAGGTATTTGGTAAGGAATGTCTGGGAAACCAGAAATTACTGCAGACTCCATAATGTGGGAACTATGCGCTGAAGCAGGGATCACCGCTATGTGGGCGACAGGCTGGTTCAGCGAAACACCCGGGAGAAGGAACTCTGCGAGCAAGCTTAGGGAAAAACCTGACTCCTGAATACATTTATCAGGAACCAGAACTTTAGCCGAAGTCTCCGGAGACGAAACTGCGGAAACTTGAGCTGAAGCAGGGGATTTATAGAAAAGAATATCTAGGGACTCCGTATGGTTATGGAAATCCCTCAATGCAACCTCTGCTGTCTGACTTGTGGACTCATTCTCTGAGGCTAAAACGAAGGCATTAACTTGGAGGCAGCAAGAATTTACAGGGGTTAATGCAGACAATGCCTGAGAGTAAAACATAGGTAATCTTCTCTCTGAAGCTAAGGGCGTGACCATGGCTGACAGAGAACAGGGATTTACCAAAGGAAACTCAGAGAGCTGCCCCACAGAGGTTAATACAGAAATAACCCTGGGAACAGAACTTAGGGATTCTTTCTCTGACGGGGAAAGCGCACAGGACTGCCTACCAGAGTTTAAAGCTGGAAAACCCTCAAGACCTAGAGAAAGGACTTCTGAGCTAGAAATAGGAGAACTAATGAACTTATTCTCTGATACAAGAACATTAGTGCTGGGTAGAGCAACATATGTATTCTCCAGGGGGACCTCACAGGACTGATCGGCAGGGGTTAACGAAAACATATCATTGGTGTCAGGGAACCCGGCCATACACTCAGGGCAAGGATCCGTGGTAGACCAGGGATACAGCCAAGCGGCAGCGAAGCTGGCGAGGGGAGGATCCTGTTCCTTTATGCAAATGTCCAATGTCATGGAAAGGATATGGAGTGTTTTTTGGGCATCAGCCAACATGAGGAGAGGGTCCTCTTTTGCTATATAAATGTCTAAAGACAAGGCCAGGGAAGAGAGTTCTTTTTGGGCGTCGTCCAATTCTAAAGGGTACACATTTTCCCAAGTTAAAGGGTAACCAGGAAAGCAAATACAAGCGGCCAGCGATTGTTTTAAGTCCCGGAGGCGGTAAACCTTCATCATGAGATCATTGCGGCATTTGTTTTGCAAAGGGGTTAAACCTACAAACACAATCAGATCTTCAATCAGGGGTATTATCTCACATAGAAACTGGTATTCACACTGGGATTGGTTTACAGGCTGGGACAGGCTTTCAGACAGAAACTTACCAACCCTCACCACAGGGTGGTCCGAGTTTGTGCGGCCGAGAATACTGTCAGGGTTCTGCTCGCCACAAACCAGGGTCGGACCGCGAGGCTGAGGTGGGGTTGTAAAAGCACCGACCTGAGACCGCGCAGGCTGATCCGGATTGCGCAGTTCGTAGTCATATGTCGCAGGATCAGGATTGGAGAAGACAGCGTCGTCGTTGTAGAAGCCAGGGTCAGGACAGGAGATATCAGGATAAACATTGTTCAGGCAAGAGTTCGGCAACAGGTAGTCAGGAGAGCCCCGCTTCAGCTTAGGAGCGTGGGGTTGGCCTCTGCGCGAGCGGCGACCATGGCCCATGGTACTGGTCACAGGAGATGGTAGGCAGACCAGAGTAGCACACCGCTTTGCTGCACGGATGCACCAGTGCTACAGCGCAAGAGTCCTGAGCGGGCTAGGGAATCCTCTGTCTCAGCACAGGAACCAGGACACAGCCTCTCTAGATTAGGGAAAGAGTAGGCCCCAGGAACCAGGAAGCTGAAGATACACAGGGAAACCTCCGCTTCAGTGCAGGAATCCAGGAGACTGAAGGACACAGGGACGAAACCTCCGCTTCAGTGCAGGAGAACAGGAGTGGACCGCTGCGTGAATATAGCAGCCGGTCACAGGAAACAAGGAGCTTAAGTGAACAAGAAGAGTACTCAGCTACAACACAGGAGACTGGAGCAGACCGCTGCATGAATATAGCAGCCGGCCTTAGGAAACCTGGAGCTGCAGACAACAAGGAGAATACTCCGCTTCAGCATGAGAGACAGGAACAAGCGAGGGCTTGTGGCAGAACAGATAGTGACATCCAGGAAGGACTATGCTCGGCAGGGAGCATTATGGGAAGACAGTACTTAAAGGCCAGCGGGCCAATCCCCGGAGGGGGGTGTGAAGGTACTGCTCCAATGAGTGAATGCAAGTCTAGGTTGCAGTGATAGGCTGCACAGCTGCAATAGATACCAGAGGGAGTGTGTATTGCTTTGGTGAGTGAATCCAGGCTGCAGCAAACATCAGGAGAGGTGCTCCAGGACTGCACAAGTCTGCAAGGTAAGGCAACCAGTAAACCGCGGAGCGGATTCCTTACACTCTGTTTGGTACAAAACACAGGTTCTGTGGATCCAAAGGCGGGCCTGTTGGTGCCACCTTAGTAGGCGTTGGCCTATGGGGCCCTTTATCCATAGCTCCTCCGGGAGATGCCCCTTCCGTGGAATTGTCCCTTTGAGAGGGTCCTTCCACAGGGTCTTCAGGAGTTTCAGAGTTGGTGTAATTATTTACAGTCTCTTGACAAATCTCTGAGAAGTCGGACTCACCTTTCAGTGGTGTGGCCAGTAATTATGCTTCCTCATCTCCCACTTATGGAATGGGGAGAAGATGATTACGATGCCAAACCTTTACCCGGCCTTCAGTGTCTTTGATGCGATAGACCAGGAGGCCAGGCATCTGTGACTCTACCTCATATACACCATCTCTCCATCGGTCCGCCAATTTATGTTTTGCTGGGACTCCCAGATTACGAAGCAACACAGCGTCCCCAGGACGTAGCTCCCGATATTTGACTTTATGGTCATATCGTCTTTTGTTGCCGGCATTCAGTTTAGCTGCAGACTTCTCAGCCTGTTGGTAAGCTTGTTGCAAACTGTCCTTAAGTCGTTGCACATATTTGAAATGGGTAGCATTGTGTATTCCATCCGTTGACACTCGAAGACGTACATCTACTGGCAATCTCGCCTCTCGCCCAAACATAAGGAAGTATGGGGAGAATCCAGTTGACTCATGGCGGGTACAATTGTACGCGTGTACCAAGGCCTCTACGTGTCGACTCCATTCAGTTTTCTGCGTACCCTTCAGGGTTCTGAGCATGTCCAACAGGGTCCTATTAAAGCGTTCCGGCAAAGCTTCTCCTTCGGGATGGTACGGAGTCGTTCTTTATTTAGCAATATTCAGCATTTTGAGCAGTTCCCGGATCAGAGTGCTCTCAAAATCTCAACCTTGATCTGAGTGAAGCCGGTTTGGAAGACCGTAGTGAACGAAGTACTTCTCCCACAGTATTTATGCCACTGTAATGGCTTTCTGGTCTTTCGTGGGAAGGCCTGAGCATACCGGGTGTAATGGTCCGTGATGACCAGCAGGTTACATATTTCTCTGGTATCGGGCTCAATGCACAGAAAGTCCATATACACGAGGTCCATTTGGGCCAGAACTCTTAGGTGGCCCATGGGCGCTGCTCTTGTAGGTAAGGTCTTGCGTTATATACACCGGGAACAATGGCGGAAGTGTTGTTCTACCGCTTCTCGCATTTTGGGCCAGAAGAAGCGATCTCTGACCAACCCAAAGGTTTTCTCTACACCGAGCTGCCCATGTTCATCATGTAGAGACTTCAATACTATATATCTTAAGTTTTGGGGTAGAACCAGCTGTCGCCTATCAGGGTGGTCGTGATATTGTACTACCCTATAGAGTAAGCAATTGTCAATTTCAAACTTGTCCACCTCACGCATTAGCAATGCGATCAGGTCTCTGGGAGCACGTTTCAGTAGGGCTGGATTCTTTCTTTGAACAGCTTGCCTAATGATGCTGATTACCAGATCTCTCATTTGATAGTCCACTAGGTCTTTCCAACGTATTACCTTGTTGTGCGTTATATTCATTCCCTTTGGATCGCAGTAGGCGGCTGGGATAGCCTGCGACTGGCATCCTAAGGAATCTGCAACCCGTAGTTCGGAGAAGCCCACTTGATCATTGATGACGGCCGCTATGCTACACATTGCTCACATCCCTGGCCCTGGTATTTCTTCCCACTCATCATCATCTGAAGTAGCACTTAGTCCTGGATAGAGCGTCAGCTCCAATGTTCAAAGGCCCCGGCTTATACTTCATAGAGAATCTGTAATTACATAGAGTTGCCAGCCGTCTGTGCCCTGCTGCATCCAATTTGGCAGAGGTATTGATGTACGTGAGGGGATTGTTATCTGTCCTTACCTCAAACGTAATACCATAAAGATAATCATGGAGTTTTTCTGTGATCGCCCGTTTTAGAGCCAGGAACTCTAACTTGTGTACAGGGTATTTTTGTTCACTGGGTGTCAGACTGCGGCTGACGAAGGCTACGGGCCGAAGGCCCTCGGGTGCTTCTGATGTAAAACGGCACCCAGTCCATTGAGACTGGCATCCCCATGCAGAACGTATGGTTGTTCTGGATCGGCATACGCAAACACCGGTGCTTCGGTCAGGCTTTTCTTCAAATTCAGGAAGGCTTGTTCACACTCGGACATCCACTTATCACCAAACGGTTGACGGGCCATCATGGCCTTCCTTCTGGTATCTTCAGGATATATCTTCAAAAGATTGTTCAGGGATTTAGCGCGACTGGAGTACCCTTCAACGAAGCGACGGTAATATCCACAGAAGCCCAGGAATGATCGCAGTTCCATGACATTCTTGGGACGAGGCCAGTTCACTACGCTTCTACTTTGTCTGTATCGGTGACAATTCCTTGAGCAGACATGATGTGTCCCACGTAAGTCACCGAGGTGTGACAGAACCGACACTTGTCGAGGGACAACTTCAATCCTTCTTTTCCGAGACGGTCTATCACCTTAAGCAGTCTGTCTTCGTGCTCCTCCAGGGTCTTCATGAAGACAATGATGTCGTCCAGGTAGACTAGACACTCCCGAGGCAGACGATATCCTTAGGATCGTCATCTTGGGTAAGTGGGGGAGGATTTCCCCGAAGTTCGGCCTTTCATTGAGGGCGACTTGGGTGGCTCCTCTTCTTCTTTGACAGGTTTCTTGACCCGGCGAGCTGAGGCTCCCTGAATGTCACTCGTAAGCTGTTCTTTGACTTTGGTGGACGTATGTAGCTTTGTATAGGCTTCATGTCCCTTGACTAGCCCCAAATGTCCATGAATGTAGGGGGAGGCCCTTCCATTAGTGAGCACCTAATCATAATTACTATGTGATGCGTGGGAATAGCCCCTCGGAGGAACTGCTTGCGCCGGTTTTCGTCCATATCTGAGGCTGGAATGAGACCGCAAGTTCGCAATTTCCAAAGAACTAGCTGAATTCGTTGAGGGAAATCTGACAGGTCTTCTTTCTCTTTCTGTCTGAGACCATAATATTTCAACCACAGCTAACTTTCCTTTTCGTCTTTGCCATAGATCTGGACTAACAAGTCTACCATCTGATGAGCAGAGAGATCAGGGTCTTGGTCGCTCTGTGCCCTGACCATGGTGGATGCCGGGGGTCTGAGGCTTTCCAGGATTCTCTGCCTTCTTACCGCTTAAGAGCAGGGCCATTCATCGATCACCTTGAGGGTGTATTCCTTCCGAGACTCGATGCCTTCCTCACCTGCGCGGACAGGAACCGTTCCTGAAATGCCTTCAGCTTCCGGTAATTCTGAGCTTGTGCTGACATAGTTATAGCTTCCACAAGCTGCGGGAATGTCACTCCCAGCATGGAGCCGCCACTTGCTGAGGGACTTGCGATCCCCGCTCCCTGAATGTTAGGGGTTGGTGTGAAGCTGCTCATTAATCTGTTAGGGGCCGGTGATGTTGGCGGGCTACCGGCCCAGCTGGTGGCCCCTTGCCTAGCATCAGAAAAGAAAGTCACTCGGGGTAGGTATACATCCGATCTGATGGGAGTACTGGCGGCCTTATCTTTGCCTTCCCAAACCGCATGTCTGGTAGGGGAAGTTGCGTAACTGGAGACTGTTCCAGGGTAAATGAGAAGGCACCCTTGCGGTAAGGTCTCTGGAAGATACTCTACTTGTGGGCCTCTAACAGGGTGTAGGGCTTGTTCTATGGCCAGTAGTAGAGTGTTCTCTTGCTGGTCAAGGTGATAGTGCTTACTGATAAGGCGGGCTCCTGCCAGACCAGGTAGTTTCCTTACTGCACTGCAGACAGTAAACATGGGTACATCGGCAGGTACCCCTCCTACGGCGACTACGTGTCGCAGGAGTTCTCCTAGTCTCTTTGCCCATTCGCCCGCTTGTTGTGGCGTGAGCGCAGGCATGCTGACTGATACGATACTACGTGAACTACTGAGAAGTGCACCCCAGGGCTGATCTCAGCAGCACCTCCAAATGTAACGGGTATTCCCTGTGAATACAGACACTACTGATGCTGTATATTACCTGTATGGCTCTCAGGAGCCTAAGCCTACGCTTGGGGAGCCTGGGGTACATACATATAACAATCTCATGGTGCAACGCCTCCACCTGGGAGGGATCCCAATGGAGTGGGAGGAGGCCCTCACAGGAAACAATTACGATAAGCACACGGGTGTAAAACAGGACTGGCTTTACTACACATATGCACATAACTTATACTCAATACAAATCACATTCAATGATAGCACTGCAGTAGGATATAACGTATCCCCCACTCCCACCACCGTGTACCCACACACCGTGTCCACAGTATAACCCCCCTTGTCCCGTGGTCAGCACTATGTGCGAGTACCCGTGTGGTGCACGTGCTTAACGATACCTGCCCAGTGCGACGGCACCTGGGCATTCAACGTATCTTCGCAAAGGATCCGACGACTTCTTGGTGACGTCTGGTTCCTCCGGTGAGATGATCGGTCAGTGCTGTCCACTCTTGGTACAGTTCCACTCTCTCTGCAGAGTAGGCTTGATGCCAAGCCTCTGGATGGGAAGCACAGCATCCGCTGTGTCCCTAGCTAGCACTGTAATAGTAAGGGGCAGGGTCCCTAACCTGGGGCCTATCCCTGAAGCAATACAAACTACTGGGTGGCTCAGGGCTAACTGGGGCCTAGGGGCTGCTGGCCTAGTGCAGTGAGTCACTGACCCCTGCACCCTCACCTCCTTCCCCTAGCCTCTCCTGGTGCCAACTGGCGTGCTCCTCTAGCGCGCGAAATGTATCCTTTTCTGAGCAGGGAGATACTGTAGCCTTATTGGCTCCCTGGGGTCATGTGGGGCACTCCTGAGACTCATGGGACTTGTTGTCCCTGCTATAGCCTACTGTGATTGGCTTCCCTTCCGCGCGCATGTCCTGCGCATGCGTGAACTAACAGGGACCTCCTGTCGCGTCTTTGCCCTGCGCATGCGCGAGGACTGAACATGGCGGCGCCCTATGCACCAGAGCGCTCCCTGCTCGGCCCCCCACTCTCCAGAAACTCCGGCGGGTCTGCCGCTTGGCTTCGGCAGCGGAGGTAACGAGGGGGGGGGGTCGCAGAGCAGAGGGGGACCTGACTACATCTGTATGATGCTGAGAGCAAGTTTATGTAAGCCACAACACAGTTACTATCATTCTGGCTGCATAATGAACAGCACAACCTGGAACACCTTTAGCAGAAAAGTAAAATGTATGCTTCATGAAATATGATGTTTAAGTAGAGGTGAATACTGTATGGAAAAAGGATAATAGAATCAGAGAATCATACAGTATTACCAGTGGAGCCAAAAGATAGGCCATCAATAAAATCCTACAGGTGACCTAAGGTTAGTTTCCAGCTGTGCTCAATTCCTACACAGCAATAAAATCCATGTAGCAAAAAGCAATGGTACCTTATTGTATCTTTTAAATAAATGTGACATTCAGATGGTGCTGCTTTTAGGGCTCTAGGGATACCAAAACAAAACAAAACAAATTAATTAAAGTCAAAGCCATTTTCTTTTTCCAGCCTTTGTAATGCTCCAGAACACAAGCCTTACATCGTTTTTATTCCGTGGCGCTAGCATGTGTTTAAAGATAAAAGCTATGTAACTACTGCATATTTGCATAACAAAGATTATCCATATCCACTCATTTTCCAGCACCCCTTCCTCTGGGTTACTTTTTTTTTTTTTTATCCAATTAGGCAAATTCAATTCCCCAGTTAATCACTTTCAAAACTTTTTTGGTGACAAATGTATTTGTAGATTCTACAATTCTACTATTGCTGCTACCTGCTCCTTCATTGAACACCAAACAACAATGCTATTTTTCTTAAATGTATATAACTGTAACATGTGAGTAATCTTTCAAGTTTGATTCTACTGTCAGGAGACACACTGGCTGCTTCCACTCGGTTAGAAAGGGGCAGCACACAAGGAAGGCTTATGATAAAAGATAACATTTACTGCCTCAAATCATGAAGAACAGACTCATGAACAAATCAGGAATAACAGAAGCCAAGTATCCCTACTGCTACAGCATGATACTGCAGAGTGCTTGTTATTACTTCCTGTTATTGTACCAACTCTTCCCTCTGGAAAACCAACCACCAAGCTGGGTCATTAGCTAATATAATGTAGCTGTGTAGGGATGCATTTCTCGGTAGTCATAATTTGTTTATCACACAAAGAAAATATGTGTACTAAATAAAAGTTACAAAGGTAATTAAAAGAATACATTTAGCATTAAATATTGAATTATTTTGCTGCCATAAAGGTCTTCAATGCATTCATTCCCTCCTTTGGAAAGAAAAGGGTCAATATTAAGTGTTAACCATGTGCTTGCAGCGCGTTACCAGCTTCCATTGCTCCCATTGGCAGGGCATTGTATGGACTTACTGTATGTCTGTTGCAACTCTAGCAAGTAGAGATCTAGCGAGTGGAGTGAGACATTTGTGCAAGTTCACAAACTTGGTTAGTTACCAATATGGCTTGTGAGAAAGTCTATATGAAACTTCACCAAGAACTATCAATAATGAATTTATTAAATAGAAAGCACCTGTACACCAGGTATCATCATATTTTGTGATATAGTATCTATAAAAGAAAACAACAGCGCATAAAAACATTCACTTGAATTAGATGTACACAGTATCACCTCTATCCTTCCCGGTGGCAGGAGATAGGAAGTACATGGGAGATTGGTATAATTTGAGTTGTGTAATGGTTACAGTCTCTAATAGTCTTTTATAATCTCTATACACTCTCCCTGGCAGGATTTAGACCTGTTCACAGAGTGTTAGCTCAGTGGGTAGACCTATTATACAGGACACATCCTCCTAAACCAAGAAGGAGCCGGCACTCAGAGGTCAAAAAAAAAAGGAATTTTAAACCACACAGATCGATGTTTTAGTCAGACACACTGACCTTTGTCAGGATTAGTGCTGTGTATACAACGCTCCTTATATCTGTGACTAAAGTTAACTGTTCCACATGATACAGGTGAAAGGGGCGTGACTAAAAGTGACATCATCAAGTTTCATGGGTGCATCTAAGATCACACCAATAAACACAGTGATAAAGTTAACCCTAAACACCTTAACCCTGTAAGAGATACAGTACCTGATTGCAAGCTGTATAAATCCCTGCTCTCTGATTGGTCAGAATTCCGGGCATTATTCATTCAGTAATTCAATACTCTCTTTTCTCCCCTCACCTCTCCCCCCTCACCTCTCTCCCCTCTCACCTCTATCTCTCTCTCCCCATCACCTCTCTCTCTCCCCCTCACCTCTCTCCCCCCTCACCTCTCTCCCCCCTCACCTCTCTCTTACCCCCTCACCTCTACACCCACCCACCACCACTTCTCTCTTCCCCCTCCTTCACTTCTCTCTTTCCCCCCTCCTTCACCTCTCTCCCCCCTACACCTCTCCCCCCCCTAAAGCTCTCTCTCTCCCGCCCCTTAGCCCTCTCATCTTCTACTTTACTTCTTTTTCCTACAGAGGTATATACAGTACACTGATAAATATCAATGACTACAAAAATGTATATTTTTTATGAAAAATTAAAAAATAAATAAAAATAAGCCTGCATTTAGCCTATAATAGTAATAATCCCCTCAGAACAGAGCATTACTGGCCAATAATGCCATGGCTGGAATAAAGCTTTCAACTCTTCCAGCCAGTGCATTATTGGCGAGTAATGCCCTATTCTTTGGGGATTATTACTTAAATAACGCTATGGTATGTGTGATGCCTTAATATTCAAATATTCTATCGTAGACAGTAAGTACACTCATTGACATGTGAAGTGTAAATATTTTAGTATTAAGTGTTGATGATTGATGTCTTCTTAATTTATAGTAACATTTACTGATATGTAATAGTATCAGTTGTAGTAAACACATATCTATTTTTAGGTTGTTGGTGCACTCCTATGTTGTGTCAGTGACATACTGTATGTGACATTTATGTAACAGTAAAGTACGGGACTTTTCAATAATAGTGTCTGTAAAAATGTGACATGTTACATAGTAGTTGCTTACTTGGTGGAGAGCACTTAAGAGATCGAGAAGCGAGTGTTTGTTGATGCCAGGATGGACCTGCAAGAAGTGATAAAAATGTAATTAATTAAAAGTTTGAATGGTATATGTGATGATGCAACATATTTACATATACATGTACATAATTGATATTCAGTTTCTCATATCATTCACATGTACTTATCTGTCTCTTTATCTGGCATTGCTCCATCAGTGTCTCTCATTTCAGGTATGCCAACAATTATTTCTCAAACCTCCCAAGAGCAATGACAACATGTATGAAGTAATTAAGGCTTTCTATAGTGTGCAGCCTAATAAATTATCGCGATTTTTCACTACCATGTTAGAGCATTTCCGCAAGATTAGCGCCATTTTGACGGCAATGCGATCGTTACATAAAGAAAATAGTAGCAAAGAACAACTATTCCTAAATACTTACTTATATTTGCGATATGAACGCACGTCTTAAATATTTTTAGAGGTGCTGCGAACCTCAATAATCAGATTCAATACAGATTTTCAATCTCTTATAAATTTGACTTCAGTCCCCATCAGCTATCCTTGATATGCAAGGTCTTTTATTCTCCCCCACATCGGACTTTAATTTGTTCGAGTGTGTTAAGAACCTCAATCTTTACAATGGGATTGCTAGTACATGCATTCCATACCGAGTGATTTAATAGTACTGTGGACACTTTGAATAAGGCTGACAAGCAACATCTGAAATGATCTGATCTCTCTCCTCGAACAAAAACAAACCAAGGATAACAATACACAGATACCAGGGCCTTTTACAGACCTAAGAAATAAAAGTCACTTTACTCTGCCCTTGACACTCTAAATAGATCTCTTTGCTACACGTGTTACAAAAGATCTAGAAGCACAGTCTTCTGTTCCAAATCAATAGACAATTTGACGAAATGAGAGAAAAGGTTTAAAAGAACTAATGACAAACACTGAACTTCCCATCAAGCCATCTGCTCAAGTAGGCCGACATTGTCATCCTCTTTACTGATGACTATGTCACTGAAAATAAAAGATTGCTAGGCGATACCCATAGTTATCATGTTCTTGAACACAGCCGAACGTTAATTTATAATAAATAACTGACTGACATTCTACAGAGAACAACAGACCAGGTTCTAATAAGTAGACACAAATTTGTGTTCATGGTACCAAGATCATCAACTGTGGCTATGCTTTATAGCCTTCCTAAAATGCGTAAGATTCAAGACCATTCTCCATTTTGACCAATTAGTTTGGGTAACAATAACCTTTCTCAACACAGCAGTGTATATGTTGACAAAAATTCTTCACCATTTGCAGACCCAGCAATGGAATTGCATCTAAAAAAATACTTTCTCGCATAGTTTGGACACGCGAGAAGGGCTTTTAGAATACGGTGACCTGCATACTCGAACAAAAATGTATCTTTCTGCGTGGATATGCACTTCCCGCAGCTACTAGAATAGGCCCCTGAGTCTATAATGCATTCCTAGAATACTACTTTTATAATCAAGAGATACGTTAGTAATCAAATATCATTTTGGAAACTTGGTACAATTACAAAAATCCATGTAATACTTTACCTACAAGATGCAATACAGTATATATGTATACATATATGACACAGAAAGTCACAAAACATGTACTTAAATAAATGTGAGAGAAATGTGTCATTGTCGTGTGTATCATTGAGATCTATTCCGCACATTGTCACTTCCTATTGTCATTACCAGACATGTTAGTCCCTCTGCAATGCTGAGAGATTCAGACTACTTTACAGTACTTAAGCTGCACACACACACACACAAACACACACACACAAATACTTCACTTTAATGAAGGAACATGATTATTTTATAGTCCACTTATGCTGAATTTCCCTAGAAATAATTACAACTATTGATCCAAAGTCACTCAAGTTCCTTTATTATGCTTTGGAAGTCTTCTAAGATTGGGATTTAATCGGCATTAAGACAGCGCAATATGGCTGAGTGGTTGTTTGAATAACTGATCAATGAGGTTTCATTAACCTCCTGCCAATACACCTGCCTAACAAATAAATAAAAATCCCCTAGCATTGTAGGTGACACTTTGACAAAATTGACTTTGTTATGTTTTCGAAGGGTCAACATGGAAAGCAAAATGTATTACTCAGGGGAAGCCACAGCTGGTCCTGGAACTTTCAAAAGGTCATAACAAATTGTCTCAAATGCTGCATGTTATTTAGCAAACGTCTCTTGCTATACATTATCACAGGGCACTATGTAACTTTTGCAATGCAGACACCAGAACAAAATGAGACCTGTGTTGTTAATGTAAAAAAAACTTACAATATGCCAATGTAATAAGTTGCTCTAAGTGTGTTATTTTATTTGCTATGTAATTACTTTACCTTTTAGTTATAATGCATTTTTCTTGTAAAAACTGCACCTGGACTAGACCAAGGTTTTAATATAAATCTAGCATCCCTGTTGGTACTAAAGGGGCTAACCTTCCCTACCATATACTTCTGTGCCAGCCTTTATTCTAAAACATCTCGGGGGTGTTGTGGTTGCATGTCCTGAATTCCACGCGCAATAAATGGTGCATCCCCCGTGCTTATGCTGCATTTGCCCCGCCCGGCACCCGAGGTTGAACTGCGGTTGATCGTTTAATTATAATGGTTCGGATTTAATTAGGGGCAATTCTTCGCATATCCGTCAGGTGCAGATATTCATGAATTGTAATGAATTCTAATGTGTACACTGCTGTACATGTGCTACAGTAATGTGTCAACTTACAGGTGTTTAAAAAAAACCACAGTGGTCCATTGTGAATTCACCTTGGTACTGAAGAAGTTACTGTATTACTGTACTGTAGTACAATATTTCCCTTTGCAATAGAAATTCATGGGGAGGGGTTAGAAAGAGAGCTATAAATAGCAGGTTCCCCTGGTGAAGAACCAGGAATAAATTTGGTGTAAAATCAAGATAAAACAATCCGTTACATGCCCTGATGTCAAGTCCAGCTAAAGCAGCAGAGTACTGACATAATGAGAGCATTGGGTCTATAGACAGAGTGCGGGCTGAGCGTTAGGAGTATACAGCCCTGTCCTTTTATTCTCTGAAGAATGTGCTTAGTCCCGCCCATGGTAAAGACTCTCTTGGATCACCACCTTAACATCTGAAGATTGCGCCCCTGTTAGGAAGGATCATGGTGTATTGCAGTTAGAAGTTGGGGGGGGGGGTTTGGACTTTTTTTTTCCAATAAATACTGTTTTATTAATAAAAAGTTCCTTTCTACCCAGTCCTGCTCTTAGACACGCCTAATACTGCTAGTTCAGGAAAGGACTTTATATTCACATTCAGCTGCTCTAGCTCCAGTGTCAGCAGCCAATTTGCAGCTGGTTTTTAGACCTTAGAAATACTACCACAACCAGCAGGGTATTGCATAATCAATTAAGAATACACATGAATGATTTATTTTGCCCCTACAATTTTAGTTAGCATCAAGCTTTTATCCACAGGTCCTAAATCCTTCACCGATTAAAGCTGTTAGTTGTGACGCAAGGAGGAAAGTAAAGTCTATTGCATCGCTTATGTCAGTTAACATATATTCAAATTACTCTTCTAGGGTCATTTACAAACTAAAAAGTGGTGCTTCTAGCACAACCTGGCAACATGTCTAATGTTTTGCCTTTGATTTGTCACACAAAAATGTCTTGATCTTGATGACACTGCTTCCTCGTTGTATACGAATGTCCCAAAACAGGTGTGTTTTTTTGGAGTTTTTCATATTTTCGTACAGGAATATAACATTAATTAAAATGTGTAAGAAGATGCTAGTTATTAAGCATTTTCAGTCTAGTGCTACTGTTTGGTCCATGAACAACCTGCAATTACGAAACTGTGATGGTACTGGTGCTGTAACTACTATTCTGAATGCAGTCGCTTGTTTTAACCAGTTCACTGTCCCCTTCTCACCCTTGCACTGTGCAATGTGTGGAAGGGCGAGGGATAAACTCACTTCATGGACAGCTCTAGCCTGGATGCTCTTTTACATAAGCCAAGTTTCCCAGTGTTCACAAGCAAGGTTGCATCCCTGCTGTAGACTAAAGAACATTTTTTATTACTTTATTATAATCATATAATATCTTTTGTTTAAAGTAGGTTAAATCACTTAGAGGGATATGCATGAAAGCACCATATCTAAAGTTGTATAATCCTGTATTCCCAGCTATTTAAGTGAAGACAGTTAATATTCCATGATAGCTACAGTATCTCACTTCTATGAATCTCCTTCTTGTCAGTATAATTAATAATAAAAATAGAGATACCAAAAAATAGAGATGAACAAAAATACAGTAGAATTAAAGTACTACTAACCCCCTTATTTTATTTCCCATAATTTTGTGTGTGCAGAATTGAAACCAGGAGGTCTCCAGGAGGGGAACAGCACACGTGTTTAGCACCGGAGGCCCGCCCTGTCCCTGAGATATGTATCTTTTCATGTGCCAATGATTCTAGTACCTTCTGGGAAATCAAATAAAAGCTGCTATCCAAGCTTTAAATCTCATGGGCCGATAGAAAGTGGCAAAGTTATCATAAGATGACATTGCAGCTTTATATGGGTGATTCTAGCAGCTGCATCGGTGCATAGAAAAGTAAATATCTTGGGCACATGAGGGTCCCCAGAGCTCGAAATAGCAATGTCCTGCTCCGCTGGATCCATAGCTTCCAATCCCGGAAAAAATAAGGAATTCCCCAAATGGTAGGATTACTGCTTTAAAGAGTACAAAAAATGGATCGTCCATTGTGGTAAGGAAAAAGTAAATCAGACATTAGAACAAACTTGCTTTAGCTGAAGATTCCAACCTTCAACGTTTTGATGTTATATTTTATTTCTGAAATCACAAGCAAACATACGTTTACAGCCATGCTGTAAATAAAATCACGGCGTGAGTAGGTCTAACACAACTTTTCTAGGGGTGCTGAAGGAATAATATTTGAATGTTCCACTTGTCGCTGCAGTTCATCCGCACAATAAAACTACAAATCACAGTAGGTATGGATGGTTTATTATGGAAATACAGCTTAATTGTGATCCAGCTAATTTGCAGCATGTCATTTAAATTCCAGCAGCGGGCTGCCAAGTACATTGAAAAGCATCACTGTTTTAATTTGTTAATAAGAATGTAATTAAATATTTAGAATTATCCTCCTACAATTAGATGCAGACATGACAAATACATTTTACCATATAAAAATGGGTAAATCTTAATTAGCAGTCTTTATACTATCACAGCTTAATTGACTGGCAACTGTTTCCCTCCGATGCAAATCAAATTCTTACTTATTCTTACTTACTTATCGTTATTGAAGGTGCAATTGCATATTTTGTCATTTAGTCAAATGACTTCATATTTCATGTGCTAAATACTGTAGTTGTGAGGAGCCATGCTGAATTCAATTGAATCTGGTTAGTATTATATGTACCTAGCTTTGATACATACTGTATTTTCTGTGTGTTATCATGTAAACAAATAGAAAGCTTTTGGGTTCTGGCCTATACTAAATGATATTATTGACCATATTAACTCTGAATAGAACTAACACATGCGTGCATTATGCGTAGAATATAAGCCATACCTTTGTTTCAATGGAGCACCAGTTACCGCAGCTTTATTATTGTAGCCAGGTCCGCCTTACCTCCAATGCGAATGGTTGCGGAGGCGTGCCAGTGCATGGAACATTGCGGTGGGAGGCTGCGGCTGATAGATGGGGCAACAGGGTCGCCGATGTCCCGCGGCGGATGGAGGGACAGGTCGCCGCCATCTTTGATGGCCGCGCATGTGCAAAGGCAATCCGTGCATGTGCAGAGGAGCCCTGATGTCCGGGCGCCAATTATGGAGCTCTCGCATGTGCAGAGGCTTCTCAGTAGGGGTAGCCATCTTAGAAAGTACTCTGCAGGGGAACGACATCTCCCAGGAGCCTTTGGGATGGCCCGATTATGAGACGGGCACAGCAAATAGGGCTGCTGTATTCACGAGTCCCAGGGAGTACAGTTTGGCATGAAGCAGGTCCACGCCAGTCAGAGCAGGGATACAGAGAGGTAAGGTAGTGTCTGGGTGCAGGTGGCTCCCAGACTAGGCCAGATGCCCCCCTTAGGCCCCGACGCACACCAGATTGTGGCTGCTACAGGGAAAGCCCATAGCTAGGGACATTTCCTGAAGCACCCGGGCAGGTACCACACAAAGTGCACCAACAATTCACGGGATAGCGCTATTCAATACACTTTTGGGTGACCCTGGAATTGGGGGGAAAGGACATCAGGGATATTGATGCCAAGCACCCTATGTACTTTGGGGACACTCACTTGGTGTATTGAGGTTGTGTGTGGGCTATATACTGGGGGGTACAGATTGCGTATTGTGGTTCAGTAAAACCTGTTACTATATATCATGTGTGAATTTACTATTTCATTCCTATGAGGGGCTTATCCCGCTACGCTGGGATCCCTCTCAGGTGGAGGCGCTGCACCGAGGCGACCAAGGAACACCCTACACTCCCAGAGGCGGAGGCTCAGACCTTCTGGTAGCCAAAAATGTAACAGCAGTACTGGTGGTTCCTTTTTGTGCGGGGAAAAGGGGCTATACTATAATGTTAGCACTAATGCAGTACTTTTATGTTAACGGGTGCAATAATGTCTGCTACTGTAAGTCTGTTTATAATTGAATGTATATAAAGGTATTATTTATGAAGTACTAAAGGAACTCATTCAAATAGAGTTTAGTTTTATATAAATACATACAAACATGTATATTATATCTACTACTAAATATTTAATCTCATTTTATATCAAACATTGATTAGTAAAAATGCTCTACAAAGGTTGCTGCTTAAGTATTAGCTAAAGCAAGTACAAGGATTGTTGTGCCCCCAGAGACTTATTTTTCTATTCAATGCTTGCCCTTACTGAAGATCTAAATTAAAGTAGTACTCCAAAAGCACACACAAACTACATAAGAGTAGTTTGGGGACCCACATGTTCAAAATTTGTATAGTACATCAAACTGTAGTTCACATATCACTGTAAAGTATAAAAAAATTATATTTATCAAGCTCCCAAACGTACCGTATTAATAAATTGATGCCTTTTGTAGTCAATATTAAAATGTTTGGTCAGCAATATTGGGAAGAAATCTTTCATCCTGTCTCAGTTGGATTTGCTAATGTACCCAATGATTATTTAGTTAAATTCTCACAACTGTGTAATTTGAGTGCAGGCTATTGTGTGATATCCAAAGTCCCAAATGCATAATCCACATTTGTGTGAGAATATTTATGAAATTCCAACATATTCAACAACATTTTCGAAAACATTTTCATGAATGTTGGTGTCAATTGTCACATATCTGTGACTTTTAACCAGATGTGTGTCGAGAATTTATAAAATTGCTACACGTGCTGACATTTTTACCATCCTATCTATTAGGTGACTTTATGATAATGACTGATGAATAGCAAATAAAACTTACGCTACAGTATATTGAGCCAAATTTTGTATAATTTATAGCGAATAAAAATACCACTTGCGTGTTACGTTTGCATGTCTCCAAAAGGTCTCCAACCCTGTCTTTCCCCATTATCGTTTAGCAAATAATGTTTCCAATGCAGCAAGATTTTCTGGGTAATCACATGCAAATGAGCACTCACAGTGAGTCACTCTTACTTATTATCCATTGTAACATGGCTCCCTGTAAGCTTATGGTTACTGTAGGCCAGGTCCTTTAACACATTTATATTTGTGGGATTATTCAATAGGCAAAACAAGGCAGTGAAATAAAATGGGGTTTATTTGGATAAAACCTCGGAAATACAATAAAACAAAATACAGAAATACACACATTTACTGGGGTCTGGGGTATGAGATTTAGCCTTTTTTAGGTGCAGGCGCCCACTTGCAAGAGATTACCCTGATTGGAACCTTGTTCCGGACGTCCTGGACCGAGATTCAGCAGAAACTCCTGACTGGGACCTTGTCCCGATAGTCCTGGAACTGTTTTCAGCAGGAACTCCGGACCGGGACAGCTACATTCTCAGAGGAGAACTTGGTCCTCGCGTCTGACTTAGGGCCTCATGCAGTAAAAGCCGATAGAAATTATCGGCAGGGTTTTGAAATTGCCATTTTTTTGCCGCGTTGCTCTCACGGTATGCAGAAAGGCCCAAATACCTGTGAGGGCAACATTTCCAAATATGGTGAGTTGCGGCGGCGATAGGATCTGCCCTCCCATAAGGGCTCACCCGGCGAGTTGTATCTGTTGCAGAGAGAGATCCGCCTCTCTCTGCGAAAAATCTCGCTGGAAACAAAAATATTTTTACATTTAAATGTTATTACTAAAGTAGTGTATTGTCTCAGGGAGTCTCGGGAGCAGAACCGTGTTTTTTTCAGGTCCGGGGACCCCCTCCTTCCCGAGATACAGGCCCCATTATAGGGAGCTGGTATCTCCTATGCATGGAAATCTCTTGCGTCACGTGATGAGACCCCCTGCTACAATACACTAGTAATAACATTTAAATGTAAAAATATTTAGTAAGCACCAATACACCACCCACCAACCTGTGCCACCCCATAAATGATTTTTTTACACACACAATTAATACCCCAGGCCGGCGGGTACCTGGTGCTTCCAACAAGTTTCTGCATGCCCCACAGTGCACCCCGGGGGGTACCCACAGGTGTCTGTGGGCCTCCAGGTGGTCCCCACGGGTGTCTGTAGGCCTCCAGGTTGTCCTCACGGGTGTTTGGGGGCCCTTTGGTGGTTCCCACGGTTGGTTCCCACGGGTGTCTTGGGCCCTCGTGGTCCTTGAAGAATTTCGCAGAGAGATGCGGATCTCTCTGCAGCAGATACAACTCGCTGGGTGAGCCCTTATCGGAGGGCAGATCCTATCGTCGCCGCAACTCGCTATATTTGGAAATGTTGCCCTCACAGGTATTAGGGCCTTTCTGCATACCGTGAGAGCAAAGCGGCAAAAAAATGGCAATTTCAAAACCCTGCCGATAATTTCTATCGGCCTTTACTGCATGAGGCCCTAAGTCAGACGCGAGGACCAAGTTCTCATCTGCTAATGTAGCAGTCCCGGTCCGGAGTTCCTGCTGAAAACAGTTCAAGGACTATCGGGACAAGGTCCCAGTCAGGAGTTTCTGCTGAATCTCGGTCCAGGACGTCCGGAACAAGGTTCCAATCAGGGTAAGCTCTTGCAAGCGGGCGCCCTGCATGTAGGAAAGGCTAGATCTCATACCCCAGTAAATGTTTGTATTTCTGTATTTTGTTTTGTTTTATTTCCTAGTTTTTTTTTTCCAACTTCAAATTTATTGTAAAGAGTTTTCAGTACATATAGTATCACAGTACATATAAAATAAATATCTCATATATAACATTACAGTGCGATGCCTAAGTTCTCTCCTGAGTACCTGTGCAAAATGAATGTTGATATATATCTAGCTTTCTATAAAAACACAGAAAAAACAGGCGCACTCATAGCGTAAAATAGTATAACAATAAAGTTTATGGAATGAAGGATTTAAAAAAAGTATTTTTAAATCCTTCATTCCATAAACTTTATTGTTATACTATTTTACGCTATGAGTGCGCCTGTTTTTTCTGTGTTTTTATAGATATCTTCAAGGAAGTGGTGTTCCCTTCATTCGGGCTGCAGAGACTCTTTTGGATAGCAATTGGAGTATTTTTTAGGATTTGTATTTTTTATATATTTATTTTTCTGGACATTTTCCTTTTTTCTTTTGTATGTTTTTTATTGTTCTATTGTATTAGTTATATATTTTGTATTTGTTCCACTGTGCATAGTATAGGTTTTACATATATCTTTTAGAGGTAATATATATAGTGGTTCAGGTTGGCGCCAATTTTTTCTTTTGTTGGTATATCTAGCTTTACCTTATGCGGTACGTTAGGGTAGTTGCATTTGTAGGTAAAATAAAATAAGGACAGGGAAGGGGAGGTGGAGAGGGATGAAGGAGGGGAGGGGGGGTGATGACCCCGGGGACGCGGACACCTCCTGACTTTGTAATGGGATTGATGTTCAGTTCGCGACATGCATCATTCCTCAGCCCCTGTCGGGTTGGCTGATGAGCCTCTTATATCGTATTGCTTCCCTCTATGTGGCCAGGCCTCTCCCGGCGGAGTGCACGTCCTCTGAGTGAAAACGCATGTATAACTATCATTGCCAAATTGTGGCTACCTCAACCCCGGGGATATCTATCTGTGCCAACCAAGGCGTCCAGACTTTTAGGTATTTGGCGCCAGTGTCATTAACTAAGCTCGTTAGTTTTTCCATCTGGCATATGTACCACATTCGATTTCGAATTTTGGGGATGTTTGGGATCTCGGGTTGTTTCCACATAGCTGTGATCTCGCATCTCGTTGCTGTTGCGAAATGTGCAACTAATTTATTTCCAGTTTTATAGAGACCCGGCCATGACCTATTCAGAAGGAACAGCCACGGGTCCGGGGGAATTGTGAGGTCAAAAATCCTCTGGATCCAATTTCTAATTTCTTCCCAAATGGGTGAGATTTGAGGGCATGACCACAGCATGTGCAACAGGTCGGCCGATTCTCCACATTGTTTTGGGCAGAATGGAGAGTATCCTGGCACAAACCTTTATAATTTTAGTGGGGTAAGGTATCACCTCATCAATACTTTATATGCATTTCCTTTCAGAGTCGTACAAATAGAGCTTTTGGCGGCCGCCTCTAGTATGGCCGACCAGTCCTCCTCTTCCAGGGCCTCTCCCAGATCCGTCTCCCACCTGATTCTATATGCTAGTTTTCGCTCTTGTTGTGCATTCCCAGAACCAACTATTTCTCCATATATCTGCAATGTAAGTCCCCGTGTGTCTGTTTGTGTCAGACAGAGCTTTTCAAATGTGGTTAATGGCGGGTAGGGCGAATTCTTGTTAAAGTATGCCCTGATCTGAAGGTATCGGAAAAATTCGGAATGTGGGATATTGTTCCCGGATTTGATTTGTTCAAATGATTTAATTTTATTTAGTATCCCCTCCAGATCTCTGAGCCAAATATATCGATATTGTTTCCAAATCCTTGAGACGTTTTCTGCTAGCCCTGGCGCAAAGTCGGGGTTGCCCCACAATGGGGACATCAGTGAGTGTTTGGATGTTAAGGTATATTTAAATTTAGCGTCCTCCCAAATTGACAATGAGTTGATCATCGAGGAAAGCGGCCGTTCAGCCCATTTAATGGCTGTTTTGGGTAACCAAAGCAGATTGTCTAACTCCAATGGGAAGTAGACCGATTTTTCCAGATCCACCCATCTTTTCAATGCTGGGTCGGTCTGCCATTGTGTGAGTTGACACAATTGCGCCGCTTTATAGTAAGATAACAGGCAAGGTACCGCTAAGCCTCCTGATCTGGTGGTCCTTTTCATAATTGTCTTGTTTACTCTCGTTTTTTTCCCTCCCCATATGAAGTTGGAGATTTCAGACTGAAGTGAGAGTATTTCCTTCGGTCTCAGTGGCACTGGCAGAGTCTGAAAGAGGTATAGGATATGGGGAGGAGATTCATCTTTACACTATGTATCCTGCCAATCTAGGAGATCCTATATGGCATCCACTTTCTCAGATCATCCTTTAGGGTTCGAATTAGTTTGGGATAATTTGCTTCGTAGATGCCCTTATAATCTTTAGTGATATGGACTCCTAGGTACTTAATATGTTTTGGTTGTCAATTGAAATTGAAGTTCAGACTCAATAGTTTTTCTGTTTCTTTTGGGAGGCTGATATTCAGGGCCTCTGATTTGGTTTGATTAATTTGAAATCCAGATATCTTATGAAATTTTTCCAATAGAGCAAACAGGTTCGGCAGAGAGGTAAGGGGTCTGGAGATCACCAGCAAGATGTCGTCTGCGTACAGGGCAACCTTGTGGGATTTCGAGTCTATAGTAATCCCTGAGATATCCGGGTGTTACGGATCTGCGCCGCGAGAGGTTCCATACACAGGGCGAATAAAAGGGGAGATAATGGGCACCCCTGACGTGTGCCACTTTTAATTTGGAATGTATTTGATGGGAAGCCCTGGTGTATAACCATAGCAGCGGGGCCAGAGTACAACGCCATTATTGCACCACTCACCTTATCCCCAAAGCCAAATGCCCCAAGCGTCTGTTGTAGGTAAGGCCAGTCAATCCTGTGAAAAGCTTTTTCTACATCCAGACTTAACATCATAGCTTGTATTTTCTTATTATTTGATATCTCTAGCAGATCAATAATTCGTCGGGTGTTGTCCGCTGCTTGTCTATCTTTAATAAAGCCGACTTGATCTGGATGTATGTCTGGGCAGGATGTGACTCAATCTATTGGCTATTAGTTTGGCGTAAATTTTAACGTCAGTATTAATGAGGGAGATTGGTCGATAACTTTTGCAGTCTTGCGGATCTTTTCCATCTTTATAAATCACTGAGATAGACACCTGAAGCATCCGCTCCGGGAACGGGGCTCCCGCCAAAACAGCGTTAAACATTCGGAGCAGCCATGGGGCCAGGTTCTTAATGAACTTCTTATAAAACAGCCCTGAGTAGCCATCTGGGCCCGGGGCCTTTGAAGGCTTGAGGTCAGCGATGACCTGGGAAAGTTCCTCTAATGTGAACTCTGCTTCCAACACCTCTCTGTCCAACCCACTCAGCCCCGTCAGATTGGCGCTCGTCAGAAAATCTACCACAGCCCTTGCGGTTTTGGAATTATGTGCCACTTTCTCTCCATCATATAGATTTTCCTAAAATGATTTGAATTCTTCCACTATGTTTTTTGGATTGGATGTAGAGGCTCCAGTTTTTAAGCGGATCGCCTGAATGTTATAATTTGATTGTTTGGCCTTTAATTTGCGTGCTAGCATGGTATCTGGCCTGTTTGCCTTTTCATAGTATTTCCTTTTTGACCAACTCAAGGATTTGTTTGCCTGTGAGGCCAGCAGTAGATTAAGTTCAATTTTGGTGTTCTTTATCTCAGCTAATATCTGAGGGTCAGTTCGTTTTTTTGTTTTGTCATGAGGGCGTGTAGTTTGTTTTGGAGTGCTATCATTTTATTGTTTCTTTCTCTTTTTCTGCATGCTGCTATGCCAATTAGTGTGCCCCTTATGGTTGCCTTATGGGCCTCCCAGAGGGTAAAGTATGATTTTACCGAACCACAATTTATACTAAAGAACTGGTTTATTTCCTCACTCACTGCCCCACATATATCTGGGATTTGTAAGAGTGACTCATTAAGTTTCCAGTTTGCGCCAGGCCTATCAGAATGAATTTGAGTGCACCGTAGTTCTATGGGTGCATGGTCAGACCATGAAATATCATGGATCCCTGTATAGGAGACCAAGGGGACCAGTCTACTAGAGATGAATAAATAGTTGATTCTGCTATATGCATCGTGGGGGTGGGAATAGAAGGTGTAGTTTTTCTCTGTGGGGTGTAACTCCCTCCAGATATCAGTTAACTGATTTTTCTTGAGTCCCGCCTTTAAAGCGTCTAGAGCCCTCTTCCGACCACTCCTAGGCGTGCCAGTTCTATCTAGCTTCGGATTCATCGTAAGATTAAAGTTACCCGCTAGGATAATGTGACCTTTGGCTGCCTGGTGCAGTTTTTGAAAGAATCCTCTAAGAAAATCATGGCTTTGCTCACAAGGAACGTACAGCGAAGCCAGAGTCACCGGTTGCTCGTGAATAGTTACCACAACAATCAGGAATCTGCCTGCACTGTCCCTCCTGAGTGTCTGCAACGCAAAGGGAACGCTATTATGGAAGAGAATCCCTACCCCTCATTTTTTCTCCAGCGCAGATGCTAGATAGAATTGTGAAAATTGTTTATCTAGATATTTAGGTGAGCTACTGGTGCTGAAGTGGGTCTCCTGAAGGAGGACAATGTCCGCCTGTTTACTTTTGTAATCTATGAATGCGGCTTTCCTTTTTATGGGGCTGTTAAAACGTTAACATTATTAGATATAATATTTATCGCCATTTACGTTTCGGTATGTGTATGCGGCGTCTTGCTGTGATACTGTATTTGTGTATCTTGATTCTGAATAGGTGGGTGATACCTGAGCGAACACTGAAGCTCCCGTATGGAGTGGTCCTCTGTGACCTCCTACTGGATGGGCTCTGCGCCCCGGTGAGGGTAAGTTTCCTGGGAAGGGGGGGTGGGGAGGGGGCGGGGAAACACACAAAAATAAAAATGAAAAGAACCGTGTCTGGGGTGAGCCAGAACCGGCTCTTCTGCCCTACGGATTGGACAGCTGCCTGGCACCTCTGGGGTGTGCTACCAGGCATCCTTAGTTCTGTCCTCTGTAGGGATGAGCGGTCCCCATGGACTAGCTCCATGAGGCACCTCTCGAGGCGCCGACGAACTACCAGGGTAGTTCATACCGGCAATTTGGCGTAGTATAATTAGTGGCACAGTATGAGCGAAAAGCACCATAACAGAACCGAGCAACTTTAACTTAACTTAACTTTAGCTGAGCTGCCGTGGCCGGACGCCCGGAGACCCCCCACTGACCGGATGGTTTCCTCTGTCGCCGTCGCCGCACCTCCCCCCGCTCTGCTATTTTCTCTATCTCTTATTCCTCGTCCATGCCCTCCGGCCAGGGCAGGGTCGATTCAGGGTCCGTGTCCCTGTCGGGTAGAGGTGCGTGCGAGGCGGACCCCATCGTGGGTATCCCCGGACTCCCAGCCCCGCCGCCCACTGTGAAGGCAAAAAACCCCGTGATATACAACAACATTTGGCTATCTCTTAAACTAGATAGTAATCAACTTAAGATAACAACGATAGGCATCTCTGATAATGACCATATCCCTTTAAACAAACGTTCTGACCCTTTCAGATGAGGGATGTCCAGTGTACGCAATTCCCCCTTCCCCCGTCCCCCATCAGATCCCCTCTCAATCCCCTATATGAGCATGGCCGGCGATTAAAAATCGGGGATCCCCGGGCTAGTTTCCTCCCACCTGGTATATGTGGCCTGAATACCACTTGTGGATTCCCCGGGGGGTGGGGGGGCGAACAGCCACCCGAGCTGGCCGCCTCTCCCTATCTAAACCTTATGGGCCTGGTGATTTTCCCTGTGGTGTCCCTCAGGCAAACCCTCTCCCGTCTCTCCTCCCGTAGAGTCCCCAGCTGAGGCTGCATCCTTTTTGCTCCTGACACGGTGGAAGCCTCCGTCCGCTGATCCGGATGGGTATTATCCCGGTGTGCGTGGGACCTGAAATTCCGCTTTCGTAGGGGTTGCAGGGTCAGGTGAAAGGCGCTCAGAATACGTCACATTGATGATGCGCAGCTGTCTCCCTCGTTGCGGCGCCGCCTCCACTGCCTTCGCGCCCTCAGCCAGGGTTCCCGCCACCTAGCTCCGAAGATGGCTGCCTGTTTCCACTGTGGCCTGCAATGCCTGAAGGTGACCACCAGGGGGGGGGGGGGCAGTGAAAAGAAACTCCTGTTAGCGGCCATGTGTTCTGTGGAGGGGAAATGGGGAGAGTCTCCTTTAACTGCCTGATTGGACTTGGCTGCTGCAGGAGAACTCGACTTTTTACTGGTCAGCAGCTATGGAGGTCCCCACTCTTCTCCAGGACATCTCCAGCGCAGGATCAGGCTCCGGATTCAGGTGAGGAGGTTGGGAGGGACCGGCGCTAGGTGTTCTCTGCAGCAGACCCAGCTTTTTTAGGAAAGCGTCGCCATCTTCTGCCTTCTTTATAATGTGAACAACCCCATTTTTTAGTACAAGAAGGGCAAACGGGAACAGCCATCGATATCTGACCCCTTTGTCTTGTAGAATTTTTGTAATGGGGTCCAGATTTCTCCATCTGGCAGATAGAGTCTTTAATGCGGTAATAGTGGAACCGCACTATTATGTCTCGGGGGGGGTCCCCTGCTTGTGGTTCTAAGCGTAGCACTCTATGGCAACGGTCAAGATGCAGGTCGTGCTCAGCTTTATAAGGGAGCATGTGCTCCAGCCATCTTTGCACGAATTCCTCGGGGTTATTGATGGTTTCTGGGACCCCTCTTATACAGACGTTGTTCCTGCGGTCCCAATTCTCGGTATCTTCCTGCTTATCCGCGATCTCGCGGACCTTATCCGCCAGCTGGGAGACTGTTTTATTTGTTTGTATCAGGGCCCTCGTCTTGGTATCTACTTGTGTCAAGGTGATGTGAGAAAGGTCCCGCACGACTCCCCTGAATCTCGTTTCCTTCGGGGTAGTGGTTGGACTTGCTTCTCCCAAAGTGGGTATTTCTTCTCCTTTTCTCTTTGTTCTAAAAAAGAGGTAGTTTTGTGTGATTTGTTAGGTGAAATTGTATTACCAGTGTGGCTGTTGGGTCCCTTGTGAGATGTTTTAGATCTTGCCCCCTCCCTCACCGCCCCCACACCCTGCTCTTGGATGTCTAAGTTGTCCTCACAATCAACTCTTAAAACAGAGTAATGATTGGAGGTGGAACAGTTTGCAGAGGGAGTGTCGGGTAAGGGGCAAGGTCTATCACTTTTGTCTTTCTTGTCCAACCGTACTTCTTTTATCAATGTAATGATTTCATTTTTCTCTATTTCATTAGATATAGGTTTCTTGTAATGTTTATTGCCTCTATTTTCTTCTCTATAACCGGAATAGGATCGACCATATCTGTGATGTTTATTAAAATCTTTATTCCTCTTCCAGTTTCTAACTCTATTATTAGCATATTCATCCTTATCACGTTTAAGTTTGTTTGTTTTTCTCTCAATAATTTCTTTTTCAAATGAAATTACTCGTTTGTGTACTAATTCGTCTAATGAGATGAATTCTTCCTTTCCTTCAAATGGTTTTATAATCGCCTGTACCTGGGCTATCTCTCTCCCTAAGACCTCCAATCTCTCTTCTCTATAGGAGATTAGAAGCTTAATGAGAGAGATAGAGCAGTCTTCCAAAATGGTATTCCAACTGGCTGTAAATGTCTCATTTGCCTCAAAGGTTGGTTTCTTTGTTATCCTAAGTCCTCTCGGGACCAATTTAATATCCAAATAATTTTGGAGTGAGAGCAGATCCAGCCAGTTTTTCATCTCATCCTTGGTAACATTTTCCAACTCTTGAAAATTATTTTTTAAATCAACATTACTCTCCTGGAGTACAATGGGGTCCTCATCAACAATATTGGCAAATCTGTTCCTCCTAGCAAACCTAAAGATTAGCACATGACAATTTATTACCTGATAACTTATTATCTGATATTACAATTCATGAGGAAGATCTGAACTCATCAGTAGATCCCAATCCATCTTTACGAACTGACCCTGAGAGCAATATAATTTACAGGTCATCACCTTTTGCTCCAAAATCGGTATATTTCCCCTACCAATCAAAGGGGAACTTTATCGATACTTTTTATACACTGGTTCTTGGGGACCTTGAAAGGTTGTGCCAAAATAATGTGGAACTGAAACACAGTAATTTAACTAAAGAAGAGACTGCAACCATGATCAATATAAAGAATAACTTTGATCTTATAGTCCGCCAGGCAGACAAGGGTGGTGCTATCGTTCTACAGGATCGTGTTGATTATATATGCGAAGCCCATCGCCTTCTACATGATTCTGTATCCTATACTATACTAGATGAGGACCCAGTTATGGGCTATCAGTCGGAATTTCAGAATCTCCTCCAGGAAGCACTTAATAAAGGGATTATCACTAATTTAGAGAAACAAATTTTATTCACTAAACACCCTAGAACACCTATATTTTATCACCTTCCAAAATTGCACAAAGATAAAGTGGGGTGGGGGTGGGATCGATGACGTCCAACTTGTCCCAATATATTGACTATTATTTACAACCATATGTCACAAAGTTAAAATCACATATTAGGGACACGTTGCATGTCATCGATTCCACCTCTGATATTATTTGGAAGGATACCTTTCACTGGATTACATGTGATGTATCCTCAATATACACCTGTATTGATCACACTAAAGGTATCCAGGCTATTAATCACTTTTTTGAATTAGACACTAACCTTCACCCTTCACAGAAAACTTTTCTTTTAGCATGCATTCAATTTATTTTAAGTCACAATTATTTCTTATTTGAAGACACATATTATTTACAAATCTGTGGAACGGCTATGGGTACCAGATTTGCCCCCAGCTATGCTAATCTCTACATGGGACTGTGGGAGAGTACCCATGTGTGGGAGAATGCTAGTCTGAGGGGTGGTCTGGTTTACTATGGCCGTTTCATAGATGATATTATTTTCATTTGGGATGGTGATAGGGATATCCTGGAGGAGATTCTGTCATCCTTCAATACTAACGAGATGGGCCTAAAATTTACACATACTGTACACCCTAGCACCATTGTCTTTTTGGATTTGGAACTATATATTGGCAAAGAAAATCAGAGTCAGACAAGAACACACTTTAAATCAGTGTCAGCTAATAGCTATTTACATTATGGTAGCAACCACTACAAAAAGTGTCTAAACAACGTGCCTAAAAGTCAGTTCTACAGAATCAGGCGCAACTGCTCAGAGGACTCTGACTTTACATTACAGGGGAGGGATCTATCTAAAAAGTTTATAGAGAAGGGCTATGATGTGTCTGTTGTTAATAAAGCATTTCAGGATGCAAGTCTTATAAAAAGAGATACACTTCTGGAACAATCAAAAAACAAATCTGAATCATTGCGTGTAAGTAGAAAAAAGGAGTACAAATCAAATAATGCACCGAAATTTATTACACAATTTAATCAGTCTGCTCACCAAATTAGAAATATTTTAAATTGTCACTGGAAAATAATACGCAATTATCCAGTAATTGGCCACCTAGTACCTGAATATGCTCCAACTGTATTCAGAAAAGAGAGGAGTATTAAAACATTGCTGGCATCAAGTAAACTCAAAACCAAAAAGATTACTAATCAAAATATGGCTCTAAAGGTGGGGAACTTTGAATGTGGAAGAGGCCGATGTCTTACTTGTAAACATTTGACAAAATCTAATAAATTTACATCACACTCAAATGGTACGTCATATGAAATAAAAGACCATATAAATTGTCTAACTGAATATGTTGTGTATCTCATTTCATGCGAATGTGGCACACAATATATAGGCCGTACATCTAGGGCTCTTAGTACACGATTCTTGGAGCATCGGCGAAACATTATAAATGGGTGTCAAACACACAGCCTCTCCCGTCATTTTTGTACTAGTCACAACAAAGATCCTAAATCCCTTTCTGTCATGGGCATTGAGTTCATCCCCCCCTCCTATATGGGAGGAGATCGCTTTCTAAAGTTATGTACCCGAGAAACTTACTGGATGTACATTTTGGATACCACTCATCCCAAGGGACACAATGACCACATTGACATTAGTACCATAGTTTGAACACCCCTAATGCCTAGCATTCCCTTTGGGCTATGGTCTTTTGTCTGGTCATTGTGATTCAATTCATTTATCAAGGGTATTGGTTAGCTTCGTGCTCGGTACGATTCACTTCCACAAATGGTCAATTTTGATTTTATTTTCATTTTTATTTATCTATTCATTCATTTTTACAATTACTATTTTTATTTTTATTTTGATTTTGTTTTTATTTTCTATGATCCCCATTATTTTCCTCTCATACAACTCACAATATTCACACACTTATATTCATTCATTAAACACTAATATTCACATATAATACACTTATTTATATACACACATAATGTATATTTTCATTAGAACACAGACACCAACACAATATTCCAATATATTACTATTTATTATTTTTCAATATGTATGACAACATCCTTCATGCACATGTTTAATTAAACATCACAATATTTAAAATCACATTGCAAGTCACCTTCACTTCCTTTTCTCTGTTGTTGCTTTGGATCCATCTAACTTTGCCTCCTCTGACTCCATGCTGGCATCCAAACATTGAGTAACTATCTTGGTGATAAATTAGTTAACTATCCTGGTGGTAATTATGGATTAATGTATATGATGTCAGTGATTTGTATTTTGGACTAACCAATTATTGTTGTTTTTTAAGAAGTCTTTTAAGAAATTATTTATATTAATTATATAATTTAGTTATAGTGGGTCATTTATTATTAGTCTCTCTGTCTGATAAATAATAAACAATTAAGTAATATAGATTAGACTAAATCAATTATAATTATATTGATATGTATATCACTACCCAATGAGTTATTATTTTTTAATATATTCCTCAGATATGATTTGTTATATTCCTCTTTTCTGTCTGTCTTGAAATAATCTCCAGTAATCTAATCAAAATACATTTTCTAGTGCTGTTTGTTGACTAATCTCTAGATAATCCACTCAATTATTTATATTGATAATATCAGCATTGTTGCTATATTTACATTGCGTACACTACTCCTTAATAATCAATGGGGTCCTCATAATATGTGCTACTCGTGTATCTATACTTATATGCACTGTGTAATTGCTCCATTCAAGGTATATATATTTATATATGTAATTGACTAATTGACTGTTTTAAATACTTTATTGGCTAAATTGCTGGTTACCTCCCTATAAATACTAAGGACTGGTGCTTGGAGGGGATCCCCTGAAGAAGTCGTCATTTGATGACGAAACGCGTAGGGCGTGGCTAGACTCTGGCCGCCATTTGCCCACGAACACTGCTGCAGTTTGATTGTTGAATTTTGGCTCCCGTGTGCTGCTCTCCCGGCTTACAACCAATTACATCAGTTACATTGGAAGTGTTTGTTTCCTGGAGGGACCTGTTCTATTGAACACCGAAGGCGAAGGACCCCTCTTCCGGTTCCGGTTCCACGGAGGTGACACACGTGACGACGCCATTGATTGCGGACGGACGCTGGTGATCGAGCTGCATGGCACATGAGAGCCTATCTCGTACACGCCTATACTTGCTGTACTTTTGTGAGTGGGCATTTGTAAGATTTTATGTTCATTCAATACATTTTTATTGTGGTAATGCACTAGGTGTGCGCCTGTTTCTTTCTCTTTCCTTTTTATATATATATATATATATATATATATATATATATATATATATATATATATATATATAAATATATATATATATATATATATATATATATATATATACAGTAATACATGATCTGATCTGTTAGGGGATTTATATTAAAAATTTAGATCAAATTCTCTTACTTGCGCCTTGTTTTAGAACTTGAAACCTGCCCCATGTCGACAGTCAGGCCGATTGGTTAAAGGTCAACCCAATAAGCAAGCTAAGATAACCAGCCCATAATATAATATATGGACTGGTGATCTTAGCCTGCTACTATATGGTCATCAGAACACACATTTAGAAACTCTAACAAGAATATGCAGACTGTACATTACGTTATGCTCAAGTATACACACCCAGTCACTCTCACATACGATCACCCCCAGAAGCACAAACACTGTCACATATAGAGATGTTTCTGTGTGGGGAGGATGCAATACCTGATTCACTGGCATCTTTCATATACACATGTAGCAGATATTATTGCAACTGTTAACGAAATGCATTGCGTTAACGCGGCACTTTATTAAACCATAGTGCTATAGAAAACCACAGCTAAGCAGGTAATAAGTTATTTTGCTTGTTAACTCACATTAGCAGGGGTAATAATGTCTGCTACATCTATGCAGCAGTTTGCACATTTTTTTTGCGTGGTCCTTCTCTTCATTTGTTCTTTAAATGACATTATTGTTATACTGTAGCCCATGGTACTTATCACTTTTCATGCACATCTCTCTTGTTGATATTGTTGTTAATAAAAAGCATGAACAGCACAGAATATCTCAGAGGATAGAGTTCTAACACACCATGAAACCTATAGATGGGATTTGGAAGCTACTGTTGGTTGGATTTTCATTACAAATTAGAGACCTTTACCCAGACTCCTCGCAATGTATGCTTGTAACACCTGTTAAATTTGGCAGTCAACCATTGCTCTCCTAGCCAAGATTCCTACACAAAATGATATCCCAATTGCTATTATTTTCATACTTATTACAACCTAGAGCATTGGCAAGAGGAAAGATGATACAGAAATATGTTCAAACAGATTCGACTGATGAAACACATTTTTTGTAAAGGTCAGTTTGTAGATATGCATCATTTGGCACATTTAAATTCGTTTTTCTACAATGCATGGAAAGATATTCTGCCAGCGTGACACATTGCCTCTGCCGCAGGATTGATTTGTCTAACTGTGTATTTACTGTATATGACATTTTGTAACAGCAAACCCTGTATCCATTATCCTGATCAACACATATTTATTAAAACCATTGTTTAGAATTGTTTTGTTGTTGTCATACTGCAGCTGGTATAGCTAGCTTTGGATATGGAATGTAATGGAATATGTTTGTTTGAGTTGCCAATAACTTCTGAAATGTTTGATGTATGTGACACTTGAATTATACTAGTAGAATAACCCCGACATTTCTCGGTGCCTCCAAAATTTGTGATATTGAGAGTTTGTAAAGTACAGTTTATTTGAATGATATTTGTACATTTGCTTGGGTAATCGACTGTTACTATTTTACATATCCAAAAAACAATTGGGATTTGTAGACTAAAAATTCTAGATGACATATTTGAAGTGCTTTGCACATTTTTGTTGTTATTCTTAAATCTTTTGTATTTGTGGCTACCTCGCCTGACTAGGTAGCACTATGAATTCAGACTTAGCTTGAGGAGGTATTGCAGGGATACCTTTTACATTTTGGCCTAGATCTGTTAAATTAGTGCTCATAACGTGACGTTACCTAAAACAGAAATGGACATTATGGTCCCTGGGTTACCATGGTATCCACAAGTCTATTTATATGCAAAAACCATGGCGGTACTACGTATCATTTGCATTGGGATTTCATCACATTACAAACCTTTAGCGCAAATGTGCACATAAGTGTTAACAAACATTATACTAACAATTAATACAATGAACATAAACATTAAGAAAGACTTGCACACATATGCCATGAGAAATGTACCACGCATGCACCATACATTAACAGCCTGCACTCATTGAAACATAAAGCAACATAATGTACAGTAATTAATAATAAACAATCAAGAATTTAAAAAAAATGTATACAAAAATGCTAAATCTTTAATCTTCAAACAGAAGCACGTCGATGTGTTAAAGCAGCAAAATGGCAGAACAAGCCTCAACAGTTCAGCCAGGTAAAGCAGCATGCACAACAATGCTCAGATATACTACTGCACATACAGTATATTAACAAATGGCATAGTACACAATTATGCCATGCTTTATGGAGAGCAGTGGTACTGCAACAGTGCTGCTGATAAAAAAACAATTTGGAAGGCCATTCTGGATTGCATCAGTGCTCTCGGACATGTGTTCAAGGCACAGTGATACTAACAAGCATTGGGCCAACAGCAAATGCAAGCCCCAGATTGTTGGCTAAACAGAACACGGAGTAAGGAAAAACTGCAGGTGCACCACCTGTTGAGCGCCAACTTGCAGCATACGAGCGCCACACGATGGAGGTTATAGCTACAGTGCAGATCTGGAATTCCATGACTTATGGATACAGATGACTTGCATAATGAGGAAGTCGGTAAGTAATTGAAATCCATAACTACAGTACGTAGCTATTAACTGCAGTTTCACAGTGTGATAATGATCCACTCCACATATTCTTCTGTTTTACCTCCATTTGTATTGTATTGGATGCAAGAGCAAAGGAAAATAAAAAATCCGGTGTTTAAAAAATATTGCATATATTTTTAAGCGTTAGGAGGTAATTCTATGTATGCCGTAGCAACCGCACGGACCATTTTCGTTACTGAAGTTGATTGGAAATGTTTGGCCAAAAAACGCCTAAGCTGCAATTTCGGTGTATATTGAACAACGTAGACAGGAGAGAGAAGAATCCCTGTTGCAAGCACTCTATCTCTACTAATTAAATAATAATAATATAATATTTTAATATACTTAATGGACAAAAGAGAGAAAACCAGAAATCTAATATTAAAACCTGAGGCTGCGCTTATAGTGACGGTGACGGCGACAGCGGCGCGATGTCACGTCAAAACAAATGCATTACCGCCATCGCGTGTGCTTATAGTACATGAAATTAGTCATGGAAATTCAATGTTATTGTAATTTGAGATGTTCTAGCTGGGAAATTATTGTACCACTTTTTTTATCATATACAGAGGCGGCACACTTTATTCTAACTTGGCTGGTGCCGCAAGCCGGGAGATTTCCCGTCTTGCTCGTTTTTTTCCCTCGGCGTGAAGCGAGTCATCGATGCGCGGTTACGCTTCATCGGGAGCGTGCGCGCATGGCGCGCATGCCCAGGGCTACCCGAGGGAGCCCTTGGTTGCTGTAGTGTGGGGGATGGCGGTGGGGGGCTCCGGGGGACCCGGCGGACCCGGAGAGGGGAGGGGGAAGCCCCGATCAGGGGACCGATCTTCCGAGGCTCCGGCGCGCGCACGGGACACCTCGGCGCGCGCGCGGTATCTGTCGCGGCCGAGACTGGGTAAGTGTTAGAATAAACTCGGCCGCGACAGTACATTGGAAGCGTGCATCTCAATTCTATTATCAAAAAGCATAATGCGTGTCATTGTAAGTGTTATATATATTTATTTCCTTTATACAGGGTCATCTCACAGAAAACCCTCAGCAGCACCTCAATAAAGACAGAGTATCGAATGTGGAGCCATTCTTTGCCTGGGACTGAAGAGGAGAATTGTATATTAATGCTCTCTGAAATGCAGCCAGAACATCTTGGTACATCATTAGCTGGACCACCCACAGCACCACGTGATGCCCCACCAGCTGCCACACACTCCACTTCCAGCTCCACTACCAGCACATTGGAAAGGTAGTTGTTTAAATACAGTATTCAGTAAAGCCTGCTACAGTTTAGCACACCTTCACTTAAATTCACACACATGCAAGTGAAGGGGAGTTAGAGTTGGATAAAATTAGGAATCATTCCTTAAATCTGTAAATCAGTCTTATTAAGGCACACAATCAGGATTTTGACAGATTTATAACAGGAGCACCAAACGATTGCCAGATTGTAAGAATGTAAACATATAAAAAAGAAAAAGAAAAAAATTGTTGGAAAGTTGTATGGCTGCTTTAAAGTTTCATTACTCCAATCCATACTCTGCAATATAGGTTTTACTAGAAAGGGAGAGGAGAAAAGGGGAGAGAGGACCAAGTGACTTAAATACCTCCCCAAACACAAGTGGACAGACACCAGTACCCAAAACTAAACACACCTGAGATACCTGGGAAATATGCTAATTTGGATATGCAATGTATATTCAAATGATTACAATTACGGATGTCACTCTTTGACAAAGCGGTATGTGCGAAGCGCGTTAGAGTATTTTCTACCTGTACTCCACGGTGTCGACCATGCAATAAAGGTGATTTTATTAGAGTTTTTTGGTGTTTAGCCCCATTCTGTGCTGCAGCTGTGCTCCGTTTTTTGCTGTGGAAAATCTCTCCACTTGCAGATGTAGCCAGCTTTATCTCCACCCTGCCCCACAACATGTGCTGGTGAACCGCAGACCAAACGTGGAGTGATCACAGGCAAGTGCAGAGCAAGGGGGGAATGGCACATCAGGATTAACACAGCGGGGCGTCCCTGCTCCCGAATGTGACTCCCGTTGTGTGAATCCTACAAGGCTGCACCTGTCTGCGCAGTCTGAGCAGACAGAAGAGGTCCCTCTCTCTGCACAACTACTATATCAGGTGATCACACTGTTTTTATTTTATTCTAATTATGGAGTATTGATGCACGGGGTCTCAGGAGCTGAAGAGCAATAACTTCAGCCCAGGGATCCCATGCTTCCCGAGATAGAGGCCCAAGTATGTGGTGCTGGTATCTCCTGCACGTTTAAATGTTCTGGTCACGTGACGCGGGAGAATTACATTTGTAGGAGATACTGGCACCCGATACCAGGATCTGTATCTCAGGAATAAGGGGGTACCCAGGGCTGAAATTAATGCGGTTCACCTCCGGATATCCCCTGCTTCAATACTATGTAATTAAAATAATAATAAAAGTAGCTTTATTACCTTAGTGGCAGTCACTAAGGTAATGAAGGGGTTAAACTGAAGTACCTGGTTTGTTGGAGGTAGAGGGGGTGGGTGAAGGGGTAGTTGCCCAGGGTGGGTAGTCAGTTCTACCGGGAGGGTGGTGGAGTGTTAACCCCTTCAATGCCATAGCAATTACTACTGCTAAGGTAATTAAGGCGGTAACCTAATAGTTACCCACTCAAGAGGCCTAACCACCCACCCAGGACAACTACCCCCTTAACGATCCCCGCTACCACCACAACCCCCCTCAATTGAATAGATAAATGCCCTAGTACCAAATATGGCTACTAGCGCTTTTGCTCATTCAAATATAAAGTAAAATACAAATTAAATTAAGAAAGGTTTACTTATCTCTGCCAAGACGAAGATGTTCTCCTCCTCTTCTTCCTCACTAATATGGAAGAAAGAGCGTGCGGATTTCTGAATTGGGTTGGATTCTGAATTGGATTGGATTCTGAATTGGATTGGATTCTGAATTGGATTGGATTCTGGATTGGATTGAATTCTTAAAATCCGTCAACGGATTGCAGAATCCGCAGTTGATTGTATGTGTAAAAAAAAAAAATCAGCAATAGGCGAATCACCATTTTTTTAAACTGATCCACTGAAATCCGGTGTCCAAACGAACTGGCCGATCCACGACGGATCTGATTCCGCCCCAAAATATTACCCGTCTCTTATCCCAGACCCTCCTCAGGTTGATTTTTAGAAAAGCTGCAAATTTCAAGAACAAATTGTCATCAAGTACATTTAAAGTTAAAGATGAAAAGAAGGAAACTTGGTTACAGTAGCCTACTGGGTTCTACAGAGGCCTTGCATACAAAGCTTGCAAGTTTGGCTCAAATCAGAAGCTACATTTCAGATACTGTAATTCAAAACAGATGGATGTCTTGAAATCGAGCATTCTATAAATTGCAAGACAAGCTATGTAGTTTACCTTTTATAGTGCCCATGCGGGCTCCAATATGTAGGCAGGACATCGAGACATGTACTGTACATGTTCGAATACTGGAATACATAGGATATATTAAAAAACATATCCTTACTCATAATGCGTCATAACATTTTGAACATTTTCATCAAGCCAACTCTGTTGCTTACTTACAAAGCAATTGAACATGTAGAGGTGAACTGGGAATAGATTCTTAAAATTGTCACACAAAAAACCTATTGGATTTTTAAATGTAAGACTTTGATCCCCGATGCTTTGAACGTAGAAATTGATATTGGGGCTTTTAATATGTAAACTTTTGATAACACTTTTTTTAATGACATTTTAAAATGAAATTTTTAGATGGCGTAATTTTGGGTTGTAACCTAATTTTAAAGTATGCATTAATATTTTTAAGAATGTGCTGTAGAATTTCAAACGTTTCCACCAATTAAACATCAAAAAGGGTCTTGACCATTTTATTACAATGGTAACTCTAAAATCTCTCAACCTCTTCAGATTTAATTATTGGTGCCTTTTACAAAACTAAAAGATGTGCCTAATGTCTTCTTTGTTCTCTTCATTCTGTATTACAAAAAAAAGGTATTTTAAAATATCTTTGTTATATATATATATATATATATATATATATATATATATATATATATATATAATTAATACTGAGTTAAGTTATGGTGAGTAAAAAAAGTGACAAAAACCCTCCACAGGAAAGCAAATATGCAAATATAACTGTATGCTCATCTGCATGTCTTAGGCAGGTCTGCAACCCGCCTTTCCCCATTATCACCCAGCATACAGCACTTCCACTGCAGCAAGGGATTCTGGGAAATGACATGCAAATGAGCACACAGTGTCACTTTTTGCCTCAATAACCATTTTTAACATGGTTCCCTATAGGCTTAAGCTTGCTGCATGGTCACAGCTTTGAGCACAGCCAGGGTTAAGGTGCATACCCAGAAAACCACCCACAGACAGCTGTTTCGACCTTGATGGGTCTCATCAGTGTGGGGTTGATTTTACTGGGAATGCAAGAGAGGCTATGGGATAGGCTAAACCATAATACTGAGTTAAGTTATGGTGAGTAAAAAAAGTGACAAAAACCCTCCACAGGAAAGCAAATATGCAAATATAACTGTATGCTCATCTGCATGTCTTAGGCAGGTCTGCAACCCGCATTTCCCCATTATCACCCAGCATACAGCACTTCCACTGCAGCAAGGGATTCTGGGAAATGACATGCAAATGAGCACACAGTGTCACTTTTTGCCTCAATAACCATTTTTAACATGGTTCCCTATAGGCTTAAGCTTGCTGCATGGTCACAGCTTTGAGCACAGCCAGGGTTAAGATTATGCAAGAGAGGCTATGGGATACATGCAGATGAGCATACAAATGGTTATTGAGGCAAAAAGTGACACTGTGTGCTCATTTGCATGTCATTTCCCAGAATCCCTTGCTGCAGTGGAAGTGCTGTATGCTGGGTGATAATGGGGAAAGGCGGGGTTGCAGACCTGCCTAAGACATGCAGATGAGCATACTGCTGCGACACACTTTATTCGAGCAAATACCCAGTATGTACCTGGCAGATACCTGGAATGCGCCGCTCCTCACCTCAGACAAGCCCCGTTGCGTTTGCCTTCCCAGCCATGGTTCATGCCTGGCTGACGGGCGGCTGATCTGTTAAATGATAATGATTAGGATTTAATAGGCTGCAATGCTTCGCGTGTCTACCAGATGACATAAATTCATGAATTGTAATGCAGTATATATATATATATATACTGTGCAGTATTGCAGCCAGCGGGAATAAAATGCTTCAATCCCTGCCTGGAAAATAACGCAATGCACTCGGGCAGAAAACAGTCACAAACCTCAATACACCCGAGTATACCCGAATTCGTGCGACTAGCCGAGCTCGAATAAAGTGTGTCGCCAGTGTACAGTTATATTTGCATATATATATATATATATATATATATATATATATATATATATATATATAGCGCACTTTCCTCCACCCTCTGGGAGATAAGGCATCTACGGTGTGTATGGTACATTACCTGTGGCTCACTGGAGGCATGAACCTCCGCCGCTGGGAGCTTGGGGTGTACCTGATTCGATAGGTGATAGCGCCTGCACCTGCAGATCCTGGGATCCTAACTAGGTGGGATAACCCTGTGCAGGAACAAATAATAATAGCACACAGATTATAACAATAACCTTTACTGTGACACATAGATATAAGCAGTATAACTGGAAATAATAACGCTACTGGTTACAGTTATACCTTCACCACGCAGGGCCTTATCCCACCACAGTGTAACCCACACCGTGTCCACAGTACCTGGTGGGGCCCTGGCACCCAACCCCCACCGGGTGTTCAGCAGTATACAACCCTCACCCCTATATTTGGTCAGTGCTGCCACTATGGTGTGTGTATTTGTTTGGTACACTTTAAGATACAGGTATCTGCCGGGTGCTCTAGCACCCAGGCGCGCCGATTTAGAGATCAAAGAGATCCGCTGATCCAACGATATCCTCCGCGACGAGTCCGCCTCAGTGACGTGTCCCGCCGGAGTGTCCCACCGTGAAGATAGTCTCTGTCTCAGCAACAGATAGAAAAACAGACCACAAGTATCAGGGTCGCGCAGCGAGGCGGCTGTGTCCCTGAATTATTAAATAGCTAAACCAAAGGGCCTGTCCCTGTAGCAGCCACAATCTATTAACCAGAGTCGGGGCCTAGCTGGAGCCTAGGAGGAATCTGGCCTAGTGCAGAGGGTAATGACCCCTGCACACACACCTCTTACCCCTATCTTTTCCCAGCACCAACTGACTGTTCCTCCTGAGCACGCCAAATGTATCTATCTCCTTGCAGGAGATCTGGCCACGTGATTGGCTCCCTTGCGTCACGTGGTTAGCAGCCCCAGTGGCTGCTGGGTATTGTAGTCCCCACAGGACTGATTTACCATTGGTGCCACGTGCACCTGCTCCGCTACTCATGCACAACTTTGTAACGGCCGCCGCTACTGTTCTGCGCATGCGCGAGCCTCCGAACATGCACGAGCGTAACAAACATGGCGGCACCCTGCAACGGGAGCCGCCGGCCAGCCCGTCGCCACCCGCAACAGCCCCCACCAAGGCTGGATTTCCCGTTGCTGACCCATGCCTGTCTGACCTTTCATTTCCTACTGCTTACTTGGAACTGTGCCTGCCTCACTGCCTCTTGACTTGTGGACCCCTCCTCGTCCCTTGATTCCTTTTTCCTGGTACAATTCTATCTGCAAGTGTCCATCATTGCCCATGGGTGTGGCTCGCTACTCCCTTGTGTGTTATCGGGGGGGGGGGGGGGAGTGCTCCCGGTTCGCTGTGGTGGGCATCCCTCTGCTCCTGTGTGCCCTGTTGTTCATGTTGTCACATTCAATGCACATTAATGAGGATGACACAATCTTATACACACACAGCCCTAGCCTTTCTGACTTTGGACATATACTTCATTTGGATTTTTCAAGTCTTAAATACTGGATATCACAAAACACTTTCAAAACTGTAACTTTGGTGTTTGGCACTAAGGCCAAATTTGTAAAGCTACCAACAACAGAGCAACAGATAAGACCCGACTCTAACACCATTCTAGCCCCAGCAACTACTTAATATCTGGGTATACAGTATGGCTGACTCCAATTTAACATTTAGGTTGCATATTGATGCTTTAACATCCAAAAACTATGCCCAACTAGGTGTAATTTATAGGAACACATTCTCCTTAAGCCCATTGTTCAGGAAGCGCATCATACAGCATATGCTAATGTCAATTATAGACCATGGGGACATAGTATATGGTGCAGCACCCCAAACCCACTGTAGCAATCTAGACACTTTCCACAACGCAATATGCCACGTTGTCTTACAATACAGGCATACCCCGCTTTAACATACGCAATGGGACCGGAGCATGTATGTAAAGCGAAAATGTACTTAAAGTGAAGCACTACCTTTTTTCCACTTTACAATGCATGTACTGTACTGCAATCGTCATATACATGCATATCTGATGAAAATAACGCATTTGTAACCAAAATAAATACAGCAGGCTTTATTGAAATAAAATCTTTAATGTCAGCTGATTTTTCTTATAAGTGCTGACAGATACAACATTGATGAATGGAAAATTATTTTAAAAATATGTAGGAAGGATGAAGGAGAGGGCATATCTTCTACTGTACAGTTTTTTTTACTGAAAGGGCATGAAGGTGAGGTGCATTTATTTGACTGACTGATATATTTTTAGGACTTTGATTTGTGACTTTGGTGAAAACAATACAGTACAATACTGTACAGTACAGTGTTTTACAATGCTGTGCTTCCTTAGGCCGCGCGTATTGTGCCCGTGACCTGCGACGTCACCCATCCCCGCTAGTGAAAGTTATATTTCGCTTTGCAGCGGCGTCGTGGGCTCCCGGGCATTTGATTTGTTCAGGGGCTGTCACATGAGGCGACAGCCCTTGAAAAATCAAATATTCCCGGCTTCCAAAGTCTGCTCCGTCGCATTGCCGCTGTCGCGTTTACTATAAGCGCACGCGGCGGCAGCAATGTGTTTGTTTTTGGGCGGCATCGCCGGCACTATACGCACGGCCTTACTCAGGTCCTTGATCAGCTTGGCTTACACGCACGCACTCCCTCAGTCACACAATCTCTCACGCACTCCCTCAGTCACACAATCTCTCACGCACTCCCTCAGTCACACAATCTCTCACGCACTCCCTCAGTCACACAATCTCTCACGCACTCCCTCAGTCACACAATCTCTCACGCACTCCCTCAGTCAGTCACACACGCACACACACACACTCAGTCAGTCACGCACACACACTCAGTCACACACACACAGTCAGTCACGCACACACACTCCGTCAGTCATGCACACTCAGTCACATACGCATGCACACTCAGTCAGTCATGCACACACACTCAGTCACGCATGCACACTCAGTCACGCACGCACGCAAACTCAGTCAGTCACGCATGCACACTCAGTCAGTCACACACTCAGTCAGTCATGCACACACTCAGTCACGCACACACTTAGTCACGCACACACACTCAGACACACACACACACTCAGACACACACACACAGAGACACACACACACACATACACAGAGACACACACAGAGACACACACTCAGACACACACACACACAGACAGACAGACACACACACACACACACACACACACACACTCAGACAGACACACACTCACACACACAGACACACACACACACACAGATACAGACACACACAGACACTCAGACACTCAGACACTCAGACACTCAGACACTCAGACACTCAGACACTCTCACACTCGCACGACACTTAGACACTCAGACACTCAGACACTCAGACACTCAGACACTCAGACACTCAGACACTCGCACACTCGCACAAGCACACACACAAGCACACACACAAGCACACACACAAGCACACACACACACACACACACACACACACACACACACACACACACACACACACACACACAAGCACAAGCACAGAATGCAGTAGAAGAGCACTTCCTCCTCCCCCGTAGCCTGTAACTCACATGCAAAGTTCCGCTCTGCAGCAGCAGCAGCAGCAGCAGCAGCAGCAGCAGCAGCAGCAGCAGCAGCAGCGATCTGAGGAGGGTGGAGGGAGGAGGAGGGAGGAGGAGGAGGGAGGAGGGAGGAGGAGGAGGGAGGAGGAGGAGGGAGGAGGAGAGCGAAGGAGGGAGGAGGGAGGAGGAGAGCGAAGGAGGGAGGAGGGAGGGGGAGAAGGAGGGAGGAGGGAGGGGGAGAAGGAGGGAGGAGGGAGGGGGAGAAGGAGGGAGGAGGGAGAAGGAGGGAGGGGGAGAAGGAGGGAGGAGGGAGAAGGATTCAGGAGGGAGGGGGAGAAGGAGGGAGGGGGAGAAGGAGGGAGGGGGAGAAGGAGGGAGGAGGGAAGGGGAGAAGGAGGGAGGGGGAGAAGGAGGGAGGAGGGAGGAGGGAGGGGGAGAAGGAGGGAGGAGGGAGGGGGAGAAGGAGGGAGGAGGGAGGGGGGAGAAGGAGGGAGAAGGAGAAGGAGGGAGGGGGAGAGTGGAAGGAGAAGAGCCAGGAGCTGCAGTGCGGGCGGAATCACTGCTATAGCTGCTGATTGATGGCGCGCCAGATCTCCCCGTTCCCCCTGCCATCTTGCCCCGTTCCCCCTTACCCCTTACCTGCACTCCCGCTCAGTTAGGGACCACAATGAAGGAGGTTGCAGTATTGATGAGAGGTGCGCACACACGCCGCCCCCTGGTGTCCGTACTCACGAAGCATGCGTACGTACACCAGGGGTAGGGTGCAACTAAAAATACATGTACGTACTTGCGAGTGTACGTAAAGCGGGTATACGTAAAACGGGGTATGCCTGTATAACGACAACACACATCGCTGAGAAATGCTTCAAGAACTAGATTGGCTATCACTTGAGTTAAGGCACAAAGTACATTTTTCCTGTCTTGTCTGTAACGGGTATTCCCTGTGAATACAGATGCTACTACCTGCTGTGTAACCTGTGTGGCTCTCAGGAGCCTAAGCCTCCGCTTGGGGAGCCTGGGGTACATACATATTATACGATCTCATGGTGCAACGCCTCCACCTGGGAGGGATCCCAACGGAGTGGGAGGAGGCCCTCACAGGAAACAATCACATTAGGCAAACAGTTGTAAAACAGAACTGGCTTTACTGCATATATATATATATATAAGCCTAACATTCACTAAACACATTAACGGTTAGCACTGCATAAGGATATTGCATAATCCACACACCCACCACCGTTTACCCCCACACGGTGTCCACAGAATAACCCCCCTTGTCCCGTGGTCAGCGCTGCCATTATGTGAGATTACTCTCGTGTGTGCACGTGCGTAACGTTACCTGCCCAGTGCGACGGCACCTGGGCGTTAAAGACTCTTCGCAAAGGATCAGATGACTTTAGGACGATGTTCGGTTCCTTCGGTGAGAAGATCTGTGAGGGCAGTCCACCCTTGGTACGGTTCCGCTCTCTGTGCTGAGCAGGCTTCGTGCGCTTGCTGCTCGCACATGCGCAACTGTCCCGGCCGCCCAAACCTACTGCGCATGTGCAAAACTATCCAAGATGGCGGCGCGCTGCACGGGAGCCGCCGAGAGCCCTAACGACATGCCCGCGGCCCTAACAACAAGCCGCTCGAGTCCCCGGCAACCTCCGCACCAGTTCCCATCTGCCCCTCACTCCTGCAAGCGCCGACGGGTCCCACCATTGGCTCGGCAGCACCCGCGATCGCCAGCCAGGTGAGGGAGGGGCGACGGACAGAGGGACAGAGGGGGACCTGGCTTCATGTCTATAAATTTTTCTGGACAATCTACTCAGCTATCGGAACAAGCTCCTCATCCCTAATACATACAGCATTTATCACCTCAGAGCTGACTAAAAAAAAATTGCTCAAGGTCCCCAGGTTCGTAAAGAATCTAAAGACTGAAACAACCTACCAGAGACTCTCCAAGCCACCACCAGCCTAATTTCTTTCAAGTCTTCTGCGGCCTCATATTTGTCTGTAACTGTTACATACAGTATTTTTTACCACTGTCCATTTAACACAACCATATATTGTCAACATAACTCTGTGTGCCCAGGACATATTTGAAAATGAGAGGTAACTCTCAATGTATTATTTCCTGATAAAACATTTGATAAATAAATAATAAATAATATGTTTTAATTGACTTTAATACACAACTGTTCACTATGTATGTGTTTTCTTTTATAACTCTTTGTTGAAAGAAGAGAGATCCCTAATACTAAGGGATTACATATTGTGAGTTTTTACTGCAATCAGTAAGTACCTATTAAAGTGCATCTCTTTGTGTAAGAATGCTCAAAGACAAAGGAGCAATTATTCTTTCATTAATTAAATGGGATAAAAACATAAAGCCCTTCTGAAACAGCAAATAACTACAGTACATGACATGGACACCCAATCCAAAATTAGAAAAATGAAATGACAATCAACATAAAAGTGTCAAGCATTATATTTATAGTTTATACAGAACATTATACTGTTTCTTCGCCATTTACAAATGCAGCTACTTGTACAGTATCTCTCAGCTGCCACAGAGCATCTACTGGTGCACAGAATGCCAAGAGTTGACTGACAGTGGCACAGTGCTTTGCAAGGGGTAATGGCCCATCAGGATTAACACAGTGGGCATCCCTGCTTCTGAATGGGATTCCCGCTGTGTGGATTCCACCGGGTTTCATCAGTCTATAAGAGATGCACAACCACTAAACAAAACAAGTGGTTGCGCATTCATTGCCATAGTGCCAATCCATGTCCATATGGTGGTTGGTAGAGGGGGTTAGGGGTGGTGGTAAGTTGCATTTGGGAGGGTGGTTAGGCCACCAGGGTGGGTAGTGGGAGGGGTGGCTAACCCCTTAATTACCATAGCGGTAAAGTGATAAAGGGTTATAGGCCAGGAATTAGTTTTTTTATTTTAATGTTTCTGTCCAATGAAGAAAAGGAGGATGCAAAGGAAGACGAAGATGACCTTCATGCTGGCAGGGGTAAGTGCAACTTTTATTTACTATATGCTGGCTGGGTAATGTTTTATTTATAATGGGCAAATGTGCTATTATCCAGGTCTGGGTGATAGTGATTTTGCTCATTGCTATACTGTATGTGTTGGGGGGGGGGGACAGGGGGGTTGTTGGGGGGGAGAGGGATTGTTGGGGGTAGAGAGGGTGGGTAGTAGCGTGCCCATATCTTTGTTCTCATTGAGGTCATAGGTAACCACACTGTCAATCAATGGGTGTATTGGCTAGTATTGGTGTTTGTATTGTATTGTAATGTCTATTGGGGGTAGAGGGTGGGTGAATGAGGTGGTTTCACCAGTTGGTGGTTAGGCCTCTCGGATGGGTAGTGGGAGTGGTTAACCCTTTCATTACCTCAGCAGTTACGACTGCTAATGTCATGAAGGGGTTAACCCCTCCCACAACCTTCAGATAGGTCTACCCTGGGGCAAATACCCATTTCCTTAGACTGAACTTTTTACACCATTATATACTGTATAAATATTGATGAAAAAAGAATCTATTATAGATTGATTAAAACCTTTTTCTGCATGGGCCTGTCCCCCATTGATTTTACACATGTGCCTTTTTTTGTCAATAATAGTAAGCTTATTTCTGGAGATTTGAGGTTTGATCTCTTCGCTTTAGTAAAGGCTCCCTCCCTCTTTTTCCTCTTCTTGTTGGAAACATCTTTTTAATCCTTGTGAGTATTCTTGATCTGGCTTTAACCTTTCCTACCTGTAGTCCTATTGCTCACTGGGCTGACCTTGTCTCAATTTTACTGTTTCCAAAAACGGAGAGTAATTACGAGAAAATGATGTTCATCCTTTCTCGATACGAGACGAGACCTAAGATCAAAGTTGGTCTTATTACCAGGTCATCGATATTGTGGTGGTTAGTACATCCTCGTCTTTCTTAAAACTTAAATCATCTCTTTAATGTTGCAATATGTTGAACATATAAACCCCTCTTTCCAAACGCATCCTTACGTGGTGGGTGGGCCATGTATAAGATTCCTCCCTGTCTGGCCCATTTTACCATCCGCGTCTGGAAAAAAACAAACGGGTATAGTTAGTTTTAGAACAAGTATTGATTAGTATTGATTTTATAATTCAATTTTTATGTTATAATTAAAGATGTATTTTGTTTATATGCATATAATATGTAAATATGCCAATTTGATTTGACTATTGTCAGTGGCCAATCATTTTAGTAATTTGTCCACACATCTCTTCCCTTGACCAATTGCGAGTAGGATGCGAAGTTTAAATACCAGCTAGTTTGTTGAACACTCCCTGATGAAGTAGCAGCCAACTACGAAACACATTGGAATTGGATTGCGTATTTATACAGACACCACTAAGGTTGGATTATATTTGATAACTCTTGGAAATTGAACATTTTTAATAAATCAGTTCTGTACTATGAGAAAATACTTGTAGTGTTTCACAAAACAAAAAAATTGAAATACATTTTAATGTATTCTAATGTAACAGTCATTTTGTTCCTATAGCAACCATATACAAAGTCACATCCCCTTCCCCTTCTGAAACAGCATCACATTTTTGAGCCCTGCCCTCTCTAGCAGTGAACCAATTAAATCTAGTGCCTGCCTGGTCACATGACCTTCCTCACAGAACTTTGGCTGTCAGTGCAGCAGAAGATTACCCAAGATGCATTTAGTGAACCCCAGCCAAATTTCAGCGATCGGGTACAGGAGAACGGATTGATCAGCAACTTAGCTAATCACTTGTCAGTGTGTACAGTAGATTGATGCACATATTGAATTACATTTTTGAACGGCAACTTTAAAGCATCAAAGTTTCAGTTCCAGACGGATATCCATTTGCATTTTATAAACATATCAACAGCTTTATATAACTTCCAAGCCAACAATATTCATTACTAACTACCTTCTCACAGATGCATCCATACAGTAATAGTATTAGAAACGCTTGGGAAAGATCCTAAACTCTACATCAGTTATAGGTCAATACTAGAGATGGACGAATCAGCTCAAATCCATTTTCCGGATTTTCTCGTATTTTCAACCCAAAATCCGTTTCACAGTGTAAAATCTGCAAATGAATTTGGTCAGTTTTAATCCGCGTGGATTCATCAAATGTCGCCATTGGAAACAACCCATGGACGGATATGTAGAATCCAATCTGTGGATTCAGCAATCGGTTGGCGGATTCTTAAGAACGTATCGCTGGATCCGCGAATTGGATTCTACAAATCCGTCCACAGGTTGCGGAATCCCCAGATTGTATTGGTAATAACAATACAAAATCCGAAAAACGCGAATTGCCCTCTCTGAGATTGATCTGCTGACATCCGCGGACCAAAGGAACCGACCAATCACAGTGGATCAAAATGCCCCAAAATATTCGCCCATCTCTATTCAATACCCTTTATCAATTAGGATTGTACAATGTTAGCAAGAGTTTGATTAAGAACTCAAGTGCAACACATTTGCATATAGATTTATTATGAAGACAATTGATTTATTTCCTGCGTGAGAAGCCATTCAGAGAATACACTTATTCACCTTCTAAGCATCTCACAATGTAATATTATAGACATAAAGGACTCCAAGAAAACAAAAGAATGCACATACTGTACAGTATGTCAAATATTACACTCATTATCCTTTCACACGTCAAGGAACAATACGATTTAAGCATCTTAGCCTTGGTAAAAAGGACTTGCACAGCAATGTGCTACTTGTAATTCTTAAAGAAACAAATCTATAATTACTAACCTTTTGAGTTAAGGATATTCATTATACAAACATTATTACATTAAGCAGGGCTGCTGCAGTAATTACAAGACAAAAGTATTCAAATGCAGCACTTGTGTGTCTAAACTCTTACCATCCTCTTAACCACAGAAACACAAGCAACCAGGGACATTATTTATTATGTTCGAGAAATAGAAGAAAAAAACATCTGTTTTCACATAACACAAGAGGATTCCATTATCATGGTTCAACACCACTGTAGCTATGGATATGCATCCACAATGCAGCACATACATAACACCAATGAAATTATTTGACAGTCTTTCCTCAAAGGTACATTGATCCGGCAGTGATGTGGCCATGGATGGGTACGCATGCACACTTCAAGAGGCTAACATTGGGTTTTAATGGGATACATCTGTGAAAGGTACAATAATGAGGCATACATAATTTAATCATATGGAATGAAAGTACATGAATTTGTTTATAAATGCAGTTACATTACACACTATTGTGGTTCTATAGCAAAATGCACACTATGGTCCATGGTTACAAAATTGTGCTGAGATATGAGACACCTTATGGCCCAATTTTCGAACCAGATAATACATTGTTATCTGTGCTGCTGCTTTGAAACTGTTGATTGATTTGGACTTCATGTTAAAACTCTGAATTTCCATGTATCGGTCACGTGAATACATCAGCAACCCTATGTAGTGGGGTACCCCCTGGCTATTATTTTACCCAATGGGCTGACAGTAAACCCTGTATTTACAGGCTTGCCAGTTGGTATAGGGTTTTCCCCTTCACCTTTGGTACTGCACTTGAGTGACAGCAGGGGGTGGTACATCCTGTTGTAGCTGAGACAACGAGATGGCCGCCTTCTGGCTGTACTTAAGGGCAGGACGTCCTACTGTAAATTGGAGGTTGTTCCTTCCCTCTGAGGAAGGCAGGTCACACGACTGGGAGCCTGAGATTGGGGCCTACCCATGTCCTCTTCCCTGCGGGGAGGAGTGAGTGTGATTATACCTCTGCCTCAGCTAGGGAGGTGGGGAAGAGCTACTGTAGGAAGGCTGCGGGTGCCTTTGGCCTGTAGTGGCGGTCCAGTGACTATCTCCAGTGAGAACTGATCTAAGGAGACTGTATCTGGCAGACGACTGCTGCGTAGCTGTAGTGTTACTGCAAAGTGTGTAGTAATAAACCGTTCCTGTTTGCAATATACTTCCGGCCTGGTGTGTGATCTAACTGTGGGGAGAGGTACAAGTTCTATCGTGGAAAATCGCCTCCATATTCCTGGAGCCTACGGCAGATGGAGGTGCTGCACTGCTGGGAATTATCTGGGGTATGGACCCCAGAAGCCTGTTTCTGTGTCCCAAAGTAATCGCGAACGACTCAGCCCTCTTGTTACCAGCAGGTATGCACCGCACACCCTGTAATGGCCTCTATCTGAGATTAGGGGGGGGGGGGGACACCATTACACCTAACTAGTGCATTTATACTGATACTTAGATGCATATTATTACTTTTAAGGCCCTTTGAACAAAGGTTTGGAACTCATTTCACGAAATAGTTTTTGCCATGTTCATTTTAAAAGGAAAATTACCCCCAACGGTTTTGTGGAAAGAGATTGCTAAGAAATGAGCGAGCAAGGAAAGGGCATAAAAGCTCACATGTTGTAATGGATTTGCTCATTTTAATCATTACTAAAGATGCAGGTGTACTGTATGTAGCCTTCTTTCCTGCGGTTCTAGAGTGACTACTGGTACTGTACACACCTGCTGGCTCAGCGAGATCTGGGCCTCCGCTAACTGGGAGCCTGGGGCAATAATAATACTTTTGGCAGCGTCTCCACTTACCCAGGATCCCCAATGAGTGAGATTACCCTAGGCAAGAACAATAGTTACACACTTCAGTTTGGTAACCGTTTACTGATACGCCTAAGTAGAACCTTATCTTATAACTATAAGTAATAACACACGTGATATAGCATTGAACGGACTGAAAAGCAATAACGTTTACCAGTGGCTCGGCCACTCTCCTATAGAGAAATGTCACTCCCCCTCACCACGTGCACCCCACACCGTGTCCACTATTATATATATATATATGCGCAGTTCTCTGGTCACTCAACCCAGTGTCCCCAAAGAGTCGTCCCCCAAAGCGGGATCAGCGCCTGTTGGTACCGGTGTTGGTGCACTTATAAAATACCTTTTGGTCACTGCGGTGACCGGCAACAAACTTCAAAAAGGATCCGCTGATCCAGCGCAGTCTCACACGAGTGGATGATGTCCAGTAGCTTGGGCCCAAACGACTGTCACCACTGCAGCTCCGTGACACTGTGTTCCTATATGTCTATGCAGTAATTGAATAGTGTCGCTACCTATATAGGGTGTCCCTGCAGCACCACAAGCTTAGGGCTGGGACCCGCTGCGCCCGTTGGCGCGGGCGGCGGCGTGAGCTCAACTTACCATTCCGGTTTGAACTCACGATCGGGTCCCAGTCCCTCCTCACTTGTAACTTGCGACATACTGTGACGCGGCAGCCAGCAGGAGACACGAGAGAATGGTGTTCTCTTGCGGCAACGCGTCACATGGTACGCGAAGGGGCCAATCATAGACTGGCTCCCTTCAACGAATGGCAAGTGCTGTGAGCCCTGCTTTGTTTTGGTCCCCGCCCTCCCCCCTCCGTCATGGCCGCGCCCCCTCACGTCATGGCCGCGCCCCCTCACGTCATGCCGCGCCCCCCCCCGACCCGTTTGGCCACGCCCCCCCCCCCGCTCCGAGAAAAGTATCCTGTAGACCGCAGATCGCGGTACAGCGAGTTGCACGCGCCGCCGGCAAGCAAGCCAGCCGTGCGGACGCGTGCAACGGGACCTTAGCCTTATGGTGACTCAGGGTATACTCTGGGGCCTGAGGGAGAATCTGGCCTACGTAGGTGGATCACTGACCTCCTGCACGCACACTACCTCTCTCCTTGCTCCTCCGGTGCCCTCTGGCTAGCGTGGTCTCTCCCCCACGCTTCCCTTTCCTGCCTGTCAGCAATTCCTGCAATCCTATTTGCTCCCTGGCGTCAGGTGACTTCGCTGAGGCTCCTGGGGGTTGTAGTTTACTGTAAAGCCTCTCTGTGATTGGCCAGCCGTTCGCACGCTTTTCACTGCGCATGCGCGAACTCTCTCCGCTCTGACAGTCACACGTACTATTGCGCAACAACATGGCGGCGCCCTGTGCGGCCGGGCCGCTGCGGAACCTTCCGAACACTCCCTCAAGAGACACACTGCGGCGAAGGTAGAGGCAAATCGAGACATCCGTACATGTATATTCAATTTTAGTATATACCTAACATAATCAATAATGGAATGCTTAAATTAATAGCCCCTTAGTTATCATAGTGATCATGAGGACATGCACCAATGACACTATTATTTATTTATGTGTAACCCTGCTTCTCCCCCACCCCCACACTCTATGGTGGTGTCTAGGGTGCATGAGGGCAGATTACATGCAGTGTGGTGCATACCTGTGAGGAACAGGAGGGCCTGAGCTTCCTGCGATGTTATGGGGGAGCCAGGACCGGGCTTCTGGGGTGGTAGCCTCCATGATCTCTTAGTGGTGCAGCGCCTCCATCTTCTATACTCCCAGGAATATGCGACAGGACCTGTATAGAAGAACCCCTTCGGTCCCAGGGTAATAGCTTCCAACTCACACACAGTCTTTGGTACAAAGGATAGTCTCTTTATTGGCAGATCAGCAACTCCCAAATATAGTGGCGTCCAGCGGCAGCAACAACAACAGCAAAGCCTTGCTAATTACTCCGCTCTCCTCCCACACAGATATTTCCTCCTCTCCTTCCCTCCAAGTCTCTCCTCCGACAGGATGGTCTGGGCTGGGGCTTCAATACCCCGCGGCCCACCTCCGAGGTTATCCTCGCGGTGGAGATTGGATTCTCCCCATCACCCCAGGCAGGGGGGTGAGGGGCATTGGTCCACCAGATCTATAATTCTATCAGCCCTACTCAAAGTGGCTGAGTCTCTCCACTCCTCTCTTTGCTCCTGCACGGCATGCAAAAGCGAGACCGCCTGTCTCCTTCAACTCCTCGGACCGATCAGCAGGACTCACTAGTCAGACAGACCTACAGTAGACTCGTCACTTACAGGAGTTGGCTGCTAAATATAGAGCTAGCCCCACCTCTTGTGATGTCAGTAGAACCTCCCCTCTTGCTCACGCCTGCAGCAGAGTCCAGGCCTGCATCTACCACTCAGGGCAGGGCTATGAAGGGGGAAAACCCATGATGATTACTGGTGCCTGATCTTAACAGGACTTACCACAGTAGAAGGGAGATAGGTATAGCCTGTGCTGTTTACAGGGGGCTACATATGTATTAAATGTGTTACCAGGAAGTAATACATTGAGAGTTACTTCTCGTTTTCAAGTATGTCCTGGCACAGAGTTATGATGACAAATACATGGTTACATTAAGTGAGCAGGGTTATACATTATATACAAGACTTTGCATATATATGTTAATATATGTTATAGGCGTATGTAACAGTTACAGACTGAAAATATAAGACAGCTTTAGTTTTGAAAGAACTTAAACTGGGGGTGGATGTGAGAGTCTCCGGTAGATTGTTCCAGTTGTGGGGTGCATGGTAAGAGGAGGAGCGGCCAGACACTTTGCTGAACCTCGGGACCATGATCGGTCTATTGGAGTCAGATCTCAGGTGATAGGTGCTGCATGTGGTAGGGGTGAGGAGCTTGTTCAGATAGACGGGTAGCTTGCCCAGAAAGTATTTGAAAAGTTAAGGGTTCATTCTGCCCACCTACAGTATCAACCCATTACATGGCATAGAGGTTAGTATGGCATAGCTATACAATTTCTTACTGATAACTAAGGCAAAGTGCAGGTACTACATTAAGGTGAAAGTTTAATTTACTGTACATTGAACTTTCTTCTCTCATGGTTATGGACTGTGACATGAGCTGCAGGTCAAAGTATTTGTTTTGTCAGTATTTTCTGTGAACCTCATTACTTTAATTATGCCAGGTAATTCCCCCCATTTCATCAGCATAAGTGACCAGAAAATGTACTACAGTTTGCGAAACTAATAGCAGAAGCTTGAGAGGTCTGCAGATGTTCAGAGCAAATGGGCAAAAAGGCTGCATCTGTTGTGAATGTTCATTTCAAAACGAAATCTATATCTTTAATGATTTTCCTTTGGCAGTTTTGAAACACACAGAGGTCAAGCAGTGAAAGGTGTTTCATCTTGCACCATGTGCCTGGTAGATTTTCTCTCCAAAAAAAAATTGTTCTGCTGCCAGCACGATGCACGGTTTCTCATTATCTGTGACGTTTTAAATCATTAGAGAGAAGGTGTCTTTTTTGAGGCTGTGCTATACGTCTATTCATATTGGCCTTACTGCAATTAGCCAAAATCTAAGCATTTTGATCAATTCAACATTTTTAAATCTCACTTCCCCAGCAATTCCTTCAAAGTGTTGCATTCCCTTCATGAGAACATCTTAAAAATACCTCTAGTATGGATCAATGTCCACATTCTCTTTGTTTCTTTCTTTTGCATTCGTATTTTGCTGTTTGCTTTATATCATATTCTTACAGCATCCTTTTGTCGCTTTTAATTTTGTAAGATTCTAAAAATGTGTAGAATGGACCCTTCCCAAATAAGGCTTTTCTTGTACAGTGTGTTATATGTATCTTTTGTTTTGTTTTTAGTTACAGTTTTTTTTTTTTTTTTTTAACTCCATTTCTGCTTTTTATATATTTTGTAAGAGCAGGAGTTATGTCTGTGAGACAGGGTTATTGAGATTTGAGAACTCAGAATAGAGACACATTTTCAAGCTCAGACTGCAACCCAAAATGACGAAAAAATATATAAATAGTTTTACAAATAAAGTGAGGTAACTTCTAATTTAAGGTGTGAGAAAGTCATAAAGTTTTAACATCATCAATGTAGATGACTATACAGATATTCTGCTGCAGGTATTTTCCTGGCAGCAGTTTAATTTGTTAATGTGTCCTCTTGGCTCATTAACATTCCAGTGGATAGGGTTGACGTTACACAAAGTACAAGAAAATGCTAACCCTTAGCACACTGGTCCTATGAAGACGAGAGCAGCTCTTGAGGAGCCCCATCAGGCACCTGCCTTTGGGGCAACACGGATGTACACTGATTGATGATTGATGATTATGATGATGATGATGATGATTCTATAATCTACAACGGGGATCTTCAATTTGCAGTTTGTGGGCCAAATCTAGCCTTTGAATGTTTTTTAGTAATCAGTGAAAACTGCATGCAGTGACTGTGATTAATTTTTGTGGAAGATACAATATGCAACATGTCCATTAATTATTAATTTAAATGGACCTGACTAACATATATATATTTCGGTGTAGTATAGGGCAGTTAAGATATATATAGGGTAAATAAGATATCCAGATCCAGAGTGTGGGAGAGAGCGAGACAGAGAGAGAGCGAGACAGAGAGAGAGCGAGACAGAGAGAGAGCGAGACAGAGAGAGAGAGAGACAGAGAGAGACAGAGATAGAGACCCAGAGACCCAGAGACCCAGAGACCCAAAGAGAAAGAGACAGAGACCCAGAGACAGAGAAAGAGACCCAGAGAAAGAGACAGAGACCCAGAGACAGAGACAGAGAAAGAGACCCAGAGACAGAGAAAGAGACAGAAACCCAGAGACAGAGAAAGAGACAGAGACCCAGAGACCCATAGACCCATAGACACAGAGACCCAGAGACAGAGACCCAGAGACAGAGACCCAGAAACAGAGACCTGGAGACCGAGACCCAGAGACAGAGACCCAGAGACAGAGACCAAGAGACAGACAGAGAGACCCAGAGACAGAGAAAGAGACAGAGACTGGGAGAGAGTGGGAGGGGGGGGGTGACTGACTGACGGGGGGGGTGACTGGCTGGGGGATTGGGTGGGGGGGGAGGTCTGACTTGGTGGGAATTACTGACTGGGTGACTGGGTGGGATTACTGACTGGGTGACTGGGTGGGATTACTGACTGGGTGACTGGGTGGGATTACTGACTGGGTGACTGGTTTGGGTGGGATTACTGGGTGGGGGTGGGATTACTGACTGGTTGGGGGGTGGAATTACTGACTGTGTGACTGGGTGGGGGGGGGTTACTGACTGGGTGACTGGGTGGGGGGTGGGATTACTGACTGGGTGACTGAGTGGGATTACTGACTGGGTGACTGGTGGGGGTGGGATTACTGACTGGGTGACTGGGTGACTGGGTGGGATTACTGACTGGGTGACTGGGTGGGGGTTGGGATTACTGACTGGGTGGGGGTGGGATTACTGACTGGGTGACTGGGTGGGGGGTTGGATTACTGACTGGGTGGGGGTGGGATTACTGACTGGGTGGGGGTGGGATTACTGATTGGGTGACTGGGTGGGGGTGGGATTACTGACTGGGTGGGGTGGGATTACTGACTGGGTGACTGGGTGGGGGTGGGATTACTGACTGGGTGACTGGGTGGGGGTGGGATTACTGACTGGGTGGGGGGTGGGATGGGTGACAGGGTGGGATGACTGACTGGGTGGGGGGTGGGATGACTGACTGGGGGGGTTACCTCTGGTGTCCTGCACACACACGTTCTCTCTCTCCCCCATATACACACACACACACACACACTTTCTCAATCTCTCTCTCTCACATACACACACACACACACACACTCTCAATCTCTCTCACATACACATACACACACACACTCAATCTCTCTCTCACATACACACACACACACACACACACACTCTCTCTCAATCTCAATCTCACTCTCACATACACATACACACACTCTCAGTACCACACAGTATCTCAAGAGCGCTGGAGGGGAGAAGGGGGGGACAAACACCCGGCTACTATCTCCTGCCCCGCGCGGACAGAGGGAGAGCGCCGGAGGGGGGTGTGTCTCCCGACCCACGCGCACAGCGGGAGAGCGCCGGAGGTAGGGGGGTATCTCACCGACCCGCGCGGACAGTGGGAGAGTGCCGGAGGGGGAGCGGTATCTCCCAACCCACGCGCACAGCGTGAGAGTGCCGGAGGGGGGAGGGGGCGGTATCGCCCGACCCGCGCGCACAGCGGGAGAGTGCCGGAGGGGGGGGGGGGTGTATCTCCCGACCCGCGCGCACAGCGGGAGAGCACCGGAGGGGGGGGGGTGTATCTCCCGACCCGCGCAGACAGCGGGAGAGCGCCAGAGGGGGGGTGTATCTCCCGACCCGCGTGGACAGCGGGAGAGCGCCGGAGGGGGGGGTGTATCTCCCGACCCGTGCGGACAGCGGGAGCACCAGGGACCGGGGGCAGGATGTATCAGTGTATATATAAATATTTTAACGTGCATTAAATTCCCCCCACCTCAAGCATCTGTTCAAAATCCTCCATGACCGGATCAGTGCAGGTCTTGTAAGTTACAGGAGCTGACACAATTATACAGAAGGATATATAGAGGAGGAGGAGGAGCAGCAGACGCACGCACACACCCCCTCCCCCCCCATCATTACTTACCCGTGCAGAGAAGGAAGGGCGGTTTGAAGTCCTGGCAACTCCATCCCGCGTCACAGCCAATCAGCTAGAGGGATTTTTTTTTTTTTTCGAGCAGGGGATTTTTTTTTTTCGAGCAGGGGAAAAGTTACTGGCCACGAGCCAATATCCGATCGCAGCTGGCGAGTTGGCGACCGGGTTTGTCGAGCACTGTCCATTACCCATACTCAGTCCCACTAACGGAGCCACATATCATCGGTGTGATTTAATTTATGTCCTTAGTCGGAGCCCAGATGCAGTGCCGTAGTCTCCAGGACAGTTATTTCCCCCGCAGACCTCCCATTATTCCTCCCCCTGGTCCACACATAACAAGACAAGCCAACAAACGCACCCCGGAGCGCACAACAGCGCCTTTCTACGGTGAAATAACATAGCCTTATTTTCTAACACCAGGGAAATGCTATATTGTATACCACGTTGTTGGATGAGCGATTAAACCTAATAGGACAAAGATTCATAACACAGAATCAAACACAGGCAAACCAACATTCAAACAACATGCAGTTTTGATTTGTCATAAAATTGCTTTATTTCCAATCCTGTTTCTAATGAGACAGCATGCCAAAAAACATTTAGTTCCTTCTTACCGTAAAGTGTGGTGGATTATTGACAGTGCTGATAAGATCATCAAGTTGTTTCTATGTGATTAAATATCATCTTCTATGTGATTAAATATCATCTTCTAACAAGCAGTAAGGATGGTCATAAATAGAACATTTTTTACTTGTTCACAAAACGCAGTTTTGCAAAGCAGAACATTTTCCCACTGACTGAGATGGAATCCCATTAAATCAATACATTACCAATCCAGTAGGGACCAAATTCAGTGCAGCGAGAGTTGTATTTTAACATTCCCAGATATAAATTATGAAGAAGTAAGAGGCAGCATACGGAATACTCTAGCTATGCAAAAAAAACTATTCCCATTGTCCCAGAGATAATACAGGTCATAGACATGCCATGTCCAGTCCAGATTGAGGAATTTAAAGAATTAGGTAGAATAAGTCAAAGGACAATTTATTGTTAGATGCTTTGAGGCATAGAAATCCAACTGAATTTCATTCAATTATATTAAAAGCACTGGTTTAGCAGTGTTTGAAAATAGGAATGAACTATGGTTTTACATCTAATGGATATAAATGTAATGGCTTAAAATAATTAATTGTATGTATGAATAGATTTGAATGCTCAAGGTATGTAACCGGGGCATGTTTCCATTGATTTACAGTATGCATGTGTTATAGTAAATGGGGTTTGAAATATAATTAATGAGCTGTCTGTATTCAACACCTCAGTAAATATAGTGGAAAAATACACAGTTGTAATAGCCCAAAAGGTATATAAGTGAATAAGTTACCCGGAATACTATTCCGTAAAACAAAATGCATACAATACAATATAATAAGAACGCACATGCAGCATTGAAGCAATTATTTTGTTACATTATTTGTCCCGAAAATAAATAGCCTGCCTTCATATCATCTGAAATCTTTGATCTTTTGAATAGTTGGTAATTTGCTTTCAAGATCCCGGCTGGCAGCGCTCCAATTATCATTGTGAAGTTTGAAAGTATTTTAAATGTTTGGTATGATTGTGTTTTGAAGGATTGCAGTTTCTTCTGTTTGTTTAAACTACACTTCAACTTCAGATGATCTGCTACATTATAAAAGTACAGGCACTATTTAAAAAATGATGTCTAAACTCAGCAAGCAAGGACACAGATGTACTGTACTTCTACTTGCTGTTTGCTGTAGTGAGTTGAGTGAGACCGCTTTGACAGGGTTACTGGCTGCCTGTAAAGAAACTTGTAGACTTTCCAAAAGGGATAACACACAAAGAATAGATTGCTTATTTATTTGGATTGGTTAGGTGGGTGACTTTGGAGGGTTTTGGAGAGACTTGAGGAAGGTTTAGGAAGGGGTGAAGATAGGGGATATCATGGACGTTGGGAAGGATGGGGTCAGAAAGGGGGTGGGATAGAAGGTTAATGGGGGATCATGGAATGTGATGAAGAAGAGATGATGAGTTTTAATTTGGCTTCTGAAGATAGTTAGGGAGGAGGCAGGTTGAATGTGGTGGGGGAGCTTGTTCCAGTGGAGGGGGCAAGGCAAAAGGGTAAGGCAAATGAGCGGAATCGAGAGGTGGCACAAGGCGCTTGGGGGGGGGGAGAATGAAGGTTGTGGCAGTCAGGGAGTGAAGAGGATGGGAAAGTGTGTAGTGAGAAATGAGTGCTGAAAGGCACAGTAAAAAGGGGCAAGACCATGGAGAGATTTTTAGAAAAAGGTGAGGAATTTAAAGAGAGAACGCTGTTGACTGGGTAAGCAGTGAAGTTGGAAGAGGAGACAGGTGGCATAGGCAGAGCAGGGGAGGTTGGGAAGTGTAAAGGCTGCAGCGTTTTGGATTTGTTTGTGGGTTTTTTTGAGGGAGACATGGAGGAATAGAGGGGAAGACCAAGGAGAAGGAAGTTACCGTAGTCAAGATGGGTGAAGATGAGGGAGTGGATGGGAAGTTTGACCAAGGAGAGAGAAATGAGTGGAAAAAAATGTTCTTTGTTGTATTGCTGATAGCGACGGGTGGTAGTGATGGAGTTGATGTGTTGGGCAAAGAGAAGGGAAGGGTCAAAGGTGACTCCAAGGAAGGGAGCAGAAGGGGAGGGGGAGATGGTGAGGCGGGGAAAGGAGATGGTGGGGATTCAGAAGTATGGGGGAGGAGGAAGCAGGAAAGTAAAGAAATGCAGTCTTAGCTGGGTTAATTTGTAGGAAGTTGAAGGAAATCCAGGTGGAAATGGCAGAAAGGACGCTAGAGATACGGGTGGAAAGTTTTGGTGAGAATAGTGGAAAGGAGAAATAGATTTGGATGTTGTCTGCAAAAAAATGGACATTGAATCAATGGGAGGAGATGAGGTAAAAGAGAAGGGTAGTGTATAGTGAAAATAAGAGAGGACCAAGGTCGGAGTCTTGGGGCACATCCACTTAGAGGCTTGTGAGCAGAGAGGATGAATTATTGGAGGTGACAGAGTAGGAGTAATTGGAGAGATAGGATGGGGGCAGTGTCAGTGATGCTGAGGTTGGTGAGGGTAGAGGTGAGGGTAGAGGTGAGAGTGAGGTGATCAACGATGTCAAAGGCTAAAGAGTGATCAAGGAGGATGAGGATGGAGAGGTTTGGAGTGGTGTCATGTTCTAGCCTGCAGTACCCATGCTTATCCACTGGGACTGCTGCTACTCTCTCAAAGAACATTCCAGACCCTGAAACCTGACACCTCTGCACCTGTGTTCTGCCCCAGAATCAACTGAGCTGCAGCAGCAGAGGGAAGCAAGCACCTAAATTTACAGCTAACAGCTGCCGAGTGGTAAACAGTGTGATACACACTACATGCCTTTTACCAACTTTTTTCATGTACGCAGATATATTACCCCCTTTTTAATTCTATAATATATTGTTGAATTTGCTTCACTATTTGGCGTTGTGCGCTGTTTTCTTTTGTTTCCATTCTCTTAGTGTGTGTGGGGTGCTGAGCCACCCCTGCGTTTACAGCTGCAGACGCCATTATCCCCAACACGGTTATGTGGCACTTATTATTTAATGTTTAATTATCTCACTGTGGGAGTTGTGGTTTAATTTAAAAAAAAAATTTTTTATCACTAAATTGATGGTATAGTCACTGCACTGTAAATATTTATACATTTAAACTTTATAGGTAGTTAGGTAGTAGCGCACAGTTTTGTTTTTTGTGCACCTGTGTTCTACCTCTCAGCCTGCCTATACAAACATCCTCTTCCTGTCTGTCAGTGCATGTTTATACTGGTTCCTCCAGCTTCTGCTAGGTGCTGCTGTTATTGCTATTGTCCTGTTTCTGTCTCTCGCCGCTGACTTTTCGCTTGTGACCTCGCCCATGCTATCTGATGCCTGCCTCTGACCTCTGCTTGTGACCCTGACTCCTCTCCCTGCTGTTCCTGCCACTGGGATGCACTTTAGCCGTAGATCAACCGCTTGACAAGTGGTGAGCTTGGGAGAGAAAGTTGTGGATGATGAGGAGGGTTCATTGGAGTGTTAAGCATGTAAGCCAGAATAGACAATCGGAAGGAGGGAATGGGTATGGATGAAGGTGGAGAGTTGGATGGGAACGATGAACTTGAGGAGTTTGGAGAAGTATGGGAGGAGTGAGATTGGGTGAACGTTTGAGGGTCGGGCAGGGACAATAGAGGTTTTGTTGAGCAGAGGGATGACTGCCAAAGTTTTGAAGGAGTCTGGGTATTGTCTGCTTGATAGGGAGAGGTTGAAGATGAATAAGGAGAGGTAGGGGAGGAGGAGTGGGAGGAGAGGAAGGAGGAGGAAGTGTCAAATGGGATTATAAGGGGATGTGGTGGGGTGAGAGCATTTGATGATTGAGATCTTGTTGAGTGGAAGGAGTGGATAGGGGTGGTGGATGCAGGGGAAGGGGGCAGAAGTGGTGAAGGAAGCATGGATGTTGTCAATTTTTTGTTTGAACTAGGATGCAAGGTCCATTGCTGAGGGGGGAGGGTGGCTTATGCGAGAGGGATGGGGAGGGTCATAGCAGATTGTTTAGGGTGGAGAACAGTTGGCAACAGGGTGGAGAACAGTTGGCATGGAAGAGTTGATAGTGTAATAGTATATTTGTTTTTGTAATTTGAGAGTTGAGATGTATTGGGGAGGAGGGCTTGGAATGTGGAAAGTGAGGATGGGGTACAGAATGTTCCATGATGTCTCAGTTGTGCGAAAGGAGAGATGAAGTGTTTTGAGTTGGCAGGTGAGCCAGGGTAGAGGAGGCTTTGTGGTGGGACGTATAGGGTGGAGTGATGCGATTGAATCGAGGGAGGAGGTTAATGCAGAATTCAGGGTGGTGGATAAGGCAGAGTTCAGTGTAGATAGTGTTCACAGATGGGGAAGGACTCCCCTGGGGTGCTACCAATATTCCTCCGTGATAATGTAATCCAAATCCATAATAAAGTACAAAGAAGGAACGGATATAATAATACACTATATAAAGCTGTAATCTGGCTCCAAAATGATGTGTACAGAGCTATGGCAGAATAAATGGGGATGGAGGAGGGGGGAACAGGGGAACCATAATAAATGCTATTATAAAGCACCCCCCTGATGTACTGCAATCCCTTACCCTCCTCCTATGTGATCCTCCGGCTGCCAAATAATGTCCCACACTGGTCCATAAACAGCAATAGTAATTGAGCTGTACTCATTGATGTAAATATTATATCACAGATGTATTCGTTCTACAGGCGTGCGTCACTCCCACAATAGTAAGAATAGTGATGGGTGGACGGGATGAGCACTGCAAAAAAATCCGGACTGGAGGCGGGTTAAAAATAATGATAGTTTAATCAGGCATGAAGCCTAACAAATAACACTGTCAAAGGGATAAAGTGCCTTTGGCACGAAACGCGTCAGAGGAGCGTGCTGTTAATGTGTTATTTGTTAGGCTTCATGCCTGATTAAACTATCAATATTTTTAACCGCCACCAGTCCGGATATATTTGCAGTGCTCATCCCGTCCACCCTTCACTATTCAGTGGAGATAGGAAAATGATTTGAAGGGGTGGGGGGAGTGATGAGGTGGAGGAGGTAAGGGAGGATGGTTCAATGGACTCCTCCTCCAGTGCCAGTGTGGCGTGTGGTATGGGTAAAGTATGATTGTGTAGATGTGAGGGCAGCAGAGGTGCCAATGTTTGCGGTGGGGATCCAGGTTTCGTTATTGTGATAAAAGCAAGATTGTTTCTTAGGAAGAGGGTGGCGGTGGTCTTATTGCAGATGGAGCTGGGTTCCAGAGGGAGAATGGGAGGTTGATGGAGGTTGGAGTGGGGAGTGGTGGAGTGAGGTGAGAGAAGTTGATAAGGAGGGAGTTTGCATGAGGTTATTGGGGTTGGCATAGAGAGTGGAGATTGGCCTGTGGCAAGGGATGGGTGTTGGGAGGATAGAAATTGAGAAGGATGTGGAATTGCAGGGAGGGATAGTGCAGTGTCTCATGGGAAAAGGGGAAGGGAGGGCATGAGGGTGGATGGAATGAAGGAGATGCGTAGCAAGGAGGGACAGGTGATTGTGCTATGGGGTGGATGAAAGGGTAGTTGGGAGGGAATGATAATGATTTGTGAGGTTGGGGTGAACAGTGGTAGTTCAGCAAGGGTTAGGGAAAATTGTAGTGGGGTTAGTCAATGGAGGTGGCAGTTAGTGATGGGGCAGTCTGTGTAGAGGTAAAGGGTACAGTTTATAGGGGAATTATTTGTAATGGGGATGGTCATTTGTTAGCATTTTAGACAGAAGTAGTCAATTTTGGGAGCAATGGGAAGGGAAAAATCAGATTTTGGAAGCAATGGGGAAGGGAACAATGGATTTATGAACACTTGGAAAGGTCACAATCAGAATAGGAAGCAAATAGGAAGGGGACAATCTCCCCACAGCAATCAATTAGGAATAATTGTGGGACAATGGATTTCTTAGTTTTGGGAATGATGTACAGTATCTGTAAAGTGGGACCAGTAGGCAAAGGAGCAACTCAATAGATATTACAACAATTAGGTTAATGTTGAATCACTTTATTAAATAAAGAGCTTGCAAACATTTGTTTCAATGGTCTTAATACTCTCCATATCACTGGGAAAAGCAAAGTGTACTGGAAACCTTGTATGAACACACTTAGAGACTCTACAAGAGTTCCAGTGTTATGCTTGCCTAAATAATTCCAAACTCAACACAGTATTAGTCAGTAAGATGCATTATTGACCAGAGGAACATAAATTCTATAGTAAAGGCAAAGCACAGTGTTGTATTGTATTGTATGTCTTTATTTATATAGCGCCATTAATGTACATAGCGCTTCACAGTAGTAATACATGTGGTAATCAAATAAATAACAGATAATATAAATAACAGATCATGGGAATAAGTGCTTTAGACATAAAAGTAACATTAAGGAAGAGGAGTCGCTGCCCCGAGGAGCTTACAGTCTAATTGGTAGGTAGGGAGAACGTACAGAGACAGTAGGAGGGAGTTCTGGTAAGTGCGTCTGCAGGGGGCCAAGCTTTATGTATCATGTGTTTAGAATATCCACAGTGCTATTCATATGCTTCTTAAGCAAGTGTGTCTTAAGGTGGATCTTAAAGGTGGAAAGAGAGGGTGCTAGTCGGGTACTGAGGGGGAGGGCATTCCAGAGGTGTGGGGCAGTCAGTGAAAAAGGTTTAAGGTGGGAGAGGGCTTTAGATACAAAGGGGGTAGAAAGAAGACATCCTTGAGAAGAACGCAAGAGTCTGGATGGTGCATAATGAGAAATTAGGGCTGAGATGTAAGGAGGGGCAGAAGAGTGTAAAGCTTTAAAAGTGAGGAGAAGAATGGAGTGTGAGATGCGGAATTTGATCGGAAGCCAGGAGAGGGATTTCATGAGGGCAGATGCTGAGACAGATCTAGGAAAGAGTAGAGTGATTCTGGCAGCAGTGTTTAGGATAGATTGTAGGGGAGAAGGCCGGACAGCAAGAGGTTATAGTAATCAAGACGGGAGAGAATGAGGGCCTGAGTCAGAGTTTTAGCAGTCGATCAACAGAGGAAAGGGCGTATCTTTGTTATATTGCGGAGGAAAAAGCGACAAGTTTTAGAAATGTTTTGAATGTGAGGGGCGAATGTGAGAGAGGAGTCGAGTGGGACCCCTAGGCAGCGTGCTTGGGCTACTGGGTGAATGATCGTAGTTCCAACAGTAATGTGGAAGGAGGTAGTAGGGCCAGGTTTGGGAGGAAGTATGAGGAGCTCTGTTTTAGCCATGTTGAGTTTAAGGTGGCGGAGGGCCATCCAGGATGAAATAGCAGAGAGACATTCAGAAACTTTGGTTTGTACAGCAGGTGTAAGGTCGGGTGTTGAAAAGTTATTTGTGTGTCGTCAGCATAGAGGTGATATTTAAACCCAAAATATGTTATTAGGTCACCTAGAGAGAGTGTGTACAGAGAAAAGAGAAGAGGTCACAGGACAGAGCCCTGGGGTACCCCCACAAAGAGATCAATAGAGGAGCAGGAGAGGAGCAGGAGGTGTTAGCAGAAGAGACACTGAAAGTACAATGGGAGAGGTAGGATGAGATCCAGGATAGAGCTTTGTTCCGAATACCAAGAGTATGGAGAATGTGAAGGAGAAGAGGGTGGTCCACGGTGTCAAATGCTGCAGAGAGGTCGAGTAATATGAGCAGAGTGTAATGACCTCTGTCTTTGGCAGCATGGGGGTCGTCAGTTATTTTAGTGAGGGCTGTTTCCGTGGAGTGAGCAGTGTGGAAGCCAGATTGTAGAGGGTCTAGGAGTGAATAGGTGTTGAGAAAATGGAGCAAGCGAGAGAATACAAGACGTTCAAGGAGTTTAGAGGCAAAAGGCAGGAGGGAGACAGGTCGATAGTTAGAAAGACAGGTAGAGTCAAGCTTGCTGTTTTTGAGTAATGGTTTGACTGTTGCATGTTTGAAGGAGGATGGAAAGGTTCCAGAGCAGAGGGAGGAGTTAAAAATGTGTGTGAGCGTAGGGATTATAGTAGGAGCAAGAGGTTTTAGGAGATGGGAGGGAATGGGGTCAAGAGGGCAAGTGGTAGACGGAGAAGAGGCGATCAACAGCAACACATCCTCCTCTGAGACAGTGGAAAAAGACTCAAGGAAGGCAGGAGGAGAGTTAGGAAGAGGTGTAGGATGGGAGGAAGAAACAGGGGATGTTCTGACGTATGGATTCCACCTTTTCCTTAAAATAGTCAGCAAAGTCCTGAGCGGAGATGGAGGAAGGAGAGGCAGCTGAGGGTGGTTTGAGTAGAGTATCAAAGACAGAGAACAGTCGGCGTGGATTAGACTTGTGCATGTTGATTAGTGAAGCAAAGTAGGCTTGTTTAGCTTGCGAAAAGGCAGAGTTGAAACAGGATAGCATAAATTTGTAGTGAAGGAAGTCTGCGAGAGTATGAGATTTCCTCCAGAGGCGTTCAGAGAAACGAGTGGAGGAATTTGTGTGGGAATTTAACCAGGGTCTAGGGTTAGAAGGGCGAGGGCGGCAGAGAGAAAGCGGGGCATGTAGATCAAGAGAGGAGGACAAGACAGAGTTGTAGTTCCTGGCCAGGTTGTCAGGGTCTGTAGCAGAGCTGAGAGAGGAGAGGGAGGAGCGTAAAGTGGACTCAAAGTCAGGTAAGTGAATAGAGCGTAGGTTTCTGCAGAACCGGGGAGTAGATGGAGGTGGAGAAGGGGAGAAGCGAGATGAGAGAATGAGATGAGATGATGGTCAGAGAGAGGAAAACGGAAAATGGAGAAATCGGCGAGAGAGAAGTTTTTAGTGAAAACCAGGTCTAAGTAGTGGCCATCCTTGTGGGTGCTGGCTGCAGTCCACTGTTGAAGGCCAAAAGAAGAGGTTAGAGAAAGAAAGCGGGAAGCCCAAGGGAGAGAGGGGTCATCAATGTGGCAATTGAAGTCCTCAAGGAGAAGAACAGGGGAGTCTGAGGAGAGAAAGAAAGAGAGCCAGGATTCAAAGTGAGAGAGAAAGGCAGAAGGGGGATGAGTAGAGGTAGGTGGGCGATAGATGACCGTCACAGGGACAGGGAGAGGAGAGAAGATCTGGACAGTGTGAGCCTCAAAGGAGGGAAAAGCAAGAGATGGAGGAGTAGGAAGTGTTCTAGAGATTTGCAGGATGTCCTACTTTAAACGTCTGGTCAGTAATATTTACTAAATGGTTTTATTGAAATGTTAAACAAATGTTTCATATTTTAAAGATGAATTTCTCATCTTGATATTAAAGCTATGGATACAGAATGAGGGGTTGAAGGCCCTAAATTAATATGTTGTGTAGATGGTACTAGGGGTGTAAGGTCCCATGCTGTGAAGGCATCTTCCCCATGATGGGCAAAAGGCCAGCTCTGTTTATATGAAAAGGACAACCTGCATATCTCTATACAATCTTCATGTTGATCAACAAACATTATTATAATGGGCGTTATAAAAGCAAAGAGAAAAAAAATATTTCTTGACTGCACTCAGTGCCTAATGAGTAGGGGAATAAATTCAGTGAACCTTAAAATTTAACCTTAACTAATATAAAAATAAAATATAATAGGGAAAGAACTCCAAATAACAGTTGAAATAGTAATGTATTAAGCATTTAATGTTGTGTATATATATATATATATATATATATATATATATATATATATCAAATAAAAAGATCACTTGTGAGCACATTCACATGTCTTAGACAGGTCTGCAACCTTGCCTTTCACCATTATCACCCAGAATACAGACCAGTCTAATACATGTGAATGTGCTCAAAAGTGATCTTTTTATTTGGTATATGCTACATTGTGGAGTTTTTTTGTCGTTTGTTTTGGGATTTCTTTTTCTTATATATATATATATAATAGACTGCGCCTATTATTGTGTGGTAAAAATAGAATAAATATATATTGCCCCTAATTGGGCTAAATCCAAATGATATTCTATAGTGTGTTCAAATATAAATGTTAACGCTAGTATACTAGCAATGCAAATTATTATGTTGAACTAAATATAAAAACATATAATTTAGTGGTGTTGCTGTATTGAACAACACAAAACTAATACAATATAAAAAAAAAATTTGGAATAAAAAAAAAAACCGTCCAAGACTACAAAACCATAAAAATAGTCCACTGTACTGCAGATACAGTTACACTTGATGGATCTTGATGAAACTTTTAGGATCCTGGCAGCCTTCTTCACAGGCACAACAACCTCCCTTCTCATGACCTATATAGAAAAAAAACAAGAAAAGAGCGCCCGATCCTAGTGTAATACCACAGATAAAAATGTCATGTTACAACAATCACAATTTAAAACTCTCAAACATCAGATGTATTCATGCGTGTTATGAGATGAACGCATGCCCCAACGTGTCACTATGACGCCGCTCCACTCAACCATTTGGCGCAATCTGATTTGGGACCTATGGCGATTCTGCCTTACCCGGAATGAATTTTCCATTCACTCTAGGCTACAGCTACAGGACATCTCAGCCCCCTTCTGATTTCATGGGGTCATCTGCAGACGTGTCTGCAAGTTCCAAGGTAAGCTGAGAACCACTTCTTTTTCTCTTTCTCTTCACTTTGGAAGACTGGCATATCAGAGATACTGAGGTCCCCTTTTTTGCTTGAAACTTCTGCACTTTCATTGCACCCACCATGTTTGATTTGCAGTTCCAGTATCTGGTGGAAATATTCGGTGTTCAGCTGGCGCTTCTCTTGCCACCGCCGCCCTTGTGGCCGCCATTCAAATTCATAGTTGTAGTGATATAACTCGTTCAGTTGAGGCTCACCACCGCCAAAACATACAAACATTTTTCTGTTCTGTCTTGTTTCTGGGATCAAATAAGAGACATCATCATCATCATCATCATCATCATCATCATCATCATCATCATCATCATCATCATCATCATCATCATCATCATCATCATCATCATCATCATCATCATCATCATCATCATCATCATCATCATCATCATCATCATCATCATCATCAACATCATCATCATCATCATGCCTGAAGGGACACTCTTTCATGTGGCCGGTTTCATTACAGACAAAATAAATGTTGCCCTCTATTCTAGCGTTTTCAGTAGTGTTCTTCACACTGGCTATTGCGTTAATATTATCTGCATGTGCTAGAACCACCTTTTTGAGCCATACAGTACAGCAGAGGCAGATTTACCTTTCAGAGTTCGTAGCTCTCGCAGGCGTCTCTGCAGACGGTTTAATTTTTTTAAGTGGGCATTTCAAAAGCCCATGTATTTTTATTTGTTGCACATGTAACGGGTAGTCTCTGATCACAGAATCAGTACCTTGTGTGCGTCACTGTCTGTAGCAGTTCCACCATTCAGGCGGTGGTGTTTGTGAAATTATCAAGTTTAGTGTAGCATTTTCTGCCTGTCTCTGTAGTCCTTTAATCTGATTACCTCTGCACTTGGTTCTTCTGTTTCCTGTTCCTCAAGAGGTTCCAGAAACTGTGGAAAACAAAAGCATAAAAAAATTTCTCTGACGGTCTCTGGGGGCCCTTTGATATTCAAGTGCCACCTCTCATCCCACTTCAGAAACCATATGCAGAGAGTAAAACACCAGAGACGGTTTTAGGAGAAAATAAACGTAGGCTTCATTAGCCAGCAGCTTTAAACAGAATACAGTTTAATATCAGCAAACAAAGTTAAAGCAGAAATATACACTGGCGACACACTTTATTCGAGCTCGGCTAGTCCCACGAATTCGGGTATACCCGGGTGTATTGAGGTTTGTGACTGTTTTCTGCCCGAGTGCATTGAGGTATTTTCCAAGCAGGGATTGAAGCATTTTATTCCCGCTGGCTGAAATACTGCACAGTATATATATATATACTGCATTACAATTCATGAATTTATGCCATCTGGTAGACACGCGAAGCATTGCAGCCTATTAAATCCTAATCATTATCATTTAACAGATCAGCCGCCCGTCAGCCAGGCATGAACCCAGGCTGGGAAGGCAAATGCAACGGGGCTTGTCAGAGGTGAGGAGCGGCGCATTCCAGGTATCTGCCAGGTACATACCGGGTATTTGCTCGAATAAAGTGTGTCGGTGCAGTAACAGTCTGTGCAGCAGGCTATTAACCATGCCTGATGAGCCAGGTGGACACAATTAACTCCTGCTGAAATTAACCTGCTGGACTCATCAGCTAAAGGCAGGTTTTATTTGTTTAAGCCTTTTAGATGGGTTTAAAGATCTTGTCACACTGACCTAAAGCCCTATGTGGCATATCATTAAGAAAGAGAGGACTCAGTTCCCCACCTCAGCAACAGGTATCAGTATATGGGATAGATAAAAGAGGTTTTACACAAACCATTGGTTGACTGTGGAAGTGCTGGCTTGATAAAATTAAAATAAAAAGGCACTTGGCCCCGATTGTAAACATTAAAGAGTTTTTAAGGAGTAACATGCAGCATTAGCCAAACCATTACATTGAAAATTCAAGGACTCAATTTTCACAGTCTCATTACCACAAGATTGGCATAAAGTAGACGGGGTGTCTATATTTTAAAAGGGCGTAAGATCACAACCGGAAGTACACACCTGTATGCCTGACATCAATAATGGGGAAGCTACTTGAAGGTTTAGTACGGGTTAATATTCATGAATACATAATGGATAACAACATTTGTAATAGTCAGCATGGATTCATGAAGGATAGCCCCTGCTTATTATTCTGCCCCTTGCTAGTATTGATTTTGCTTGTAGCACTGCAATGCTTGCAGCTAAATTTGGTTTGTCCTTTTAGAACTATTTGCCCCATGTTTACCATTTGTCCCCTGCTACTGTTGCTTTTGCATGTAGCACTGCAATGCTTTCAGCTTCATAATCAAGAAATAAATCTGGCTCAACCCGCCTGGGTATCTTCCTGTCTACCTGTATACCTCTTCCAAACCATCACCATTTTGCAAACCAGAAAATAATTTGTCACATCTCTAAACCAATGCAACTTAAAGAAGAAAGATGGCTCCACTAAAGATGGCTCCATACTGGCACCCGACAAACCTTCCTCTTTCTTATTTAACAGAAAATTGATCAAAGCTTCTCTAGAAGGGGTGTCACTTACTCCCCCTCCCTCCTCTCACAGAACCTGTTCCATTCCTTAAGCCCATAACATTACTTACCCACATACACAGAGGCACTGAATTCTTCTACATTACTCTGTCAAACCCAGGTGCCATAGTTCCATTGGGAAAGCGTTTCCCAGCAATCTTGCCTCCAGAGTCAGGCTACTGAATTTTAAACACTGAAAGTGAAACAATACATCAGTTTCACCATTTTTTACTCTGGGAACATGCTTCACCCGAAACCAGATATTGCTTTCCATAAACTGAAGTACAAAGACCCTTAGCAGCCTAACCACTGGTGGGAAGATGCTGAAATACCAATAACTGCTGCAACCCCCTATGATATTCAACCTAAATAATACTTCCCATTTAGGTAAGGACCCCCCACACTACAATTCCATTGCCACGATTAGTAGGACCATTTCTAAAAATGTGAAGTTACCCAACAGGCCAGTTCCTTTCCACTATATAGGCCATTTCTCTAAACAACAACAACACCCAAAGTAAGCCCCCCAAAAGACTGACCCAGCCGCATCTGTGAAAAAGCTCAATTTGCTGAATCTCTACTAGCTCTCTTAATACCAATGTGCACCCTTGTAATGACTCAGAAACACCTCCCATACTCCAAAATACTCCCAAATTCATTTTGAGATTCTAATCAAGGTATAAGGGCATTTCTTTAATAACATAACAAAAGTGAAGCCATGGAAAAAAAAACCCTCTTCATCGGAAGCATAGTAGTTGCAGATGTTAAGATGACCTAGCACTGATTGAACCTTGTTCCTTCCCTTAAATTTGTTGACCAGCCCATGCAACTTAACCATATTATCCTGAAGGAGCTTAAAAACCATTTCAACCATATCGACTTCAATCCCCAGGAAACTGAGGCACTTTGTGTAATGGGTGCTCGCCGCAAACAGGACAGTACCGCGAGGCCGAGGTGGAGATTGGATACACCAACCGTGAGACACAAAGCCGCATCTGGATTGCGGGTATCGTAGTCGTGAGTAGCCGGGTAAGGGTTGGAGAGATGCGGCTCATAGGGCCACTTAGTCAAGGTCGAAAATTGGAGAGGTATGGATCGTAGGGTCACTTAGCCGAGGTCGAGAATTGGAGAGGCATGGATTGTATGGGTCACTAGCCAAGGTCGAGGGTAAGAGATATCAGCGGAGTCCAAAACAGAACAATTAAAGACAAGGCAAGGCAGAGTGCTTGTAACCATCACAAAGTCACAAGAAGTTTATTCTCAGCCAACTTCCTGGTGGAAGGGGCTGAGCCAAAATAGCAGGGTCGACGAATCAGAACCAGGCTTGCTCTGCAGGTAGGATAGAATCAGGAACCAATTAGGTGACTGGAGCTTGAAGGGGCATAGCCTGTGTCTGATCCTCACATGTTGTAGACCACCTCCTACTTGTTCTTAGCCAATGTGGCACCAACCCTCCCCATGAGGTCCTGAAACATCCACACTAGGCACTGACATGTGTTAGATTTTGCCCTACCCACGAAGAGGAAGTTATCCAGATAATATAAAACATCACCCAGTTTAGACTCATCCCACACCGCTATTCCAGGAAAGTGCTAAATGTCTTGAAATAAAAACAAGACAGTGAGCACTCCAGCAGGAGATATAGATTCACAAATAAATCCCCATCCAGGACACATCCCAAAAGGTGAAAACATTTCTTATGTAGTTGCAACAGGGGGAAATGCTGATTCTATTTCTGCCAGCTATGCCCCCACACCCCATGACCTAATGATCTTCTGAGCGTTATCGAGACAAATTCTGCATATTACATACTGTAGATCCTTACTGATCCGTTATTCACTGACTATCGACCTGGGAACGAGAGATAATGAATAAGACACAAAGCCCCTTGCTCCTTTTTGGGAACAACCGCCAGCAGAGAATCTTATGAGAAGAGAAAAACCATCTATACCAGTAAAACAGATTTACCTGACACAAAAGCAAAGGAAATTTGCACCATTTATATGTGTTAACAATACTTAATCTCATTATTATATTATATCTCATCATTTAACTCCAGCAACTGTATAACCACTTATTACTAAAAGAAAATATACAGTGTGCGAAGCATATTGATGTATCAGCAAAGAAAAAAGAAAGAAAGCTCCCTAATAGCCGCACAAGAGAACACCTATACCTATATTAAAAATTACTATTTATTAATAAATGATTAAAATATATTTATTGCAGCAAAAAACTAACGTGAACCAAAGTGATTAAAATAAATTAAAAACGGAGGAGGTAACTGTATGCCTAGTTCAAACTAACAGTGTATGCTAGGAATAACTATTTTAGAATGTCCCACTGCTATATGATTATACTAACAGTGGTAGTTATACCAATACAGTTCTATATAGTTTGAGGACTACACCTAAATGGAGAGTATAGCTTACAGTTAATAAAGTGTGTGTGCTCAGAATAATATAGTATACTGCACCGACACACTTTATTCGAGCAAATACCCAGTATGTACCTGGCAGATACCTGGAATGCGCCGCTCCTCATCTCTGACAAGCCCCGTTGCGTTTGCCTTCCCAGCCTGGGTTCATGCCTGGCTGACGGGCGGCTGATCTGTTAAATGATAATGATTAGGATTTAATAGGCTGCAATGCTTCGCGTGTCTACCAGATGGCATAAATTCATGAATTGTAATGCAGTATATATATATATATATATATACTGTGCAGTATTGCAGCCAGCGGGAATAAAATGCTTCAATCCCTGCCTGGAAAATAACGCAATGCACTCGGGCAGAAAACAGTCACAAACCTCAATACACCCGGGTATACCCGAATTCGTGGGACTAGCCGAGCTCGAATAAAGTGTGTCGCCAATGTATTTGTTGAGCCAGCTAATGCTAGTATACGGATATATACACACACATGTGTATATATATTAATAAATAGTAATTTTTAATATAGGTATAGGTGTTCTCTTGTGCGGCTATTAGGGAGCTTTCTTTCTTTTCTTTGCTTATCATTAACCCCATCCCTGCCAGCACCACCTCCGCACTCTTATTGCAGTTTTTTGTTCCGTCACCACACATTCACAATTTATTGGTTCCCCATATCTCCATTGGTGTAGTGCAAGGCGCACAACTTGGCCTTTTTAGGCCATTCTATCTTCCATATTGATGTATCAACATGAACTGAAAAAGTAAAAACGTAGGAAACCCTAGACGCAAGCCTGCACAACTCCAGTCCTCGAGGGCTGCAAACAGACCAGGTTTTCAGGATATCCCTACTTCAGCACAGCTGGCTCAATTAGTGGCTCAGTGGTTTAACCCTTTAATTACAATCGTGGTTACTAACCGCTAAGGTGATTAAGGGGTTAGGGGTCATTAGATTGTATTTTTCTTTTACGTTTGCTGCCAACGGAGGACAAGGACGATGATGAGGATGAGGATGGCCTTCATCCTGGCAGGCTGGCAGGCTGGCAAGTGCAAATTTTATTTACTTTATGCTGCTTTTATTTAAATGAGCAAAGGCACTATTATCCATATCTGGATAGTAGTAATTTTGCCCTTTACTGTACTGTATGTGTTAGGGGGGGGGGGGGGGTTGTTGGGGATACATGGGGTGGGTAGTAAGTATTGTAGTGTTTATTGGGGGAAGAGTGAATGTGGTACTTGGCCCAGGGTGGGTGGTTAGACCTACCGGGTGAGTCGCGCGGGGGTGGGGGTTAACCCCTTCATTACCATAGCAGTTACTATCGATATGGTAATGAAGGGGTTAACTGCTCCTGCAACCTCCCCGGTAGGTATAACCACCCACCCTGGGCCAAGTACCTCCATTACGCACCCCCTCTGCCCCCAATAAACCTGATATTGTGCCTTAACCCCTTCATTGCCTTAGCAGTAGGGGAACTCAGCCCCACGTTGAGCCCAGAGAAACTCCTCTGAAGGTCCTCTGTACCAGCTTCCGCAGATGAGGAGCACTTTTAATCTCCCCCTTCTCTGGGGAAAAGAGTCTCTCAGCATAGCAGCTTTCAGTCTATCTTTTAAACCACTTCCTTGTTCACTCAGACCAGGCTGATTAACTCCATTAGTTAGCAGCTGCTGGCTTCTCTTTGAGGAATTAACTCTCGGTGGACTGGAAAGTACAGTTACTGCACTGTTCCAGCCCCTAGAGAACAGTGATGGTATCACAATATATATGTAGGGCTTAACCTATATATATTGCCAGATCCCGGTACTCAGCATGAGCCATTCACACTTTGTGACCAAACCCCAGACTGAGAATCGCCAGGTCAGGGGTGGACCCCGGTATGGTAAACCGCCTAGGTGTCAGGCTGACACATGTGCTTTGTAAACCGGAAAGCCCTTTTTGCCCGCTCTGCAAACTCCGGGCAAATCAGAGATTGGTGGGTTAAATGTTCCCATGTACCTTAAATGTAAACTATTAACCTAACGGCCAAGCTATCCCTGTGTGATTCATGACTTATCCAAGCTTTGCTCAAGATTCCATTCAAGTACAGCGGCAGCGGTTCCCGAACGCAGGGGGTTAACAACATCGTAACCAAGGATTTAACCCTACTTCAGGAATTCATTAGCCCTGGGGGCTCCCGAACGAATTCCAATGAACTACAACAAACTTCTTTCATTTGGCAGAAATATTAGGTTGGCAAGTTGCGACCTACAGTAGCCAAAAGGACTTTAAGCCAGAGACTTTATTCCTTCAGCTTTCGTTCAATGGACAATTTATTTCGTTTCCCCATCCCAGTAAGTGATTATTAAGTGTATTCTGAGGTTTTCGTGTGTTTGTCTATATGGGAAATAAATGACAATTTATTTTGCCTGCATTGTTATGCTCAATCGAGAATCCCAAAAATATAAAAGTGTTGATTACTGGTCCACCGTGACAACGCGCAGCTGGGGAGCGGTGCACGCACGTCATGTGTGCGCGCCACGAGGGGCGTTCATACGGTACCAGCGGAGGGGCAGAGCCAAGCTGCGTGTGATCCTTGAAAGTCCTCCGTGGGCGCACGCTCTGTAAGGTGCGCGGGAGGCTGTACAGCAGGAGGCAAGGAGAAAGCGCGCCGCGAGGAACGCACTCTCTGACCACTTGAAGTGGGATGCTGTGCAGCGGGAGGTAAAGAGGGAATACGTCACAGGGGATGTGTTCCCTGATTCCTTATAAATACATACATACATACAATACTAGCCAATACACCCATTAATTGCCAGTGTGGTTACCTATGCCCTAAATGGAAGCAAAGATAACCCCAATGGCAATGAAGGGGCACCCCCTCTCCCCCCCCAACAACCATTACATGACAAAATTACTATTATCCAAATATTGATAATAGCTCATTTTCCCATTCCAAATAAAACATTATCCAGCCAGCATAAGTAAATAAAACTTCTACTTACCCATGCCAGGATGAAGGCTGTCCTCGTCTTCCTCCCCATCCTTGTCCTCCATTGGCAGGAACACAACAATAAAAAATACAATCTTATGGCCTGTAACCCATTAATCACTATAGTAATTAAGGGGTTAACTCCCCTCCATCACTACCAACCCGTGTGGCCTAACCACCTTCCCCAGGGCAACTTCCTCCACCCTCTACCCATTGATTTGCACAGTGGTACATCATGCCCATATAATATGGGCATGATTAGCCACTATGGCAGTCAATAGGCAACCTAAAAAAATTAAAATCACCAAAAATAAACCACACTCAAAAAAGCCAATCACCGAAAACAAACAACAACCAAAAAATTCATCATCAAAAATAAACCACGAATTAAACAAATCAATCAACACAAAAAACAAGAATTAAACGAATAAATTACTGTACCAATAAAACCCAAGAATTAAACTGAGCAATCAACAAGAATAAAAAAAAAATGACACAAAATATGATTGTCACTATACTGTGTATATATATATATATATGGTGAGTAAAAAAAGTGACAAAAACCCTCCACAGCAAAGCAAATATGCAAATGTAAATACAACTGTATGCTCATCTGCATGTCTTAGGCAGGTCTGCAACCCCGCCTTTCACCATTATCACCCAGCACACTGCACTTCCACTGCAGCAAGGGATTCTGGAAAATGACATGCAAATGAGCACACAGTGCACTTTTTGCTTCAAAAAACATTTTTAACATGGTTCCCTATAGGCTTAAGCTTGCTGCATGGTCACAGCTTTTTGTCCATGTTTTTAATATAATAAATCCTTTTGATCTACTCAACACATGACTGAAGCTCTGCACCGGTTTTTCCCTACTGGGGTGTTTCATATTATGCATGACCTATGTGCTCTAATTATGTGAAAATGTATTTATTGAATAGATAAAAATGCATCCTATTATCAACTTACAGTGTTATGAGCTGCTTATAGATACCCAGAAGTAATACACAGCGCCCTGCATATGACCCAGCGAATTAGTCAACCAACTGCAGGCCATGGATGAAGAGCCTGGGGATTAGCCCCAGGGCTTTTTAACCTTTATTATCTTGTGACAGCCAGAAGCAGATCCTTTCACTTCCCTGTCCGATTAATTTTCGAGCTTGCAGGATTTATAAGTCAGCAAACTGAACATAAAATAGTGTGTTAAGATGATATTGTTGGTAACCCAGAACCCTGCTACTGCAGTTTTACATTGTGGTGTGCCTTAACATTGGGTTTGTATTCTTGTTAGTTTAACATCACAATGGGTTCCTTGAAGATCGAGACTCAGTAGTTTTCTCTTTGCGCTGCCATGTTTTCATTTGGATTGCAAAATAAACGTTCTAATTCTATTGCCGTCTCCATGTTTGTGCTGTAATGAGCAGATGGCTGCCTATAAAACCAAATGCAAAAGCAAGATACACAAAACTAGGATAAACTAAAGTGAAGTAGATATAAACTATGCTGTAAAACATTTTGTTTTATTGTCTTTCTAATGTTTAAGTAATAAAATAAGCATGTAGTTATAAACCATATTAATTGTTTGAGAGCAGTTTACAATCAAATTAAGTGCATAGTTACAAACTCCCTTTAAGGGAGATGTATTTGCATCACTGTAACTACTGTAGGTACTGTACCATTACTAAGGCCAAATGTACTGGATCCAATTGTGCTACCTTCTTGGTCACTTAAAAAAGAGTAGGTACAAAAAATACAAACAGACAGACACTCGAAACAGAACAGACAGACAGACACAAAACTGGACAGTCACAGCACAGAAGAGACAGAAACAGACACAAAATGGGCATATATAAAAAACAAGGCAGATCTATATATATACAGCTAAACCCCGTTATAACGCGGGTCTCGGGGTCCACCCCGAGACCACCGCGTTACTAACGGGGTCGCGGGGAAAAAAAATGGCCGCCGCTTTAATGCAGATTCATCCCGCGGGACAGGAGATGGGAGCGGGCATGTCCCTCCGCTCCCCGCTTCCCCCTGTCACCGCGGGACAGCCCGCGGGGCAGGAGATGGGAGCGGGGATGTCCCTCCGGTCCCCGCTTCCCCCTGTCACCGCGTGACAGGCCGCGGGGCAGGAGATGGGAGCGGGCATGTCCCTCTGCTCCCCGCTTCCCCCTGTCACCGCAGGACAGCCCGCGGGGAAGGAGATGGGAGCGGGGATGTCCCTCCGGTCCCCGCTTACCTCTGATCCCTCCACGTGCCCGGTGCTCCCGCTGCCTGTATGGAGGTGGTAGCGGGGGGTTTCTTCTCCCCACCGCTGTCCCTGGCGCTCCCGCTGCCTGCGCGGGAGGAGGGGGGGGGAGTGGGTGGTGGTGCTGGTCGCGGCCTTTCCTCTGCTCCGACCCCACCCCTCGTCTGTGTAGAGTGAGAGAGTGTGTGTGTGTATGTATATATGGGAGAGAAAGTGTGTGTATGTGGGTGTGAGTGTGTGTAAGTGTCTGTGAGTGTGTGTAAGTGTCTGAGTGTGTGTGTAAGTGTGTGTAAGTGTGTGTAAGTGTGTGTGAGTGTCTGTGAGTGTCTGTGAGTGTCTAAGTGTGTGTAAGTGTGTGTAAGTGTCTGAGTGTGTGTGTAAGTGTGTGTAAGTGTCTGTGAGTGTGTGTGAGTGTGTGTGAGTGTGTGTGAGTGTGTGTGAGTGTCTGTGAGTGTCTGTGAGTGTGTGTAAGTGTGTGTAAGTGTGTGCAATGTGTGTGCAGTGTGTCAGTGTGTGCAGTGTGAGCAATGAGCAGTGTGTGTGCAGTGTGTCAGTGTGTGCAGTGTGAGCAATGAGCAGTGTGTGTGTGCAGTGTGGCAGTGTGAGCAATGAGCAGTGTGTGTGCAGTGAGCGTATGCAGTGTGTGTAGTGTGCAGTATGAGCAATGAGCAGTGTGTGTGCAGTGTGTCAGTGTGTGCAGTGTGAGCAATGAGCAGTGTGTGTGCAGTGTGCAGTGTGTGTGCAGTGTGTGTGCAGTGTGTCAGTGTGTGCAGTGTGAGCAATGAGCAGTGTGTGTGCAGTGTGCAGTGTGTGTGCAGTGTGGCAGTGTGAGCAATGAGCAGTGTGTGTGCAGTGAGTGTGTGCAGTGTGTGCAGTGTGTGCAGTGTGCAAAAAAAAAATGTAAAATTTTTTTAATTTTTTTTTTTTTTTAAAAAGGGAGCCACGGGAAAACCGCGTTATAACCGAATCGCGGTATAACGAGGCACGTTATAACGGGATTTAGCTGTATATATGTATATGAAAAGGACACACAATACAGGACAGACATATATGAAACATGATACACAAAGCAAGGTTGACATGTACACATGTATAAAACAGAACAGACCAAACACACACACATAGGCAGTGGTGAAAGTAGGCCGGTATACAGTATCGGTAAAACAATAAGTGCCGGTACTGTGTACCGGTATGAATTAGCGGGGATCGAAATCTCCCTGCCTCTCTCTCTCCTCTATCTCCCTAATGTCTCTGCCTGTCTCTCTTTCCACCTCCATCCATTTCCCTGCATCTCCCTCTGTCTCTGTATCCTTGTTCCAGAGACCTTGCCTTGCCTTGCCTTGTCTGCCTTAACCTCTTGTTGCCTGAACCCTGCTAGCACCTTGGACTCCACTTCTCTCCACTCCTGATCCGGCGTGTATGACCATTCTCCTGTCTCCAGTCCTGACCTTGGCTAAGTACTCCAATGATCTGATATTCTCCTATCCTGAACCTGGCTACGTACCCCAACTATCCGAAACTCTCCAATCCTGAACCTGGCTACGAACTACGATGATCCTCAACTCTCCGCTCCTGAACCTGGCAAGTACCTTAACTATTCTCCAATCTATAATCCTGACCTGGCTTGAACGACTACTCTTCATCCTAGGCACGCCCGTGTGGCTGTGGGTCGGCATTATCCAATCCCCTACCTCAGCACAGCGGTCGTGCTTCGTTTGTGGTGAGCTACGCATTACAGTATAGCTGTAAAGGGTAATACATAAATACCTAAGCAATGAATGTGGGCAAACAAAATCATAATTAAAATTAAAATAACATACATTAAAAAAAAATTCTTACCTTTTAGATGTCTTCACCCTCCGATTCATGGGGACACCGTAAGTTCTCGAACCAATCCACGAACTCAAACAGGAACGGGCCTCAGGTAAAATAAATCCAAAGTCCTTTCCGTCTTTCTTTTAAATTTGTAATCCATTTGGGGCTCTTTCGGGGTCTTCAATCTTCTTCTTTGTCTTCTTCTGTATCTTCTTCATCTTCATCCATCGTCATCCGGCACGCCTTTGTCCTTCTATTGATGGAGGTGATCCTCCCTCCTCGGCTTCTTGCTTTCAAATGAGACTGCATAGGCTTTTATAGGTCTATGATGTCACATTTTTGGCAAATGGTTAACACGGCTCTGATTGACCAGTGAAAACAAGTGCCTTTTTTTTTTTGGTGATGTCATGTAAAGGACATGAAGTCAGCCAGTCAGAATGATTGTGCTTCCTTTCCCTTTAACATGACGTCATCAAAAGCAACATGGCTGCCTTCACATGGTACTTCAGCCAATCAGATTGTGGGAACTATATCCCCAATCTGATTGGCTGTAGTAGACCATGTGACAGAGTTTTTGGGAGAAAGGATGTAACGTCATCCAAAGGGAGTCACATGGTCTACAACAGCCAATCACATTGTGGAAATAAGTTGTGGAGGAGCCATTCATAGCTCAAAGAAACCTTAAAGAGATATAAGGAAATATCTGAAGATCTATTTACGGTAGTATATAGGTATAAACAGTTTGGGTAAAACAGTATCTGATAGGTGCAGGTATAGTCAGTAATTCAACAAAGCCACTTTGTAGCCGAAAGGAAGATTAAGGACGTGTGGGATCTGTGTGCAGATTGAGCCTGCAGGCTCTGCTTGAATGACTGGTGGGGAAATGCATTTAACGAGGAAAATGGGAATGTCCTCAGCCCCTCTAAATTGAAGTTCACTCTCCGTCCCTCTGTAGTCCCGGTGAAGTGTGGCACAATTCACAAAAAAACATAGCCTCGGTACTGGGGTTTAGCCAGGTCTGCGGGCATACAGGCGTGACACTCCTTCAGGCAAAGCGTGATTATTCTTGTGTGTCAAATCCTGCAGCAGCTGCTGTGCATCCATCCAGTCAAAAAACAGCATGCAAAGAACAAAGCAGAGGATTGTGTGGCCAGCAAACCCGAAAAAATCAACTCAACTCACCAGTGTGAAAAAATAAAAAAAGATTTATTGAACTACATATTAAAAAAAGGGGACAAAGTGGGGACAAAACATGGGGATTCTCCTCCCACATGTTTCACGTTGTAATAGCGCTTTCTCAAGGAGTATGAGTATTTACAAAGTGAAACGCGTGGGAGGAAAATCCCCATGATTTGTCCCCACTTTATCCCTTTTTTTTAATATGTAGTTCAATAAATCTTTTTTATTTTTTCACACCGGTGAGTTGCTAGTGCATTTTTTGGGGTTTGCTGACCACCCAATCCTTTGCTTTGTTCTTTGCAGATTGGGCATATAGTTCCCACATTTATTTAAAAGTATTGTTTATTTGTTTGGGGTACACACGGTTGGTAAAGCAGGCCAACGGGGATCACCCGAGGGCCCTGGACTTCCGTGGGGATCACCCGAGGGCCCACAGACTCCTTCAGGGATCACCCGGGGACACCCGCCGGCCTGTTGTATTAATGGTGTGCTGACAAAAAGGTAAACAATGCTTTTCGGATTGATTCCAGCTCTTTTGCTCTAGCCTTTAGCTGGTGCAAAAATCTGGCATGCTTTTAAAGTACGATTGACTTATCACTGCTTAGTCAATCCCACTGACTGAATGATCGGATGTATTTTTTTTCCATGGTTGAAAATATGCCCTTTTTTTTTTTAACTTTTTTATTGAATTTTCTTGTATGCACCAGTTGTAATACAATGCAGGAACAAATCTGTAACAAGCATTTTCAGTATCTCATAAGTATCGCAACCGTGAAACATTCAATATCCATAGTTTAACGAAGTTTAACAAAAATAATAAAAAATCAGGAATAGGGGAAGGAAGGGGAGGGGGGGTGTGTGGAGCGGTTGGAAGACCACGGGACTGATCTGTTTCTTCGGCGTCGCCACGCTCTCAACGGGACTTCGAGACACCACTTCTTTATTTCTATCTGTCTACCTAGTAGAAAGAGCCCTGGGTCGAATGGTATTTTGAGGCCCAAAATCCTCTCCAGCCAAACTTTGATTAAGTCCCATAGCGGTGCTAGCCGAGGGCAAGACCACAGCATGTGTAAGAGATCTGCGTTATCTCCACATTGCCGAGGGCACAATGGGGAGTAACCTTTGGTAAATTTTGATAATTTGATTGGGGTCAGGTACCACCTCATCAGGACTTTATATGCGTTCTCCTTTAATGTTGTACAAATCGAGCTTTTGGCCGCTGCTGTCGCTATTTGGGACCAGATTTTTTCGCTGAACGTCTCGCCCAGATCTGCTTCCCACTTTAACATGTATCTTAGTTTACATGTGACCTGGGTTGTGGAACCGACCACTTCTCTGTACAACTGCGATGTGAGTCCCTTAGTAGATGTCTCTCTGAGACAGAGCTTTTCAAACGTCGTCAAAGGGGGGTGTGGGATGTTTTTATTATAAAAGGCTCTGATCTGGAGGTATTTAAAAAATTCGGAGTGGGGGAGTTTTTTGTCTGATCTAATTTGCTCAAACGTCATAATTTTGTCATTACCCTCCAGATCCTTCAGTCGCGAAATATTGCTAAGTTTCCAATTTACATAATTTGTACTTTCCATGCCTGGAGCAAAGTGGGGGTTCCCTCAGAGGGGAGTCATCAGCATGTTTTTGGTTGTAAGGCCACATCTGAATTTGACTGTATCCCAGATTGCCAGTGAATTGGTCATTGAGGATAGCGGCTGGTGTATAGGTTTTAGTCTCGCTATTTTTGGGGTCCATATTAGTTGGCGTAGTTCCAATGGGGAACATGCCGTGCTCTCTAATGCCACCCATCTCTTCAAATCAGGGTTTTGTCTGCCATTGAGAAATTTGGCATAATTGGGCCGCTCTATAATATGATACCAAGCAAGGTACTGCCAAGCCACCTTCTGTCGGTTGCTTCAGTAGTGTTTTTTATTAATTCTCGCCTTTTTGCCCCCCCATATGAATTTGGATAAAGTGGCTTGTAGCTCGTTTATTTCCGTCAGATTGATGGGCACTGGGAGTGTTTGAAATAGGTACAATATGCGTGGGAGTAAGTTCATCTTTATGCTGTATATTTTGCCTATCCATGAAATATTGAATTTGGACCAGCGCCTTATATCTTCTCTCAGGGCCCTGATTAATTTGGGGTAGTTAGCTTTATAAATTTCCTTAAAGGTCCGGGTGATAAAGACCCCAAGATATTTGATTGTCTTATTTTGCCACCGAAAGTTAAGTGAGATAAGTTTTTCTTCCATCTTTGGAATTGTGACATTCAAGGCCTCTGATTTTGCTTGATTTATTTTGAACCCTGAGATTTTGTTGAATTTATCTAGCAAGTTGAAGAGATTGGGAAGAGAGGTGAGGGGCTTAGACAATACCAGGAGGACATCGTCCGCGTAGAGAGCGATCTTATGGGTCTGAGCCTCTATTTCAATCCCTGAGATGTCTGGGTTATCCCGAATTTGGGCCGCCAGTGGTTCCATACACATGGCGAAGAGCAATGGTGAGAGGGGGCACCCCTGTCTTGTTCCACTCCTGATCTTGAATAGGTCTGAAGGGAAGCCTTGGTGGATGACTCTAGCTGATGGGCCTGCATAGAGTGCCATTATGTGTGTAAACAGGTGAACAAAAAGGCGCGAACAGCTGAATAAGAAGTGAATAAATAATAATGGTGTAAATGATAAAATTAAATAGATGTGATGACCAAAAAATCCCCCAGCTCAAACCTCACTGGTGGGACCTATTTCACGGGTTCCAAAGTTTAGAAGTATCTCAGAACATCCAGGGGGAGCATATAGTGGGTTGAGAAAACAAAACAAGATACACAAATATAAGTGCAGACGTAATGCAATCAGTGAATATATGTGGCAGTGTCTTGGCTCATATAGCTGTACTACTCACAGGACTAAAGTGTATATATAGGCAGTTGGCAAATAGGGTTGCCACCCTTGATGGTATGAAGGCACCGGACCCCCTATCTCTGTTGTCCCTCGCTCTTTCACCTGCTTCTCGTTTCAGATCAGCATCCCTAAATGGCAGCAAGTCTCTATAGTGCTAGCACAATACGATGTTGTTATGTCTATGTTTATCTTGCTATATATGTTCTCATATTCACTGTAAATGAAATGTCATTCGTACACCATACTTTTTAATGGTAGGCTCAGATTCTTCCATTCATATCGTGTTCTATCCCTTATTGAACCTTGATCACTGCTCCCTTTAAGTGTTATGAGAATTTATTACAACATATCTTAGTTCATAATTTTTATGTGCATGTGATCAACGTTAGTATCGTTCTTACACCGTGTTCCATCCCTTATTGAATATTGAATATATATAAGCCTTGACCACTACTCCCTTTAAATGTTTTGAGAATTTATAATGACATAACTAAGTCCATACTTTATGTATTCGCCTGTTCTACTACATATACCTCATCAGTCTCTTTTTCGGACATTGTTTACATCTAATACCTTAATAGAGATCCTTGCCCTTCCTTGTTTCTAGATCAGATTTAACATACTGACCAGCTAATATTATCATCTAATTATTCATCACCACTTAATATTGTAATACATAGTGAGTTTATTATAAGAAGATTCCTCCCCCTCCCATCTCTTATTGCAGCGATTGAGATCGCAGTAAACATATTAAATCTGACTATCACATATATTAGCAAGTGAAATACAGAATGACATTTCATAATACCCATTAAGGGTAAAGTTGTGATATATGTATGATATCTGCCGTAATGTACGAACATACTGTGTCCATAACAATGTTATCCCACGTTATTAAGTCTCTAATAACAACAAGTATTATAACTTCCAACCATGTTCAACTCCAACCCCAGGTGCAATCTTAATTGATTTATTGAATGTTTTAGCTAAATTAGCATTCCCAAAGGGTATTTAAACAGCCACTAGCATGCTATTCATTATACTCCTGACGAAGCCGAGAACAGTTTCTGGTAGCTGGGCGAAACGCGTAGAGGAAACCAGCAGACCTATTTTGGTCTTGGAGGCGACCCGTAGCTGAACCAAACCTGCAGCCGTGACGTCAGAGGATCAGACGGGCGCACAGAGGGAGGCTCCGATCGTGGATACAGTGCCGTGGCATTCAGCCTGATGACCCAGGGAGGCGGTGAGCTGCTCGGGACAACTCCTACTCACAATTTGTGACCAATGCTTTTATTATATTAGCACATTGTAAGTGCGCATTTTTTACCCATTCATTTTTTATAAAGTTTATATTATTGATCGCACTATGTAGTTTTCTCTCTCTTTACACATGCGGTTTATGCTGACGGAGTATCGATAGGGGGTCCGGTGCCTTCATACCATCAAGGGTGGCAACCCTATTTGCCAACTGCCTATATATACACTTTAGTCCTGTGAGTAGTACAGCTATATGAGCCAAGACACTGCCACATATATTCACTGATTGCATTACGTCTGCACTTATATTTGTGTATCTTGTTTTGTTTTCTCAACCCACTATATGCTCCCCCTGGATGTTCTGAGATAGAGTGCCATTATGGCCATAACTAATTTCTTATCGAATCCAAATGCTCCAAGCGTATCTCTTAAGTATGCCCAGTCGATCCTATCGAAAGCCTTTTCTGCATCTAGACTTAACACCATAACTTTTACTTTCTTGGAATTGGCTATCTCTAACAGATCAATGATTCGTCGGACGTTGTCAGCCGCTTGTCTATCTTTAACAAATCCGACTTGATCTGGGTGTATCAGTCTAGGTAGGATCTGACTTAATCGGTTGGCAATTAATTTGGCATAGATTTAGATATCTGTGTTAATGAGTGAAATGGGCCTATAACTCTTGCAGTCTAAGGGATCTTTTCCTGGTTTGTGAATTATTGCAATAGACGCTTGGAGCATTTGCTCGGGGAAGGGAACACCTGTCAATACTTCATTAAACATTTTGAGTAGGTAGGGCGCTAATAGAGCGTTAAATTTTTTGTAATATAGGCCAGAGAAGCCATCTGGCCCCGGGGCTTTTGAGGCCTTCAAATTATCAATAACCTGATAAACCTCTTCTAAGGTAAACTCACTGCCCAAACAATCTCTCTCCTCTACTGTCAACCTTGTCAGTTTAGAGCTTGCTAGAAAATTCTCACGAGCTCTGTCTGTATGGTGATTATGCGCTATTTTATCTCCATTATATAAGTTCTCATAATATAGTTTGAACTCTTCTACTATGGTTTTAGGATTCCCGGAGACATTGCCCGATTTCCTTCTGATAGCTTGAATATTATAATTAGGGGTTTTGTGTCGTAATTTGTTTGCGAGCATAGTATCTGGCTTGTTCGCTTTATCGAAAAATTTCCTCTTTGACCAATTCAGTGAAATATCTGCTTGGGAAGTTAATACTAGGTTTAGTTCGATTTTTACATCCTTGAGCTTGGAGAGGATGGTAGGGTCATTAGTTTGTTTATGGTTATCTGAGAGAGTTTTTAGTTTAGATTGTAGTAACCTGATCTTTGCCTCTCTCTCCCTTTTCCGCCTTGACGCTAAGCTGATGAGTATCCCTCTCAGTGTAGCCTTGTGGGCCTCCCAGAGGGAAATATGGGAATCCACTGAGCCGTCATTTATCTGAAAATATTGTTTTATTTCCTCTGCGATTTTTTGAGAGGTTGCAGGAATCTTTAGGAGGGATTCATTTAACTTCCAGTTTGCTCCAGGCCTGTCTAGCGTTAATTGTGTGCACCGTAGCTCTATGGGTGCGTGATATGACCATGAAATATCATGGATCCCAGTATGGGAGATCTTTGGGACCAGTCTACTAGAGACAAAGAAGTAGTCGATTCTGCTATATGTGGAGTGGGGGTGTGAAAAAAAAGTATAGTCCCTATCCTGGGGATGCTGCTCTCTCCAAATATCTAGAAGGTTGTTCTTTTTTAAGCCTAACCACAGATCTTTTGGGGCAGCTTTGGGATGTTTTAGTGGTTGTCCTGATCTATCGAGTTTAGGGTTCAGAGTTGTGTTAAAGTCTCCTGCCACTATTATCGGACCTTGTGCAATTTTATGTATCTTGTTGAAGATTAATGTGAAAAATTTAGGGTTATGGGTGTTTGGGGTATATATTGATGCAAGCGTTAAGACTTGGCCATTTATTGAGCCTGTTAGAATTAAGTATCTCCCTTCCTTGTCTTTAATTATTTTCTCATCCTGGAAGGGACACTTGTTATGAAAGATAATTGCGACCCCTTGTTTCTTCTTGGGGGAGGACGAAGTATAAAATTGCCTAAAATGTTTGTCTAGATATTTTGGTGAGCTGGCTGTGCTAAAGTGTGTCTCGTGAGCAAGTATGATGTCTGCCTGTCTCCTTTGATAATCTGCGAAGGCCACTTTCCTCTTACCCGGGTTATTCATACCCTTTACATTATGGGATAGAATGATCAACCCCATTGTGAGGCATCTGGTTGGTCCATCTTACGTGCTGTGTGTAGAACATGGTGTCTAGAGATATCGATTACCTTTGCAGTTTTTGTTTGTGTGCAGGTGAAGTCCGTGGCATGGAGTTCAATGTGGAGCTGGTCCCGCAGCCAACCGGGAGGTGGGAGGGAAGAAACATAACAAAAAATAACAACATAAACAATTTTGGAGATCCCCTCAAGGTCAAAGACCCCGTTGGATCTCTTGCCTTTGGGAGAGCGGAGAATAGACAAGAATCTTTATTCGGTGTATGTTTACCCGGGTTGCTCCGGGTCCGCTCTGCTCCAAGGACTTTATGGTATGTCCTGTAACTAACGAGGACATACTGGGTAGGCCACATAGCGCAGGCCAGGGAAGGGGGAGTCCCCCCCTTCAGCACAAACAAATTTAAAACATGTGTAACCTGTGTAACTGTAACTCAGGGAGTGGAGAAACGTTTCCAAACTGTTCCCTTACCATGGTATACTCTTATTGTTATTATATATATATTTACATATGTTACTGTGTTGGGTCCAAGGCAGCTCCAAGTTTGGTAGGTATTCTATTACCGGCTTCCATACCTGTGCCCCATTTCTATGGGATTAGATTAGCTGTGTAGGTTGTGCTAATTGGGTAAGTACAGGGAGGGTTAGGCCATCCATAAAACAGGTACAGCAGGGAGATCCAGCAACGACCGGGACATGCCAACCGCTCTCTGCCCTTTAAGATATATATACTAAGTGTACATTACCGGTAACGGTGTCAAGTGTAGGGTGACCCCATGTTTCATCAGACTCCGAGTTATAGGATCTAGCGCAACCCTTCCCTGCAACCCCCCAAGCGAGTGACCGTAGCCCTCCCTCTTTCCCTACAAGCCCATTAACAAACTCCCTGAGTGGAACCTTCAAATATGGTAGCCCGACATGTCATTATTATGGTCCCAAGGGCGGCGCTGGGGCCCTTCTCGTATCCGTGTCTTTTCAAAAGTCAGAGAGATGATAACCACAGCACAGGGATATAGCCCCCCCCCTCCCCCCTCATGTCGGATTGCTGCATTCCACCACGGCCCATTGTGTGATACTCACACTGTCTTACCCCCTGCTGTTGCGTTGGCACATCGCTTGGGACCGTCGGTCTGGCCAGCAGGAGGGGAATTAACAATAGGAGGAGGGAAGGGTGAGAGGGGGGATCATCCGGTGTGCGCATTAGTGTCCCTCAATTCGGTGCGCCGCAGTGAGAAGGGGGAGCTGTTCCAAACTTCCTCTGATGAGTTTTCTCTGCCGAGGAACCCAAGATGGCCGCCGTTCCTGGATGAAGATTTGAATGAGTCAACTATATCAATGTCTTTTGCAAACAGACGAACAGTCCAGTGGCAGTGCCCTTTTAAGGCTTAATTGGTCGCAGCTGGACATCAATTAAGGGATTTTTCCCGCGATTTGCTTCTCTGACGAGTCACTGTGTTCCAGCCAGGCTCGGGAGAGGATGCCTCTGCTTCATTCAGGTCAGTGTTTTTACCTTTGAGGCCTATTTTTTGCAGGAATCGGTCTTGATCCTCCATGTTGCACAGGGTGTGAGCAGCGCCGTTTTTAATTACGAGGAGACCGAAGGGAAAAACCCAACGGTACTTTATGCCTTTTTCTCTGAGCATTCTGGTAAGAGGTGTAAGAGATTTTCTTTTGAGCAGTGTAGCGGGTGCCAGATCCTGAAAGATCAAGAGTTTGACCCCTTCAAATTCTACCGTGCCTGAGGCTCTGGCAATTTGGCACACCGCTTCTTTTATTTTGAAATAATGGAGCCGAACAATAATGTCTCTCGGGGGGGTCATTTGGTTGGGGTTTTGACCTGAAGGCCCGATGGCATCTGTCGAGGTGCAGGTCCGATTCTGGTTTGTCTGGGAAGAGGCTTGTCAGCCATCTTGTGACAAAGTCATCAGGGTCTGTAAACTCTTCTGGGACCCCCCGCACCCTGATGTTATTCCTGCGGTCCGTGTTTTCCGCGTCCTCTTGCTTGTTAGCAAGATCGTCTATTTGGGATTGCAGGTTAGCTGAGGTTTTCTCGTTCTTGCGCACCGCTTTTATCGTGGAGTCTAGTCGTGTCTCCAGTTCATCAGTCCTGGCCCCAATGCAATTTATATCACGACGTAGGTCTGAGAGTTCTTTATGCATACAGTATAGGCTTTTAGTTCATTGCAAAACTCTCTCATCACCTTTCTGGTCATCAGTTCAGCAGATTGGGTCTCCATTTGATCTGTCGGTTCCCGCTCTTCATCTAAGTCAGAGTTCACATGCGGCGACGGGGTTCCCGCTCTGTTCGTCCGCGCTGGGTCAGATTTATTAAAATAAGTTGTGAGTACGGCTGCCGCTCGTCCCGTTTTTGGTCTCGTTTGCATCCTGAATTTTTGTACTCCCTGAGTATGTATTTGTTTTGTTTAAATTATCATTTTTTCCAATTTGTAAACGCCTTAACAGTGCCGAAGGGGAAGGCGCTCACACACTAAGCAGCCATTCCCTTAGCCTTCGCACATGCGCCCTTTCGAAAATATGCCTTTTAAGGCCGATAAAGCCCTGTTATCACTGCTTAGTGAATCACGCAGCAGGCTGTATCAGTCTTAAAAGCCATTTATCGGTCTTAAAAGCAGTTATCACTGCTTAGTGCATAGCCCCCTATGTCACTTTAGAAAAGAATAATTGAATAATTGTACAAAGAGTGTAAGTATGAAAGGGCTTGTTAACAGGTCACATCAACATCAACAAGTTCATATTAATTACACTTAGTATATGAACTTTGTCCCTTAGGTTAGATGCCATAAGTTCAGGGCAAATAATGTAACCTTCCCTAAAACAGGAATGTCTGTTATTTTCCCAGAAATTACTCCTCATTCGCTAGGCTAAGTATATGCAAAAACAACGACCGTAATTGAGCTCATTAGAATAGAGATATCATCACATTGTTTTAGGCTAATGCTTTTTTCTTTAAATAACATGATATTAATTAAATCCCTAGAACAGTCTAAAAAAGTGAATTCAAAAAACAGTTATCAATTTATTCATATATTAACATTTTCGTAGCTCAAGTGGACAGCTAATCAGGTGCAATAAGTGCTGCAAAGGGGTTAATATATTCCTAACACTCAACTAACTATCGCCCATGTATAACAACGATGCCAGTGGCATCTAAAATGACCCTTATGGAAAGCAAATGGTTAACCCCACCTCCCTGCCCTGGTGGTCTAACCACCATCACCAGGGTACATACCCTGTTACTCACCCCCACTACTCCAACGCCACCCTGGTACCTAGCCCCCCTCTCTTTAAGAACAAACATCGATAAAACATTAAACAAATAACAATAGTAAAACATACATGTTAAAACATATATTCTATATGTAGGTTAACGTCACATTAAATAGGCTTATGGAGCGTAGTAAATCTGGGTCTTAATCCTTTTCGTTTCACAATGTTCAGTAGCACAAAGTGGAAATCTTGTTAGAAAGCAACAGGGTACTTTTGCCGACCTGGTCAATTTACTAGAAAATGTTTCTGTGGGATTTTAGGTGACCTTTGCAAATGTGTGTTTGATGTCCTATAAATTTGCAAAAGCTGACAGCTTTCCTCTAAATAAATAGAAGCTACATACTGTGGGTGGTGATTTATTTCATACAGTCTCAGCACGCTGCTGCTTACCTTGATATGCCTCTTTTTCTGTAGTTTCAACTCAAATAAAGTACTCACGTTTAACATAACGGTGTTGCCTAAAGTTTTACCAGTGCAGTTGAAGCATATTGCCTGCACTTGCTAAATTTGAGGTATTCTTAAGCCTTTTTTTCTTTCACTCTTGTTTCTTTCCCCTCTGAAAGGCTGAAGTCAAAGCTTCCCATCGTTTTTATGCTACCCACCAATTTTTACTATGTTTTGGGGTTTCATCCTACTGTATATGAGAGAGAGAAAATATGAGTCATTTATATATTGGATGGGCGATGTAAAGCAGCTCCATTTAAAGAAATGGAAACACGTGTGATATTTCCTTAATGCCTGTGGTATTTATCATTTTATTTCTAAACACCTAAAGAACTAATGCATGCTACATCTATACACTATGCCCTGCGGTTCAAATTCATTTAATTAGAACTACATCAACCTACAATGAAAGGAGGCCAGGCAGCATGGCGTGCAAATTCTCACACTGTAAGTTTCCTTCCCTGAGGGTTTGTACAATTTGCATGTGGTTTCACATGAGGGTATAATAACCAAGGCCCAGAGCCATATATATTTAACGTGACATAACTAAAAATGGCGTTACTCCCATCCAGACCCTGAAATACAGGTGAAAGAAGAGGAGGGGAGAGAGGACAGGTCAGAGTAAGAGAGAGAAAAAGGTAGAGCAGGAGAAGGTGAGAGAATGTGAGGTGGGTATCTCTTAGCATACACTGCAGTCAGGGATTCTGGGAAATGATATGCAAATGAGCACACAGTGTCACATTTTGTTTCATGTCCATGTTAACATGGTCCCTTATACTGTAAGCTTATGCCTTCCATATTAACAAAACACACAAGCTCTTTTTGGGAACCCCTGAGCCCCCACAAAATACATATGCATATACTGTGTCAAAAAGGAGAGCTATTGTGCGTGGCATATGTATACAAAAGACGACAGAGAAGCCCAATGCTACATCCAATATGACAAAAATACACTGTAAAATACTTATATATTCTCTTGAAAAAGGCTCATTTAGTTTAACCCTTTGGCCAAAGTGTTGTAAGCTTGCGAGCCACGGTGTCTGCCTTGTCGTGGCTCGCAAGCTTACAACACTCCACCTCCTCTTCTATTTGCTCGATCCTTTTGAAAAAAGGAATAACCGTCTAAATTAACTGCCCAGTCATGAGTTTCATCCCACCATGTTTCAGTAATGCCTATGATATCATATTGCTCCCTTGCAGCTATTAATTCAAGCTCCCCCATTGTATCTGTCAGGCTTCTTGCATTAGCAAGCATGCATTTAAGTTTTTTTTCAGTCTGTGCTATTATCTTATCTGCTCCTGTCTTTCTGCGCCAATTGGGTTTAGTTTTTAGGCCAGGTCCCCACTACCTGCTGCAGCGCCCTCAATGGGGCCGGGCCCACTGCGAGGTGTGGCCGCCGTACTGCGCAGCCAGTTTTTTCTGCAGATAGGAAAATTGTGGGCAGGAAGCTGCGTTCACTTCCCAGTGGGCGTTAAGCGGGGTGCTCTCGTCGGTATCCCCCCAAGATACTTTTCTCTTCAGAGATCTTTCTCATAAAGTGTTTTATTACAACTTTTAATAAATATTCCAAGGACGCTGAGAACATTGTTAGAAAGTATTGGAATGCTTTGAGATTAGATTAAGGGCCTCATGCAGTAAGCGACGATTATGTGAAATCGGCAAGCTTATCGATTAGTCATGTTATTGGCGTTTTTCCCTCTCCGTATGCAGTAAGTGCCGAATACATTCAAAATCAAGCCGAAAACAAATCCGCCCACTCTCACGATGATGAGCCGATCACACACAGGTGTATCGGCGTGCGTGGCGGGGTGCTGTTAGGTTGCACAATCACAAATCTTGCTGAATAAGGCGAAACAAGCATGTTTTTGATTGCGCGCCATATTTAAAGGCAACGTGTACTGCTAATCATTCTCTGTGTTGTTGGGAGTGAGAGAGAGAGAGAGACGCACAGAGCTGGACGATTGAAGATTTGCATATTGACTGAGAGACTTGTTGTGTATTGGGTGAGCTTTGTCCTTTGTTGTTTTGTTTACATCTTTGTCTTGTTTTATATGTGGAAGTGGGTCGTGTGATTGCCTGTACATTTCTTGTCTGTTTTTTGTGAGTGCTGGAAGTATGCCCGCAAAGCGTGGGAAGAGTGATGCTGGTGGGAGTGGGAGTGCTACTCGTGCGAGTACGCATCGGAGTGAACGTTCTGTTCAGGGGAGTGATGTTGCTGGTGCACCGAGTGGTGTTGCTGGGAGTGGGAGTGCTGTTGTTGGGAGTGGGAGTGCTGGTGCTGCGAGTGGTGTTGCTGGGAGTGGGAGTGCTGTTGTTGGGAGTGGGAGTGCTGTTGTTGGGAGTGGGAGTGCTGTTGCTGTGAGTGGGAGTGCTGGTGCTGGGAGTGCTGGTGCTAGGAGTGTGAGTGCTGGTGCTAGGAGTGTGAGTGCTGGTGCTAGGAGTGGGAGTGCTGGTGCTAGGAGTGGGAGTGCTGGTGCTGGGAGTGCTGCTGGTGGCGCAGTTGCTGATGGGGTGTCTGGTGGTGGCGTGCTTGCTGGTGGCCAGCTTTTGGAGGCTCTTCCATTGGAAGAAGGAGAGTCCAGTCAGCACCAGCCAAGCTCTGACCCTAAACCTGCTCGGAAGAAACGTGTGGAGAAGCCACGTAATCCTCGCTTCAATGACCAGGAAAATAGGGCTCTTGTCACTGGCATTCTGGAGCACTATGACAGTCTCTATGGACATTTAGTAGGTAAGTGTACCTTTACATTTATTATTCAAATACATGTGATCCTAGGTCATCTGAGTTTTGTTCATATGCAAATATGGGTACACAATATCTTTCTATGTTCATTAGTGTGGAAACACAGCTTTTTATCATGCCTTACAAGGACAAATAAACACAGGCGGTCAATTTGCCAGAACTGCATACAATATGAATGCAACCTTGCTTACATGTATAGGTTTAGTAGTGAATGCTCATGTGCTTCACATATTACACATAAAACAGCATGTTTGCTATCTCTTGGAACAGCTAGCAGTGTAGGAAACTGGTGCTTATATTAGTATTAATTTACCTCATATCTTTTATATGTTTTTCAAGGGCGGACAAGTGCTGCAAGCAAAAAAGAAATGTGGGACACAATAGTCATTGGTGTCAATGCCTGTGGGAATAGTGTCAGGGACAAGTATCATTGTCGGAAAAGATTTGATGATATTAGGTCCAAATTGAAAAAGAAAATACAAGACCAACGCGTGCATGCTACTGGCACTGGAGGTGGGCCCACACCACAACGTCTCATATTGACTCCATTGGAGGAGCTGCTTCGGCCAAAATTACTTACCGTCGTCGTGGAAGGCTTGGCTGGTGACCGTGACATTGGAATTTATCCGTCACAATTTCCAGCAGGTGATAAATATTACTGTACTAGGCGTGTCGTTGCTTACAGTTATTTTGCATATTTACACTGCTTTTTATACTGTCTTCACAATATAAGCATACCTGCATCTATATATGTATATGTCTGATTCTGTATATATATATCTCAAAATAGACATATATGTAGTAGTCCTACTAAAAGCAGTAACTAATATAGCACGTGCCATTGCGTGCTCATTTACATGTGAATTCCCAAAATGCATAGCTGCAGTGGAAGCAATTGATGGTGGGCGAAGATGGGGAACAACAGGGTAGTACACATGTGTAACACATGTTCATGAGAAATTATTAGTAGCTACAGGTACAGAACAGAAATATGTATCATATTATTGTGTATTTTATTGATTTTACTCCGACAAACATGACATTACTGCCTATTTTAAGCATGCATCAAAGAAATTGCATGTAACGGCCTACAAACATCACTGGCACTAACACATCTATAGTTGCTTATGAAAAGGTCCATTTTTGCTTTATGTCATATACAGACAGCATAATGAGGCACACGTATCATATGTTATGTCATTTTTTTCATAACTTAAACACTGCAGATGACTACTTAGCTCATCTACCATTGTGTTAAAGCAGCTGCAATTAATATCTCATCACAGCATACACTTCAACAGAGGGGGTGGGGTTCAGCACACACACTAATTACAGCCTCATTTCACGGTCAACTTAGTTCACACCATTTTCACCTGTTTCAAGTAATTGAAAGGTGTGGCTGATTAGGCTTTTTGGGGAAGGGAATACCTTTCTTACAACCTGAATAGCACAACTGAAGTTAATCACACTCATTTGAAAGCTTAACTCTAGCTACTAAATGCCCCAACAACTCATTACTTATCAAAGCGTACGTCACACATTAGTTCACTCATATCTATAGTTGAACTACTATGAAAGACACATTATCACACACTGCATGTGTTGTCTTGTTGAGTCACAGCCACATTCAGGTGTGCCACATCTTCGATTAATGTACCACACATATCCTCTACCAAAAACAACACTTTTTGCAATATGACCACCTTCATGATAACCATTGTGAATGGTCATCTCATGATAGTTATGTACATTATGATACTGATATCACTACACAACATATGATTTTTATGTACTAATTTAATCTATTTATCCTCACGCATTACTGCAGAAACATAGTATGTTGTATGTTAGGGAACTCAAAACTTCTAAGTACACAGGCATGTACAGTGTTATTACAACTATTTATGTTCACTTTCACACACATTTTCGGTTAAGGAACTGATGTTGTTAGTTAATCATAAATACAGAACATACAATAAGTGTTTGTTCAATATTTACACATGTAAATGTAACACTTATGTTATTGTTATATATAGTTGCCCCTGGAGGACATGTGTCACCTGAGATGGAACAAGTGTCTTCACCTGGGTCAGCCAGCTCAACACAACTAGAAGGTGAGTGTATCATTTGCTGGCCATATAATATGTGCTCTTCTATATGTTATGTTGTCATGTTCATTATTTGTTTTGCACATCTTCTTTAAATAGGATTACTTAGTGTTAGTGCAAATTAAGTGTAAGGCAACATGTATTGTGTTAGTGATGTGAACTATCATGTAGGACTTCTGAGTTTAGAGCAACTTTTCATTCATTCATATTTCATACTGAGTCCAAACATTATTCGTAAGTCAAGGTAGTTTTTAATGTGAGGTTATAAAACGTATGCTAACATGTTAGGTGTTACTTAGGACACAGTACAATTACATAGTAACACAGCATACATTAACATGCCATTTAATAATGTGTACATTTCTTTTTAGAACATCATGGTGATGAGGATGATGAGTATGATGAGGATGACGCCGCAGAAGAGACTGAAATACAATCATGTGACCATGAAGAGGTGCCAATAGAAACTGTTGTACCGCCAAATCGTCCATCAACTTCCACATACGATGCAATTGTAGCTTCAGAGGGAAAAATAGTGGACGCAGAAAATCGTCGCCATTCAGACATGATGACAGTGCTGGAAAGGATGATTGGACTGCAGGAAGAAACAGTATCACAATTGGCACATCTCCACAGAGTCTTCATTGAAGTGCCTAAACAGTTGCAAAAAATCAACACCTCATTCGAAGCATTAGTTGTTCAGCAAACACAAGCTAATTACTGGAGAATGACTAATGTACCACAATTCAACACCTCACAGCCAGGATCTGTTCATGCAGGTCAGTTTTCACCACATTCATCTGATATTCATTCACCAGGCCCAAATGTTACCGGTCAAGTAGCAGACATTGCTGTGCAGGTTCCTGATGACATCCTACCGCTGCCATCTGTACAAATTCAGCAGCTGACACCTACAAAGGAGGCCACAAAAAGAAAACACAAGCAGTTACTACTGACCAGTTTTTGGTCAAAAACAAAAAAAGACTCACATGAAACAGACCGACCATCACTTGTGCAGTGTCTACCAACTTGCTCACATGTGTCAGTGGGCACAAGCTCTGTCGGTGAGTCACTTGCCATAAGCCCTGTCCGTGAACAGTCAGTACCCACAAGCCCTGTAGGTGAGTCACTGCCCAAAAGCCCTGTAGGTGAATCGCTGCCCAAAAGCCCTGTAGGTGAATCGCTGCCCAAAAGCCCTGTAGGTGAATCGCTGCCCAAAAGCCCTGTAGGTGAGTCACTGGCCACAAGCCCTGTAGGTGAGTCACTGGCCACAAGCCCTGTAGGTGAGTCACTGGCCACAAGCCCTGTAGGTGAGTCACTGGCCACAAGCCCTGTAGGTGAGTCACTGGCCACAAGCCCTGCCCGTGAAGTGCCAGAGGCCACTCAAAGTGGCTCTGTTGTGCCTAAAGTTGGTGGCAAAAGAAAAAGGAAAATTCAAGAGACAACAAGCAGGCCTGTTACTCGCTCGCAAAAGGAACAAAAAAATAAATGTTATAATTCAGAAAATATGTCTTTGGCCTTGTTTTGTTGACTTCAGATTATCTAATTACTATTGTATGTATGCTGAAGACTGTGTTGTTTCCAAACTTTCAACTATGTTCTTGTACACGTGAAGTTTTGGAAATGTTAACACTCATAATTAATTGTGTTATAAATATTTATGTTTTAATCGTCTGTTCAGTAATGGTCCACCAGGAGCCAGTTGCTAAGTTTAGAGAAGCTGCCATTGACTTTGCAGCAAAACATTGCATTTGGGTGTGTTAATTGATGTAAGAATTGCATATGCATATTAGTCACATGCAATTATAAAAACACCTAAGTAAGTGCAAACATCTTTCTTGTACGTGTACAGCAGGATTATGTGTAAATTATTACTTACCTTTGCCTTGCTTGGCCATTGTAATTTTGTCCTTTAATCATTTGTGTGTTCGTTTCAATAACATCTCAGAATGTATAATAATATATATACACACACACTGAGTGTGTGTGTGTGTGTGTGTGTGTGTGTGTGTGTGTGTGTGTGTGTGTGTGTGTGTGTGTGTGTGTATATATATATATATATATATATATATATATATGTGTGTATATATGTGTATATATGTGTATATATGTGTATATATGTGTATATATGTGTATATATGTGTATATATATATATATATATATATATATATATATATATATATATATATATATATATATATATATATATAGTACTATATAGTACTATATAAACTGGTATACATGTATTTTACAAACTAATACACTTCATGCTTCCTTGTGAAAACACTATTTTAATAATACAGGCCTAATGTTTGAGAAATATCCTAAGTATGAGACTCTAACAGTATTGTGCTTAAACAAATGTTTATTACTTAATTCAATCATGTTTCTCACCATTTAAATAGGTTTCATACAAGGTATACTTAATGCCATCAATGTTGTGTGTACTCCTGCAATATTAAAAAAAATAATATATAATATATAAATATATATATATTTTTATAAGAGAGATATATTTATATATATATATATATATACACACGTATTTAAACTCATGCAGACAGGGAGTTAACCAGACTTTCACATACACACAGAAATGTAAGCGGGGAAAAAACATTTCTTTTTGCAGGTGTGTGTTTTTACTGATATGCCTGGCTAAGAAATATTTTCACACAGTGGTCTTTGTTAGTTTTCAAAAAAATACTATGTGAACGCATTCAAAGTCTAGGGATGTTTTTCACAAACGAGATAAAAGAAGGAGAAATGTTTCTCCCACAGTCCCATATCACGAACCACAACTGTTAACCCAATTAGACAAACAAATCCAATTGGCGTTTGAAATAAGGAGTCAAAGTAGTTAGTTTTGTTGACCGTGACAAGGAAAAACAGGAGTTTGTTAGCCATTCAGCACATTCATTTTGATGAGCAAATAACACAGACCTGCACACAGCTTTTGTGCTACTCAGACATGGCTGATGAATTCGTTAACAATATTAATCCCCTTTTAGGGTATAAGTACATGATCTGTGAAGCCATCTTGAACAGTCGCGGACAGAAAGCAAGCACACGCCAAATCGATGATTTCATTCGAGCAAAATATCCTTATTACCAAGACCGTAAGCATGCACGGAATTTTAATTCCTCAATAAGATTCACTTTATCAAGTAATGACTTTTTTGAACGTGACCAGGATAAGCTACAACACACCTATGGTTTCTGGAAGATTGCCCCGGAAAAACAATTTCTCCTGAAAGACGGCACTTATATTGTCGTGAAAGGCATATTTATTCCTAATGGCAATAGCAATGTATCCGCTACTACTGATCCGTTTGAATCGATACGTGCTGCAATATCTGCAGCCTCCATTCCTGAAACCCACATTGTACAAGAACAAAAGTACTATGATTATGTACCAAGCCTTTCAGCTGAAAATGCATTGGAATGGGAACCCGAAGAAATGAACCTACCTCCCGACCAATTATTTGAAGAAAGCAGTGGCGATTCCTATGAGCGCATCCTGGAGGAGATATGTGTCATACTGGATTCAGCGGTTGGGTTAAGCGTGGATGAAAATGCCTTGCATTTCTGGAGCGACCAGTTGCAGCCAGGCGAAGAGTTAATTCTAGAAGAATGGTAAATATAACAATCGTTATGCGTTGACTCTGCGTTTAAATTTTTTTTTTTTTGTAACCACCATTTTCACTTTCAATGCGTGGATACAGCGTAACATTGCAGACTGCATAACATGTAGCGATCACAAACAAATTGTTACCTAATACAATATAGTAGAACCTGAAAGAGTAGTACACATTGCTGACGGAATAAATATACGTACTTTCCTATCCCTTTAAACATATTAGCAACATTTTTCCATTACTCTAACACATACCTGTTTTGTTATCATGCAACATCTACAACATTGAAAACCGGGTCCACCACGTATGACGTGGGACCCTTGTCATGGGCCAAGGCGTCCTTAAAAAGGATTACTGATGTAAGTCCCGCCCCCAAGCGACGTGCGCGCCTCAAAGCCTATTGGCTGTCATGTTTTGTTATAGTAACGGTAACTGCAGTGTGTGATGCGTGCGGCTCAGTGTTTGTAGGCGTACCCTGGGCGTTAGCCGAATGTTAATTGAGTGGGAGGAGTGTTAGCGTGCGTTTCACGCTGGCTTAACATGACGTCACACGTATTGCATTTGCGCATTGTGTTATCGGCCGTGCTTTCTGTTCAAACACGTCTGTTTAAAAAGAATACAGATGTACTCGTTTAGAACGAATGTAGTTTCGTCTTCATTGTATTTGAAATAAAGATGTTATGTTTACTGGTATTTTCAACATGTATTGAACGCACAACGTACGCTTTGTTTTGCGCATGCGCTAACAGTTAGTGGAGCCAAGCGTGAAGTGCGTGCGCACACAAAGATGTGCGCGCACATCTTTCAGTATACAGGCAACGTTCACTTCTTATACATAGTTATGCCTGCTACAAATTTAAAGAAACATTACATACTGATGAACAGTTTTACTTCTAACATATAAGTGACTGACGTGTGTATCTACACAATCATATAGAGCTGCGTAACGCGTTGTCACGGATGCATATCTAGTAAGGTGCCATCTTTGACCATCATGTGTTTGCTGTATTTCAGAGATGTCGGGGAAGATACAATCGGATCAATGTATGATTTCAGAAGAGTCTACCTTTATATGAGATGATTGTGAGGAGGAGCCACCGACTACTATACTACATATGGAACTAATTTTATATTGCTTGCAGCGCTTATTAACAAACAATTAAAAATGTGATACCCTTATGCCTATATTGCATAAGCACTTAATTAACATAATGATGTTGCAAAAGAGTGCCTCATGAATTTTTATTGAGTGTTCTTTAATGACTACTAACATTTTATGACATGGTGTGTTTTATATATAACAACCATTCCCACTCTGCTAACACATTTGTGTATTCTAATATGTAATGGAACGTATGACTGTCGAAACTATGTAACAATAATAATAATAATATGAGCATGTTCATGTATAGGGCTGCTAGTTGTACGCAGCGATTTACAGACACATGTTTCAGCCTGAGGTCCCTGGCCCGTGGAACGTACAAATGTTTTTTTGCCGCATGAGGCACAGGGAGATAAAGTGACTTGGCCAAGGTCACAAGGAGCCCACACCGGGAATTGAACCAGACTCCCCTGCTTCAAACTATCAGTGCCAGTGTGTGTCTTTACTCAGTGAGCCACTCCTTCTCCCAATGTAAAGGACACTTACAACCAAGTAGCCATTTATTTTTAAAATCTCTTGTTACATGGGTATGTAGATAAAATGGTTTGGGACTGTAGCAAATAATGTTACTGGCCAGATGTTATGGTCCCCTCCAATGCATGATGTTCTGAATATGACATCACCATCATGTTATGAAGTACGTTTCTGTGTATATTTCATTAACCTAACTAACTATAGTTTACTGTGTTTATTAATCGTTTAGAAATACATAGTATAGTCAATATGATGATATAAGCTACCATAATAAAGCTGGTGTTATCATTTGTCGGTGTTATACATGGATCCTACACCAATTGATACACACACAAACAGTTGTCTTAAAAAGTGTGTCTATGCTAGTGATGAATGTGCTCCCGTAAGTAAACAAATAAGTACAGTTATCCCCTTTTCTCCAAACACCTCTATATTACATTAATGGAAATTATAAGGAAACATACATAAAATGTGATGAAATGTGAGTAATCATTTTGTAATACAATGCACATGAAACCTCAAGAGTAGCTAAATGCATATACATGATACAGAAAGTACATATATGTAACATTTGTGTTTAAACCAATATGTTGGGTTTTTAGTTCCAATAATTATAGGAAGATTGAGGTAGCCACATCTTATGAGAGATGTCAGCAAATATACATACCATGATCAGTCATACTGCAAATATACCTATAATGCAAAGGAACAATATATAAATTGCAAACATTGACATGCCATCTTCAGTACCGTAAAGAACACATCAAAGTGTGTATTTGGTGTTAAATGTGCAACACCATGTATATTTAATGACATTCAAAATGTAAATCAGCCTGGTGTACACATCATCTGGATGTACATGTTACACTGCACCAATAACATTGTATGTAAGCATACTAGAAGCATGAATGATTATGGGCATAATATGTGTTTTGTCTTAGCATAAGGAATAACACAATGCTAAAATTTTATTGCTTTGTTACCCAAGTTGTATTCACATACACACAACTAAAGTACAATTGAAGAGGGATTATATAACCTGTGCAACAAAAACATACCGGTGCCACATCCCTTTGTGCACACAGCAGAGAAAAGAAAGGTGTGCAACCCATATTCATCTGTGTCCTAACAGAAGGTTATATAAAGAAACATTATTGTTAATATAACATAATTAAACTATAAAAGTAGTACTAGGAACATATGAGTTTGTACTTACAAGAAAAAAATGAATTGATGAGATTCTGTCGTGTCTGGCCACCACTGGCTGTTTGTTCATTTTCAGCAGCTACATGGGTGGGATGCTCGTCTACCAAAGCCTCAGCTAGGTCTGACTGTACATTGTGCCTGAGTGCAACATTGTGCAAAATGCAACAGGCAAGGATAATATCAGACACTTTTTGAGGCTTGTATAGAAGAGCCCCACCAGTTCTGTCCAGACACCTAAACCTGGTCTTGAGTAGGCCAAATGTCCTCTCTATAACAGATCTTGTAGATATATGGGCTGCATTGTACCTCTCCTCTGCTTCAGTTTGAGGGTTTAGCACCGGAGTCAAGAGCCACGGCCTAATTCCGTATCCTGAGTCACCTATAATGAATGGAGCACACATAAGCTGACATTAGTGATCAAATTGTACAATGCCAACATTCCTAAATCAAAATGTGTTTTGTGTTAGAACATGTAAATGTGTACTCACCCAGCAGCCAACCAGGTTCAAAATGACCCTCTTCGAACGCATGGAAGACTGAAGAGTTCCTCAGGATAGAGGAATCGTGACTGGAACCAGGGAACTTGGGTACCACATGCATTATCCTCATCGTGGCATCACATACCACCTGTACATTGAGTGAATGGTAGTGCTTCCGATTGCGGTACACATGCTCACTCTGACTAGGTGCAATCAAAGCAACATGTGTGCAATCGATTGCACCCAGCACAGATGGTATCCCTGCTATATTATAAAAGCCAGTCCTGACTTCCAGCCACTCTGTTGCCTCTGTAGGAAAATGAATATAATTCCTAGCGCGTCTATTGAGTGCATAGAGAAACTGGGTCAAGGCCCGCGAGAATGTAGATTGCGAGACCCCGCCCACTATGCCCACAGTTGTCTGGTATGACGCGGAAGCAAGATAATGTAATGAGCACAGCATTTTAACAAGCCCAGGGACTGCACGACCTCTGGCTGTGAAAAAATCTAAATCCCCCCTTATCTCCTCATAAAGAGATAAGATTGCTGCTGAACTCAAACGATAGCGACTTACAATCTCCTCCTCACTCATCCCATCTAACAGGGTTCTCTCCCTGTACAGACGCGGACGAGGCACAAGTTGTCTCCTCTGTCTTCTCCTCTGATCTCCTGTCCCTCTACCTGTCCCTCGGCCTGTCCCTCTCCCTGTCCCTGTCGTATCCGCGTCACTGTCACTGTCCCTCGGTGTGTCCCTACCTTGCCCTATATCATTCTCTTGATCAGCAAGCATGTCATAGAAAAGAATGTTCCTGCGTCTCCTAAACATTCGCAACATTTTGAAATGAGTAGCTGTGAATGAGCAGGTAATGTGCGTCCTTTAAATAGGTATGTGATGATGTCAGGTGACATAGTAAAATGCAAGGTGTTACATTAACATAATAAAGTACTTCTGTGGCAAGCTGTGTGCACTTGTTGTTCTAAGTATTTGTTGTGTGTATTCTGCAGGGAATGATGATATTTGGCAATGATGTGACGTGAAGCTTTGTACAAAGATTGCTTGCAAATAAATAGTTGCATGTGCAATGCATGTAACACTTGTGAACGCAAGAGTCAGTCATGTAATGAGACAAAAAGGCTGAGATTGACGTGGGAAAAGTTTTGTGTAACATGTGTAATTATCCATGTTATTGTGACATGTTGGCAACAATGAATAGTCGTGTGCATATGCATGCATTTGTGTAAGGAGGATAGTTGCTATAGAATGAGTTTACAAGGTGTCCCAATGCTGAATTACTGTACATGTGTGTATAAGTTAGGTTGAAGTGCTTGTAATGCAACGGTTACAATGTAAACATGCAATGTGATTGAGCGTCCAATAAGTGACGTCATGAAAATAGGGAGGACCCAAACGTAGATGTAAACATGAGAATTTAGATGTACATGAAGGTTTAAAGATGCGTGACACATTACAAGCATTGTGTAATGTAAAGGAACATGAATATACGGTGTATGTGTGACATGTGTGACATCATGTAAATAATTGTCGCTGAGTTGAGTAAAATGTGTGATATGATGTGAGGTTCTCCTTTAAGAGTGTAGTATAGTATTTTCCCTTGCCACATCATCACATGATGAGTAATGTGACCCGCAAATGCTGAAAACATGTAAAAGTCGAATGTTATGCAAATAAGACACATCAGCTGTGACACAATGCAGGGAATGCCCCCACACTGTAATGCAAATCCCCCTTGTATTGTGAGCAATGAAACGTAAACAGTACTATACTGTTATACGTCCCCGCTCCATTGACTTCCATTGATGTACAGAAGATTTTTTTTTTCTAAGTGCCGTTCCGGCAGCCTTAGCGATCGTTCTCCCGTCCAAAATGCCAACTTTAGTTGGCGGGAGAAATCGGCCATAACATCTCAATTTCGTAGTGCCGATCAGCCCCGATAAGCTGTTTTTTTTTGTTGAATCCAGCCGATTTAAAAAAGTGGCGATCAGTGTCGAAAACAGGCTTATCGGCAGCCGACTGGCCATAACCAAATTATCGGCTCCGAAACCTGGCGATATGAAGCACTTATCGGCGCTTACTGAATCTCAAACCCAATTTTGGCTATAAAATGGCCATATTTCCCTTATCAACGCTTACTGCATGAGGCCCTAAGTCCTGATGAGTTTAAGATCCCTGGAACCTACACTTGTTTATAAAAAGAATTGGAATATATTGTCAGTCACCTAGGTATTACTAATTCCAAAAGGTGATAAGGATCACACTGCGTCATGACACTTTAGTATTTCCTAAAACTGTGATCTTATTTACAAACTGCATGTTCTCATGTGGTCCCTTACTCCCTTGCTATAAAAAGGTATGGGGAAGAGATAGCATGGTGGAAATGGCTTGAATTTAAAAGTAGAACCCAGCCAGGTTTAAATATGGAAGAGGATCTCAATTTACTATTGAAAAAAAAATTTCCAAGACATTTCCATATCTTATTACCCTAAATTGCAATTTCAATATATGTATAGTAAATAGTATTTGTATTCATATTTCACTGATGCTTATTTTGTATGTTACTGTATGCAATTTCTAGATGATCCCTTATTTAACATGAACCTACAGTATATATGGTCATGTGTATGGGGTGAGGCCACTCACTAATAAAGTGCCATGAATGGCATGAAAAGTATTGGAGGTTCTGGAGTCCCACATCCCCTCACTTTGTATCTTATTTGTACTGTATAATGATTTAATACATATAAATGTGTGTGTGTGTGTGTGTAGCTACTGTACTATTCTGCCCCTGTTCTGGCAGTAAGCCACACTCGGTGAGCACGCACCATCCACAGGCCTGGGATCCTCTGTCCATCATGCACCGCTGTATAAGATCAACTGCAGTGACTGCCACAACAATAAACCCCTTTTACTTTTATATACTACTGCTTGAGTGTTCAGTCCATTTGAGCAGGATGGGGGGGGGGGAATCTGTGTTTTGGTGGGGGCTAACTCTGGATACTCTGGAGCTCACCACAACTGGAGGCGCTGAACAGCCAAGGAACCTCAGGTGACATCAAAAGCCTGTCCTGGTCTCCATATCACCGCAGACAACTCAGCTCTCCCGAAGATTCACAGGTATGCGCACCGCTGATACCTGTAGCCACAGCAGTATCTTCCAGAGAATGGGGGTACATGTGCTACAATTACATGTATTTATTTCCATTATTCTGCCTTTTTTGGGGGTTCTTTCTTGGCTGATTTCTTATTATTATTGGGATGGTTTTAGTGAGGTCTAAAGGTGCATTTTTACAGCTGATCCCTATATGATTTTTGTGTTTTCTTTTCGGATTTTGATTTGTGTATTTGCTGATCATTTTTGCGGCTCATTCATTATTTAATATATAGCACATTGCCAAATTGTGTGAGGCAACAAGATTTTGTTATTTTAGATTAAATTAAAGGTTTCAGAGATTGCATTAAATATTAAAAAAAATAGGGATTCATTGAAATTTAGCTGAGAGAGCAATACAATGTTTTGCTTGTGGATGTTTTACAGCAGGCCTGCACAACATATGGCCCGCGACGGCCCCCCTTTACCCCCGAAAGAAGGCGCGCGCGGCCGCATGCTGTACGCAGCGATGTGCAAACTGGGGGGGCGCAGGCTGCGTGCGGGGAAGCCTGGGGGTGGGACGCAGGCTGCGTGCGGGGAAGCCTGGGGGCGGGCAGAGCTGTGCACGGGCGGCCAGAAGCTCACAAGCTCCATGCTGCTGCTCCCTGTGTGATCTCTGCCTGCAGCGGGGACGGGGCCTTCCTTGCACACACAGCCCCTCCTCCTCCTCCTGTCCCAGTACTCAGCCGCACATGGGGGACTGCAGCAGGCTTATAGTGAAAGTAAGTGAGCAGGCATGAGAGAGTGAGAGACTGGGGGAGGGGAAGAGTGTGTCATATTGAGGGGAGGGGGAGAGTGTGTCATATTGAGGGGAGGGGGAGAGAGTGTCATATTGAGAGGAGGGGGAGAGAGTATCATTTAGGGGAGGGGGAGATTGTCATATTGACGGGAGGGGGAGAGAGTGTCAAATTGAGGGAAGAGAGACATGGGGGGGGCGGCTGACATGGGATGCTGACTTGGGGGGGGGATGCTGACATGGGATGCTGACGTGGGGAGGGGATGCTGACTTGGGGGGGGTGCTGACAATGGGGGGATGCTGACTTGGGGAGGGGCTGCTGACTTGGCGGGGGGCTGCTGACATGGGATGCTGACTTGGGGAGAATGCTGACTTGGGGGAGGCTGCTGACATGGAATGGGATGGGGGGATGTGGAGGGGTTATTGTGTGTTTGATATGGAGGGGGTATTGTGTGGGTGAGGGGGAGAGATAGGGTATGAGAGCTAAAAGGGGAGTATCGTAAAGGTTGATAGTGAGGGGTTCTGGGGGAGAGATGAGGATGATGATGATGGTGAGAGGTGCTGGAGGAGAGATGATAATGATGATGACGATGACGATGACGATGACGATGATGATGATGATGATTTTACCAGTGCGGCCCAAATTTTTTTTCCTTGGAGCAGTTCGGCCCTTCTCACTTTACGAGTTGGGCAGGCCTGTTTTACACTATGGAAATCTGGGTAATTAAGCTTTTTACATCTGCCACAGTTGTCCTAGTAAACCATAATATTGCAGCACAGGGATTATTATTGCACACAATTTGGGGTTTGCTTTCTCTGTGTGAGGTCACTTTAGAAGCCAGGAGTTGGCTGAAGGAGCATCTCTGTGTATTAAAGCGCTGACTGAAACAACAACGCTGAGTTTCAAGCAGGGAACCTCGGACAAGTGCTGATATCTCCCTTTGGTCCAGGCGTAAAAAAATAGTTTGTAAGGTCTACGTAACTGGGACACGTACCTACAAAAAAAAATCTATGTTCATTGCGGGATAAACTGTCAGCACAAGAAAAAATTATCATTATTATTATTATTATTATATATAATAGTGGTAAATGTAGCATGGAATTTCAAAGAGCAAATAAAATTGCTACTTAAATTACTCTGATTTACAAAATGTAAAACATTTAGCTTATAATAGTAATTACATCAGGACAGGGCTTTACTTTGCCCATAAGGCCTGAGTGGCCTCTAGAGATCTATGACTTAAAAAAAACTCATGACTTTAGTAAATAGTTTTAACAGAGTTTTATATGGTTAATAGAAGATTAATATTTATTAGAAATGTTGGAGCTCATTTTGGATTATATATATTTGAAACCTTACATTAATAAGAATGTGCAAATTCCTTGAAAATGAGTAGAAAACAATATTGGTTTATTTTTATTCTTGTAGTATACTTTGTTGCATTTGTCAAAATGAATAAAAGAAACAAATATGTCTGACAAAAACATGATTTTAAAAAACATGTTGGTGTAATTTTAAATTGATTAGATCCATCTTTCTTCTTGTTAGGCAACACAATTTGATTTTGCTGTCCTAATAAAATTATTACGTTTGTGTAATTCTATTCCCTAATTCATTTATATATTTTCAATGTAACCTATTTTGTATCTCAAGTGCTATAAAAAGAGTGTTATTTTTCAATAAAATAATTTGTATGACTCACACTGTACAATGTAACGTCTCAAAGTTAATTTTGTTGTTTATCACATGTTCTAACATTGTGTGTGTAACAGTATTGCTGAGGGGTTAATGCAGCATCTGAGCAAAGGAATAACATATCTCAGTAACCAGAAAAGGCGAGGTTCCAGGGCAGAGCTGAACAGACAGTGTAGACCGGAATAAGGTTATTAAACAAACATGACCGTATGGGCAGTGCCATATGAAAACAGGGAGTACAGAAACAGGTTAGGAGGGACGTTCTGGTGCAGAGCATTACAGACCGGGCAAGAGCCAGATATTTATTTCTTTATTTTATCTATAAAATGTTTTACAAGGAAGTAATACATTGAGAGTTACCCCTCGTTTTCAAATATGACCTGGGCACAGAGTTATAATGACAAATACATGGTTACAAATACATAGTTACAATGAGTGAAGCGGGATATACAGAACATTATATACAAGACATTGCATGCACAGTTAAAGGTAACATACAGTATATTATAGGCGTACAGTATATATCAGTTACAGACCAGATTAAAATGTGAGACAGCTTTAGTTTTGAAAGAACTTTGCGGCCTATGCACTAAGCATTGATAAGCCACTCTTCGCCACCTTATCGCAAAAAAAAGCTGCCTGCTATTTAGTAAGCAGCGATAAGTCTTCGATAAGAAAAAAATCGCCAAACTTGATAAGCCACTTATCAGCACTGTGAGCAGTTTTTCAACTCGCTCAATTCTAGTAGCGCCGATCAGCTTATCGAGGCTAATCACTGCTCTAGAATTGAGATTTCCTCTCCAAATCGTCCCGCCCGAAATAGTTGGCAATAGGGTGGTGAGAAGCTGCCGAGAAACGGCGAGACGGCACTTAGAAAAAAAATGCATTTTTCTTGCATCGGATTGGTGCCGGGAGACTCAGGAGCTGATACCCATTTATATCACCACCGGAGTCACCCAGCATGAATTATATGCATGAAAAATGCATTTACAGGCAACTTCATTACCTTAGCGGCTAACCGCTAAGGCAAAGAAGGGGTTAACCATCAGTGCCATGCTTATTGTGGGTAGCAGGGGTGGGTGAATGTGGTATTTAGCCCTTGTGGGTGCTTAGGCCTTGTGGGGGGGTTGTGGGTGGACTTACCCCCTTTATAACGCTAAGGTAATGAAGGGGTTAACCCCTGCCGCTACCCACCCGATGGGCCTAAACACCCATCCGTGGGGCAAATACCCCTTGACGCACCCCCGCTACCCACAATAAACACAAATACACACAACAGCCCTGCTACCCACCTCTTAGGCCACCAATAACCATTGCAATATGTAATAAACACCAATACACAACCCACCTACCCCCTGTGCCCCCACATAAAACCATAATTTTTTGTTATACACAGAATTAATATCAGAGGCTGGCGGGGGTCCCTGGGTGGTGTCCGGGGGGCATCAGGTGGTTCCCGCGGGTGTCTGCGTGAGTGTCTGTGGGTCCCCGCTGGTGTCCGGGAGCCCCACAAGGGGTCCCTGGGTGATCCCCGTGAGTGTCTTGGGGTCCCTGGGTCATCACCACGGTTGCCTGGGGGCCCTCGGGTGGTTCCCATAGGTGGCTGGTGGCCCTCGGGTGCTTCCCGCAGGTGTATTAGGGTCCCCAGGTGGTCCCCATGGGTCTCCAGGGGTCCTCAGGTGGTAAAAATTGAAAGCACTAGCCAACCAATCAATTATCTAAATAAAACCACAAGCCAATCAATTAAAGAAATAAAACAACTAGACAATCAATTAAATAAATCACACCACTAGCAAAACAATACATTTAATTCATAAAAGCAGTTACCAATACAACAATTAATTAATTAATACAACTACTAGGCAACACATCAATTAAAACCAAAAAACAAAATACATCATTAAATAAAAATGCTAAACAATTTGAAAAAAAAAACAAGCCATTCAAAACAATTTAATCTAAACAATTAACAGAAATAGAGAATATATAGTAACAGTCAATAGAAGAAATGCATTTGGCCAAAAATGCATTGGCTCCCACTGTATTCATCTGTAACCTAAACAGGCACAGATTAATACATTAGCAGTCAATGGGCAATGAAAAACATAAAAAACGAAAAATCCAATAAAAAAACCTGTAAAAATAAAAGTACATACATTCAATATTTATCTTACAGTACCTTTAGAAGCGTAGGCCCTCAGAATCCTGGGGAATCAGCAAGCTCTGTGAGTGGTTTCATTGCTTTGCATTTAATCCTATGCTGTGCTTAAAAGTTGTGCGAACAGCGAGCATTAGCTTATAAGGGTTCCCTGTAAAATGGATTTCAGGCAAAAGGTGACACAGCGTGCTCATTTGCATGTCATTTCCCAGAATCCCTTTGCTGCAGTGAAGCACTGTATGCTGGGTGACAATGGTGAGAGGCCGGGTTGCAGACATGTCTAAGACATGTGAATGTACAAGTTATATTTTTAGTTGCTATATGCTATACCAATGGTTTCCAACATTTTTTTGGTAAAGGAACCCCAAGTGAAATTCTGAGGAACCCCCAACCATCTCTAATAGCAACTCTGTGATCAGACACATTGTAAAATCTTCTGTATTCTGTAATGCAATTTTCCAATGACAATTACACGGAACCCTTTAGGGATGCCCGGGGAACGCTGGTTGAAAAACACAGTGCTATACTGTGGAGTTTTTTTGTCGCCTGTGTGTGTGTTATGTCTTGAATATTTGAATCAGTTGTTCAGGGTAAGTATTGCATTCACATTTTGGTAATTCAATCACGCATTTCTCCAAACATAAGTTGGAACTGGAATGAAGGATCTATCTTTGAGACTGCTGGTAGTTGGGTACTCCGGTCGCCTGCAGATATCTCTGACTTTTAAAATTTACAGAATTTTGCCAATTCGCAATTGAAGTGAAATTGCAATGCACATTCACTAATGGTGAATCACTTACAAATTCACTGACAAGGTTGACATTTTTTTTCCAGCTAAAAAATTGCACATTTCGCCTGGTTCGTGACTTAAAAGTCTCTAATGATTAGTTGAAATTATTATAGGTATCATAAAATTCTTGATAATATAAAAATGAGTGTACATCAGGGGAGCATAACTCAGTATTTAAAAAAAAAAAAAGAAAATAAACACAACATACATGTAGTTTAATGGGTTTTTAACAAGCGGAAATGTGTGGGCTGGGGGTTACAAGTATTACTCACATATTTCCCATGATATTAAAGCATCTCCAAAACAGTGACAAAGCTTTCATAATATGTTGACCCGTGTAGAAACTTATCAGGAGAAAAGAGAAGATATTTGGAAAAAGGGTGTGGTTTGAGCACTGCAAAAAGCTGGGCTGGAGGCGGGTACATTTTAATAATTTCATGGACATGTAACAGGGACTATCTCTAAAATCCAGCAGGCGATTAATCAGACGCCACCTGGCCAATTAAGCCTGTAAGAAAAGCCTCCTGTTGGAAGCAGGAGAGAGATTCCTTAGCTCACATTTGGGCTGACATAAGGAGAAGAAGGACTGAAAAGATTTTCCTTAGCCCACAACTGGGCTGACCTGAGGAAAATAAGATGTCTTGATGCACACAGAAGGACTGTACAGTATGCTGACAGCAAGACAAGGGGACATGACCTCTATACCGGAACACAGACATTTCCATAGCACACAAGGATGCTGACCCAGGAGAGCAGAGAGGCCTTCCCCTACAGCTACAATAACAGAAACAGATAAGAGACTTTCTTGTTGGACTGGTGTATATATATAAGTTTGGGGTGGCAATCAGCTTAGCTACCCACCCAGATAGAGAGGGCTGGAGTAAAGGTTTAGATATTTTCCAAAGCGGAGACATGGGGGACAACAGGACAGGTTTCAGGGGTGGGTGCCTTCGTTCTCCTCAATGGTGCAGCGCCTCCATCTGTAGTAGGCCCAAGGGATACGGGGTGGAATCCCTACTGCAGAATCCCCTCCCAGGGACGAGAGATTCCAGTCTCACACACTGTCTCTTTAAATAGCAGCAGCTCTTTATTAACTTCGCAGCAGCAGCAGAAGCAGCAGCAGCAGCAGCAGCAGCAGCAGCAGCAGACAGGTACAGATCATATATATACACAGCCAGCCTGCTGTCCTCCTTCAGGATGTCCCCCTGACTCCACTCTGGGCCTAAGGGCCACCCAGAGTGGGTCTAGCTCTTCCCTTGCCCCCTAAGCAGGGCAAGAGTTATTTGGTCCACCTATATATCTAACAGCTTTACTCATTCTCCTACTACTTCACTCTCCACTCTCTTGACTCTAACACACTAAAATAGGAACCACACTGTCATAAGTAGATTCAGCAGGCAACGCTCCTGTGTCTCTTGATTGGACACAGAGTCAGATGACCTACCTTCACTATCTCAGGGCAAGTGCTTGAGGTGGGGGAAACCCATGATAACTCCTGGCGGACCTGCCTTTACACAGGGATTACTGCCAGGAGGAGAGTAGAAATATAACCCATAAACTTACCAGGGCTAGATAGGGATTCCACATTTTCCTTGAAATGTTATTTAGTTGTAGCGGTCATGTAAAATGGCTACAGTCATCTCTCCTGCTGACAGTAAGGCCTGGTAAGTTGTGGGCATGCCAGCAGTAATTATGGAGGTTTGCCCTCACACCCTGGTGGGGTGCCTTGTGTATGGATGGGAGTAGTCACATGCTCTGACTCCATGGTTAGTGATGTCAGAGGTGTGTCAGCTTCCAGAGTATACATAAGGCACAGCACTGAGTCTAAAGTTAGTTCTGCGTCCAGTTCTGCTAAGAGGAGGAGGAGTTCTGGCAGGAGTTCAAGTTCTAGGACTAGCCTGAGTTACTGAGAGTTCTAGTTATGTTATAGTAACTGAAGAGGAGACTGTGTCCAGGGACCTGGCACAGGGCAGTGATCCCTGCGGGGATAGGGAATCCCTATCTAAGGAGAGATACACCTTTTAAAGGGAGGCACTGACTGGACATGAGTGGCTAGATATCTACTGCGAGGGGCAGCTAGCCCACATCAATCAATAAAGATGTTCTCAATCACAAACCCTCTCGTGTACATGTGTGGAGTGAATGTACAGAGAGGAGCACCACGGAGGAGTTCCTCGTCAGGACCATCCCCAAGTGACCGAAGGGACCCTGATGAGGTGGAGGCGCTGCACTGGAACTAGGTGAGACTCAGCACACTACCTCAGCTGCCTGTCTGGACGGGTCCTCCCCACACACCATCATGCGGGAGACTCAGGAGTCCTGTTGCCAACAGGTGCACCACCAGACACTACCACACTGTAATGGGGGCCGGTTAGACCACAGGGGCCAATGTGAGATTGGGTGGGTCAGGCCGGTTCAGAAACACTGTTACATAGTTTTATCAGAAAAAATATCCTTTCCATATTGATCTGCACTGTGGCACTTTATATTCCTTTTCATTGAGGTATCGCTATATACAGACACTCCCACAAAAGACCACTATAGCATCAAAGAAAAAGCCACAGTTTGGATATGCGAGTATTTTATTACTACATTGTGAGTAGATAACCTATAAGAAACAAGATTCCTATCATAACAATAGTCTAAATGTTACTGCACTATGTTGTTTTCTCTTTTTATGGTGACCTTCTTTGCTCCCCTGGGTTTTGGAGACACTGGATGGTCAGTCATAGGTGAGTGAGCTGTATGAAAGCCAGATTGTAGAGGGTCCAGGAGATCATGGGAACCAAGAAAGTTTATTATGCAGTAGAACATAAGACCATCTAGCAGTTTGGAGGCAAAATGCCTGGAGGATACTTAGTCATATAGGGTCAAGGGTGTTGTTTTTGAGAATAGGTGTTGTCAGAGATGGATACCATTTTCTATTATTAGCAATAATCAATCAATTGCTAATCTGGATGTCAACACACCCAGTCCACAAAGGTTGTGTTTGAGTCAAAAGAGTCCAATGCAATGTACTGTAGCTAAAGGTAAGACAGTAAAAAATGCAAGTAGGTTCTTTGTCTCAGTTAACAATGAATTGCTGCACTGAAAGCAAAAGGAAACAGCAGGATGAAAGAAACTGTTACAAATAAATGTATGAAATGCAATCAAACTGGCTGGCAACTGCTCAAGAAAGACTGACAAATTTGCTCCTGTAACGTATGGCGTTTGTGTTTTTCCAGTATATGAGGTAAAGCATTCTTGTAGTATTAAACGATACCCATTTACTGTTTGCTTAGTACTATACCTTCTGCATAGAGGGTTATTGTTATCATAGCAGCCTTATTTTGATCTCCTCTCTTGGCTATTCATGCTATCTGGTGTGAATGGGGTGTTCCCTGTTACAGTGATTACTATACTTGTTAGAAACTATTAAGATCCTTCCAGTGCAGTTTCCCTATTTTTATGGAGGGAGACCTTTGTGGTCTGGGTCAAAGGGAAGTACCACACGTCCCTCTTTAGAGTTGCCGTGGGAACGGGCCTGAGGAAGGGGCATTGAGCCCTGAAACATTGCGCCCAACCCCTTTTTTTCCACTACAATCACTTCCTATAATTGCCCTTTTTTAGCTTTTGTTTACCCTTTGTTTTTCCCAAACCCCCCCTTTTGTTGTTTCCCCTTTGTCCCATTCACCTCCCTCCCTCATGTACCGATTAGAGAAGGAAGAGACAGAAGGAATTCCACTGTGGATATCATTCACCTTGCATTTAAAATGGTCAGCAAAGGCTTGAGGAGAAGTAAAGAAAAGAAAGGGAAGTGGGAGGAAAGGTTAGGGGGGTGACAATGCCTTCTTTTGCTCCAAATACAGCAAAAACACGACATGGATTCGATTTGTATTTATTAGTTTGGAAAAGTTTTGTTGTTTGGCATTATATTGTAGAGAGTGCGAGATTTCCTCCATAAGTCTAAGTCCCCGCAAGCACTAATCGGGCTGAGCGGGCGGCACTTGTGGTGGTGGGGAATTACATATAAATCAAAACATTTACAGTAGGATGGTGTACAGAAGAGTCAGTCAGGCCTGCACAACTCCAGTTCTCGAGGGCCGCAAACAGGCCCGGTTTTAAGGATAACCTTGAAAACTGGGCCTGTTTGCGGCCCTCGGGGACTGGAATTGTGCAGGTCTTGTGTGCAGTATATAAAAACATTTATTTATTAATACAAGTTAAAAACGCAACATCTCCTTTATTAAAGTACAGATAGTCAAAACATTTACAAAAACATTTACAAAAAATAAACAACAGTTGAACAGTCACGCAAATTCGATTGACGGCGACAGGGGGCGGTCCATACCCACAATCCACTGGGTTGATGGTGTGGCGCCTCGGGTGACGTCACGCGCATGCGCACTGGGCCTGCGGTGTAATTGTTCACAGATTTTTTCAATTTGCCCATTATGAACCAGGTATATAAGGTGCCTTACTCCAGCATATCCCATACTCCTTGATAAAGGACCCGTAGGTCCGAAACGCGTAGGAGGTTCTTGTCTTTGTCCCCCAAGGGGGTACACTTGTCTCTTATCATGCACCAATAAAGGAAAGCGTTTTACTCCACACCTGGCTCCCTGGCTGTGCGCCATTCGTTTTTTTTTTTTCTTCTGGCTGTACCTGGATTCTGGATCCTTCATGGCTGGCACGCCTGCATATCACCCCTGGAGATGATGTGAGTGGGCTCCATTGGTATTAGACTCTTATAGTTAAGTATTGACTGCTGTCATTTTGTCACTTACAAGTCTAGATTTACCTGCCCACTCCCACTGGTATCTCCAGGGTTAATGACTCATTGTTTATTGAATTGGATGGAATTACCCTGGGTTTGAGCACCCTAACCCTTTCACCTGACCAACTGGAACAAGCTGATTTATTGGGGAGGGTCATGTGACTGCTTTAGCTGTATAAAACCAATACCCCTTCTGCATTTGCAGGACCTGCATTGGCATTTTAGTGAGGCATTTTAGTGAGCTTTTAAGTGAGAAGATAGTTAGACTATAGTTTGACTAGAGGTGACTGGGGACTGCATCCTACTGCACATGGCAACATACGGTGAGCTATTCTGATCACACTATGATCCCTGCTGTTTAGTCTGCGCACACACACACTTGGCTCAAAACAGCTCCATGCAGCATTACCTACCTCTGGCATAATGAACCTGTTTTTTACCTCCACTTTGTTCTTTCTCGTGGCCTCATTGAAATGTTACTCTCTCTATCCACTACACACTCCCCCCTCCTGGCCCACACCCAACATTACCATACACCCATGACTACTCAAAAGCCTTGCACTATCTGCTGAATGTTAGTGGAGAACCCTGAAAACCAGCACTCCAACCACTGCACACTCAAATGGCAAACATCATAAAGTAACAAATTGCAAACAACTACTCAAATTTCTACTCATACTATTAATCTCTTTAGCAGGTGATATTGAACCTAACCCAGGCCCTCCCACTTCAACTCTGTCCCATACCCCTGAGAATACCCCCTTCAAATTCCAAAAAGGGCTATCTGTCGCCCATATAAATATCCAGAGTCTACTGCCCAAACTGGATGAACTAAGGGCATGGTGCCTTGTGCATAAACCAAAAGCCATCGTTCTTACGAAAACATGGCTAACCCCTAAAACTCCTGATGCACATATTGCCATTCAGGGATACTCCATTTTTAGGAGAGATAGGTCAAAGAGGGGAGGAGGGGTGTTATTTTATATTGCAGACACCTTACAATTTACACGGTTAAATTGCCCCCCAATCCCACCCTCTTTGGAAATCCTAGTTGGCAAAATCTGCCTCCCCTTTATTAAGCCCGTCTTGATTGCTGGCATCTACCGCCCCCCTAAAGAAACAGTCCCTGATTGATATTACCCATTTTCTTGACTCCATTTCCTCTCTGAATGAGAAGAGTGACCTGCTAGTTCTTGGGGATTTCAACTACAATTTGCTCGACCCTAAAAACAACAAAATACAGATAAAAATCAAGTCACTTAACCTAACACAACTCATTTCCAAACCCACGTGGACAAACCTGAAATTTCACAATCACTCCTTGCTAGACTGGATACACTCCTCAAATCCCAGCAGAATCTAATCCTCTGGCATTCTTCATGACATTTTCAGAGACCATGCAATAGTGTACTGTGTAAAGAAAATGAAACCACCCCAATCAAGCCCTAAAGTTCTCCTCACTAGAACATTTAAAACCTTAAACCACAACAGTTTCTGGCTAACCTTACAACTGCCCTTGGTACAGAATCAACTTAATTCCTGACCCTGATTCTGGGCTTGATTATTTCCTATCCGAGTTCTTAAAACTATATGAAACCCATGCTCCACTACGCAGAATAAGAGTACGGGAGCCCACCTTCCATGGGTTACAACTTACCTTATAGCACTCTACCATTTCAGGGATGCCTTGTGGAAAAGCTACAAAGTAACTGGCACTACCAAGGGCCTTAATAACTACAGATGCATGCGGAATATGTGCACAAGGCAAAAAAGACATGCAAAAGCACAATATTACTCTGACAATCTTTACCAGAATACATCAAATCCAGCTAACTTCTGGAAGTTATCCACAATATATTCCAACCATCTAGCCATCCACAACCAAGTAATATCACTAAGGAGGATATTACTCTGACAAATCCCATTGACATTGCAAATGCATTCAATGATTACTTTGTGGGGTATGCTACAAACTTATTAACGAAACGCAACCCAAAACACAAGCATGAATCTCATTCTGAGAGTACCCCTATAGCCCCACCCACTCCCAACACTGCTCACAATTTTCAATTTGTCCCAGTATTTGTAGTGGAGATTACACAAGCGCTCCTCAAATTAAAACTATGCAGCCAATGTGGACCCGATTTACTAAAATCTAAGTTCCCAAGACTTGGTGCCCCAGCCATTGCCAAACCAATTGCTTCCATAGTCAACTCTTTTCTGCAGGCCATATCCCTAAGACCTGGAAAACTGCCAGAGCTGTCCCAATCTTCAAAAGGTGGGACAAAAACACTGTCTCAAACTACAGGCCAATCTCTCTTCTCCCAATACTATCCAAAATCATTGACAACTGGAACAAGCTGATTTATTGGGGAGGGGTGGGTCATGTGACTGCTTTAGCTGTATAAAACCAATACCCCTTCTGCATTTGCAGGACCTGCATTGGCATTTTAGTGAGGCATTTTAGTGAGCTTTTAAGTGAGAAGATAGTTAGACTATAGTTTGACTAGAGGTGACTGGGGACTGCATCCTACTGCACATGGCAACATACGGTGAGCTATTCTGATCACACTATGATTCCTGCTGTTTAGTCTGTGCACACACACACTTGGCTCAAAACAGCTCCATGCAGCATTACCTACCTCTGGCATAATGAACCTGTGTGTGACGTCACATCTCGGGAGGTCCCGGGTGATCGTATGGAACAGAGTGCACGTTGAGGCTGCTCAGTTTGCGCATGCATGGGAGTGGGGCAAACTCCACCTAAAACTCTTAGATCATGGAACAATTGAACATATATTGACACAATTAAGTGTGCAGTAAACTGCCCAATTAGGGTAGAAATAAAAATGTTTCTCTGTGTTTTAAGTTCACAGGAATATCAAGGGTTAATTATAGGTACTTTAGAAGTTCAACAAGTATAGGTGTTTTTAGATGAGCATTTATTCATTCTTAAGTGATATCACATGTTAAGCTTGTATGTGATTACTGATGGGACTATTTAAGCTTGAACTGGATCTAACTCCCATTCAACATACCTCTGAAGAAGCGGAAGGATCCGTGAAACGCGGAGGGTGGAGTTTGTCCCATGCATGCGCAAATTGAGCAGCATCAATGTGCACTCTGTTCCATAAGATCATCCGGGACCACCCGAGACATGACTCACACCCGGCTTGGGTCTGCGATACCATCGCTTCTCGCGAGAGAAGCAACCGGACATCCGGGATTCCGGGAGACCCCAGCTAATGACACCGGAAGATCAACAGGCCCCAGCGGGTCTGGAGAGCATATTGTTGGGACTCCGGGAACAGTTGGTGTCAGCGAGAAGCGCTTGTTCCTGCAACATTATGACATTGTATTGCGCATGTCCTACTTGGGTCTAGTAAGTAGGATTCCAATTTTTGTTTGCCACCGTGAGGAGAGGAGCTGTTTTTAACTGTTTTTATTTTATTAATTGTACTTTTGTTCATCTCACTTTCTTGCTGAATTTCTTTCTCTAGGGCACTTACCAGGCCCTTACCCTTTGCCGCATTAGTGAATTATTCCAACAGTATTACACTATGTGATTTTGTTTTCCTTTCTCTTTTATGTGCTGAGTTCCATGAATTCATCTTCCACTGGATCTAAAGAATATTGGACATTGGGATTCATTTGTCATGGACACTTAATCAAGGACTTTTGAGTTTGGTACCAATTTGTATTTCACATTAATTGTTCACTTGTTTTTTAATTGTATGCACATGTATGGTCATTCACTTTGCCGCCGTTAGGTTTTTTGTGCTTCTTTATCTGGCTAGGGTAGTCAGAGTTACCTTAATTATATTGGCAGCCTCTTTATCTTGCACTTCACCAATTAGGTTTAGTAGTGAATTTTCACACTAATCATAGTTAACAGTTATTTTGAATAGCGCAGCACTTCATTCTTCATTCTTCATTCTTTTTCAGTGACAGACAATGTATTTTTTGGCAAATGCTTGTTTTGAATTGATTGTTATTTTTTCTATTTATGTTTATTGTTTTGACTAAATTGCTGTGTATTTGTATGTCTTGTTTTATTACTTTTGAGGATTGGTTAGGGGTTTAATTTCTTTAATTGTTTTTTAGTTAGCGGTTTAATTTCTTTTATTGTTCTGTTGGTTAGGTGTTTATTTAATTGTATTCTTGTGTTTTGGAATAACATAATTTGTATTCTTTTGCTGTTTTGGTGTTAGATTAATTTTATTGATACGTAATTTTGGCTTTTTAGTTCTTTTATTCTCGTGGTGTTTGAGTACTGGTGTATTTCTTTAATTATTGCACATTTTGTGGCGTGTTGAATTTTTTTTAGGTTACCCATTGACTCTTATTGTGGCTTATCATGCCCATATTATATGGGTATGATGTACCACTGTGCCAATCAATGGGTAGAGGGTGGAGATAGTGGCCCCTGAGTAGGTTGTTAGGCCTCCCGGGTAGGTAGCGGAGGAGGGGGGTTAACCCATTAATTACTATAGTGGTTATTAACCGATAAGGTGATTAAGGAGTTAGGTTGTATTTTTTATTGTTCTGTTCCTGCAAACGGAGGACATGGACGATGATGATGAGGATGCCCTTCATCATGACAGGGGTAAGTGCAAGTTTTAATTACTTTATTAATGCTGGCTGGCTAATGTTTTATTTAGAATGGCAAATGAACTATTATCCATATCTGGATATAGTAATTTTGCCTATTACTGTACGGGTTGGTGGGGCTGTTGGGGGTAGAAGAGGTGGGTAGTAGGGTTGTTTTGTTTTTGAATGTTTATTGTGGGTAGTGAGGATGGGTGAAGGTGGCATTTTGCCCTTGGTGAGTGTTTATACCTACCGGGTGGGTAGCGGAAGTGGTTAACCCCTTCATTACTTTAGCAGTATTAACCACTATGGTAATGAAGGGGTTAACTCCACCCACAACCCCCCTGCAAGGCCTAACCACCAAGGGACAAATATCACCTTCACCCACCCCCGCTACCCACATTAAACATGGCACTGGTAGTTAACCTCTTCATTGCCTTAGCGTTTAGCCGCTAAGGTAATGAAGCTGCCTGTAAATTAATTTTAATTCATGCCGGTGGTCTCCGGTGCTAACGGTATTAACGTGTATCAGCTCCGGAGACCCCCGGCATCAATCCGTGCAGGAAAATGCATTATATTTTCTAAGTCCCTGTGGAAAGCGTAAATAAAAAACACAGTGTGAGGTTATTTTGAAACAGAATAACACGTGAATTTATTCAAGTCAAGTGCACAACGGAGACAGCTTCAAAACAAAAGCTCTCTAAATAATAACACGATATGCCATATATTTATACCCTAAATCGTAAAGCTCCACCCCTTTATGGGGGGCTTGCACGTCACTAAACATTACCTCATTTTGTAATACATAACAATATTAAAGTTGATGTCATTTTGTAATACATAACAATATTGTATAACTACCTGTCAGCTAGAAACCATTCTGGGGTTAAATGGGATGTGCCTATTCTGTCGCCTAGCAATATGTTATGAGAATAAATTCTACTGCAAGAATCTAAACTTATCTCATGGGTTCTCATAACTTTTAGCCTGTTTACACTTTCAATTTGAAGCTGATTGGATGAGGAAGAGTCAATAAGAGCGAAAACATTCCTTTCTCTGCTTCACACATTTGTTTATACAGAAATGAAACACAGAAATTAGACTCTCAAAGACAAGACAAGATGGCGGATTGAAATATTCACACAAAATGGCTTCATCCTAAATGCTGTTATGTTGTTATGCCAGACCCCCTAATGTCTCAACTTTGTCAGTCCCTCCTCTGATTCTTTAAAACATTGTTTTTGAGAATTATTGGTATGATTATAGTCCAGAAACACGTTGGGAGGCACAAGGGTGCTCCATCATTTCATAATGTTGCTTGAGGGTGTAGGACAGTGCACGAGGGTGCCTGCCAAATGTAGTCATAGTCTCGTAGTATGGCGTTATAGCCAAATTATTTTCCGGAGTTAGAACATTGTACTTGGCATCTTCTTTCTTCAAGGGACTGCTGTAGATTGTTTCAGCAAACAATGGCATCATATCTGCAGAGGGGGTTGCATATTTGTGGATCATGCTTTTGACAAACGTAACACAAACATAGATGACAACGAGTATCACACTCACACACATTACCGCATTCAAAAATTTCGCTCCTAGTGATCCCACCAATCCAGTCAGCCCCAAAAGGTCCCAGTCTGTGTCACCTTCCTTCCTAAGTCTTTCTTGAATTTCTCCTATCTTATCTAACTCATCTTGTACCTTGCCACTCTGATCTTGGATGAAAACACAACATTGTTCTTTAATTAGGGCACATACACCTCCTTTTGATGCTAAAATATAATCTAAAACCATTCTATTTTGTAAGGCCATAAGCCTGATCTAAACCTGTTCTTGGTTTAATGATGAAATTAAAAACTGCAAAATTAAGGCCACATCCTTCCTGTAAATTGTTATCTGACTGAACATACATTTTTACACAGGTTTCATTGGTTGGTGGAGACACTTGACCCATAAATTGATTCTTGTTCCTAGTGTGTGATACACCCTTTAAAGAGGTTCCCTTAAAAATGGGAAAATACAGAAATTATACACATAATACTAAAAACCTTATTTTATGCAAGCAACCTTTCTTTGGATATGCAGTTGCTAGATAAAGGAAATTGCATCTATCTCTATCATCATATACTTTCAGCTATTACTGAGAATTGAAGGGGTTTGGTATCTGTGGAAGCGAAATGCATGATCCTCACCCCTGCACGCATTGTATACATCATTCACTCTGAATATCAGAACAGACAATGTCTGCGATGGTCAAAATGGCTGACTTATGATCCTTTCCTTGTGGCTGACACACCCCCTGGGTGACCCCCTCCTCTTGGTGGAGGTGCAACACACTTCTGGATCAAAGTTTTGCTGCACATGACACATACATAGAGAGTGATGAGTACTGCCAAAACACATACAAGAGCTTTCACAAGCCACGCTTCCAGGAAACCAATCCTCCCATCAAGGCTCAATTCTACATACACCTTAAATTTCTAACTTAAACACACTCTAAAGAATAAAAATATTGAGTCTCTGAAAAATGAAATGTTCTGATAGAAATCAGGAATATTGAGTCTCTAAAAAATAGAATGTTTTGAGTCTTTGAAAAAATGAAATGTTCCTGATAAGACCAGGCCTCTGCCTGGTATCTTATTTTCCTTGTTGGTTAACGGTCAAAGTTTATGTCTCGTCAAAATGTTAACTTGATGCGGCTGTGCTTTAGATGACTTTGGTCTTTGGTGGAGCTGGAATGAGCTTTACTGTACTTTGGGTCCAGGGAAAGAACTCTGCCACTTTAATTGCTGTATTGGTGGTTAGTACGGGCCCTTTCATCTGGGATGAAGAGCATGCTTGTTTAGGAACTACTTGACCTTTAACTCCGTCTCGTGTAGGTGCACTTTTATCATACCTTATGCCTAGAGAGACTCAAAAAATATATTAGTGGCATACAATACTTATTAATTGTTTTATTACCAATAGATGGTCCTTAATTTGTTCCTTTGAACTACTGATAGTCATAAGTCATCCCATAAGTGTCTCATAGGGAGATAATTTATACCTAGGAACAAATTCTTGTATCAATGTGTTTACTACTGTCTTAACATCCGCATATAGACAGAGGTATCTCCTATTAATGCTCCTCATATTTAAAACTAAGCAGCTAATGTGGACTTTACTGTACTACAATCTAAGTTCCTAAGGCTTTGGGCCTCAGTCATTGTCAAACCAATTGCTTCCATAATCAACTCTATCCTGTCTACAGGCCATATCCCTAAGACCTGGAAAACTACCAGAGCTGTCCCAATCTTCAAAAGTGGGGACAAAAACACTGTCTCAAACTACAGACCAATATCTCTTCTCCCAATACACACTTGCTCTCATTCATGCCTCACTATCATCTCCTCCGATGCAAATGGTATCAACCTTTTCATAAAATACTAACTAACCTTAAAACTTGCCCCACAAATTAAACATCCCAATAGCCTGCACTCATGGCTATTATTTCACACACAGTCACTCCTACCACACCCATTGTGGCCAAGCACTGCCATCTACAGCACTTATTCCCTCACCTGCTATCTCTGTAAATTTCCCTTAAACCTTAGATTGTAAGCTCTTAAGGGCAGGGATTTCCTTTCCTATTGTCTGATTTTGCTGCACTTACTATTCTATCATAATTCCCTCTACTGTATTCTTTATGAAGTGCTGAGAACATTTTTGACGCTATATATATAAAGTCATACATTGCAATACACTACTATCCAAAGTCATGGACAAAAATGTGTTCACTCCCAATTAAACAATTACTATACTAAGACAAATACCCCTAGCCAATTCCAGTCAGGCCTCCACCCCAAACACTCCATTGTAACTATTCTGCTAAAATGTGAAATGCCTTGCATATAATATATACTCTGCTCACTTATGTAACTGTATTTGCCACTATATATCACCTGTCCTTTAACTCTATACCTAGAACATATCCAAAAATGAGAGGTGACTCCCAATGCACCACTTTGGCAAAACATTCTACAAATATTTTAACAATAACTACTGCTTATAATAAAATTGTACACCTATGGAAAAATAAATGGTTAAAAGTTATAAAATATATCACATATTCAGTTAATAGACAAATGATTTTGTATAAGACTTCACACTAATGTCTTGCTTTATATAATCTCTTTGCACAGTGCTGAGCACACGGTCAGCATTATTTTTTTTTTTTAAAGAGACTCAGAGAAAAATTTCAGAGCTTGTTTATCTTGGGCAATTTGCCAGCCCGGGCGTTTCGCCAAAAAAGACCTTGAAAGTGCAAAACAGATAACAAAACAGTTTCTCCGTCTTCTAAATATTAATTACTGGATTGAAACTTCAGCTCAAAGTTAAAAATGGAGCTCTCTACACAGCAATAAAACCGAAAAAATGTATGGCCTCTCAAAAATAAAAATATGGCCTCTCAAAAATAAAAATATGACCTTTCAAAAATAAAAATATGGCCTCTCAAAAAAATAAAAAATATGACCTTTCAAAAATTAACCAACGGGCTTTTATATAGCTGAGGTTCATATAACTTCTTAACACACAAATAACGCCACACGCTCATGCTATCTCCCTCCACTCAGTTCTCTTTAATGCCTTCTGTATGAACTTTCATAGATTCACTGATTTAATTCACTACAAATTTATGCTATCCTGTTGCAATTCTGTCCTTTCTCAAGCTACACAAACCTATTTCTTTCCATTAATCAACACTCATAAGTCTACCCCACACAAATTCTTCCTTCATCTCACCCCAGGACTTTTGCTGACTATTTTTAAGAAAGAGGTTGAATCCATACACCAGAACATTCCCTCTTCTTCCTCCTATCCTACTTTGCTTCCAACTCTCTACCTGCTTTCCTTGACTCTTTTTCCACTGTCTCAAAAGAGTGTCACCATCACTGTTGATCTAGTCTTCTCCCTCTAATCTGCTACATTTCCATTCTCCTTCAAACATGTAATAGTTATACCATAACTCAAAAATAGCAAGCTTGACCCTACCTCTCTTTCTAACTACTGAACTTGTCTTGCATTCTCCTGTTTGCTCCATTTTCTCACATCCATTCTCTCCTTAACCCTCTACAATCTGACTTCTGCACTGCTCCCTCCACGGAGACAATTCTCACTAAAATAACTCATGACCTATATGCTGCCCAAGACAGAGGTTATTACACTCTGCTCCTATTACTCCACCTCTCTGAAGCATTTGCCTCTGTGGACTACACTCTTCTCTTTTCTCTGTACACACTCTCTCTAGGTGACCTAATAACATCTCTTAGGTTTAAATATCACCACTATGCTGACAACACCCTCATTTACTTTTCAACCCTTGACCTTACACCTGCCATACAAACCTAAGTTTCTGAATGTCTCTCTGTTATCTCATCCTGGAAGACCCTCTTTCGCCTTAAATTTAACATGGCAAAAACAGAGTTCCTCATACTTCCTCCCAAACCTGACCCTATTATCTCCTTCCACATTACTCTTGAATCTTCCATCCAGTAGCTCAAGCACGCTGCTTAGGGGTCACTCCCAACTCCTCTCTCATATTCTCCTCTTTCATTCAAAACATTTCTATAACTGTCGCTTTTTCTTCCACAATATCACAAAGATACACCTGTTCCTCTGTTGCTCAACTATTAAAAACTCTGATTCAGACCCTCATTCTCTCCCCTCTTGATTACTGTAATCCCCTGCTATCCCAGCTTCATGACTTTCACCTGTCTTCCCTACTATCTATCCCAAACGCTGCTGCGAGAATCACTCTACTCTTTAAACTCTGATTCTGCGTTTCCCCTCCTGAAATTCCTCTCCTGGCTTCTAATCAAGTCCTACTGTTTCTGTATGCTCTCCCTACCTACCAAGTAGATTGTAAGCTCCTCAGAGCAGTGACTTCTCTTTGCTCAACTTTTACTTTTATGTCTGGATCACTTATTCTATGACCTCTTACCTTTACCATTTGATAACTATATGATTACGACATGCACCACTCCTGTGAAGCGCTGAGCCTATTAATGGCGTTCTATACATGAAAACATACAATACAATATATACTTCAAACAATGCTTATGAGCTTTTACCCATATTTTTAAACACAAAATATTCCATGTGTTTTTACTGGTTACACACAATACAGAACACACACAATACAGACACCCAAAGAACATAGACACAAACTTCTCTCCTACACAGCGAATCAGCTTCTCATATAAATAACCTGCTTTTATTCTCTTTCTAGTTGCCATTAGAACAGAAGGAAAAAGAATATTTTCTGGTTCAAAAGACCTATTCGTGTGGCCAGTACGAACAAATCTTTTCAATTCCATTCTTTTTCTTCTACTCTCTCTCTTAGGGCTGCTCTGCAATTACTGGCAACATGTCCTACCTTTTTACACTTATAACACTTTCTGTCCCTTCCAAACACTTTCTGTCCCTTCCAAACAATATACACACAGTCTCTAATTGTATCCCAATTTCTGCATATAAACCTGTCATAAAAATAACCCTCAATATCTACTTCCTCAACACCACATATGCCTTAATTATCTATCGGCAAATTCACTTGCTATTTCTTTCCTATTCACTTTCTTTTTCACTTGTTATTATATTAACTTCTGTCCTGGCAATGGTAAAAATTAATACAGCGGGACCCTTCTGTCCCTCAACATAATTCTTTTGACCCATATTAACGTAAGGTATGTTTCCCTGTGGGATTCAAAAACACACGAGACGGCGCTCCCTGAGCCTATCAATCCCACAGAAAAAGACCCCTCTTTCATTTAAACATCTGCGCAATTAGTTGATAATAGTACAAACAAAAACAGTGCCATTCACTGGCCAACAAAATATTTATATTGTCTCTTTTCGTTCTCTGTATTCATTCTTTATTATTTTCGTCTGCAGACACACAATCCTTTGAGAATTTTTGGTTTCCCATTATTCCCCTGTTACAGAAATCAAATTTAATTGACCTGTACAATACTTCTTCGGCTACAGAAATCAACTTTAATTGACCTGTACAATTTAGCGTTACAATAATCAACGCAAGCTGATTACGTACAACTCTTTTGGCATGTTATTGTTCTGAATAGTGTAAATATGCAGATAAGGACCTGTCACGAGACTGTTCCCCAATCACATTTTCTCACCATAACTATACCAAAGAAAAACTTGAATCACTTCAGCGGGTCCAACCCAGTCCTGATAAACCTTATACTTTTATAACATGGATACAGATAAGACTTTCTAACCAGATCTCCATGAATAACTCACTTGGTAAGTAAATGACAAAACAGAGCAAATGTACAATCAGGGACCCGTCCTGCTCAGACAACAAAAATATTTATCACAACCCAGGACGGTCTGAAAACAATCCCTTTAAGCACAAAAACACTCACTTTCATCACCAAAACACCAAAACCTTTAACGGGACTCTTACCTTAGCCCCTAACAACTCTTAACAACTCTTACACTTTAAAATGAATATAGGAACAGAGAATAATAAATTCACGTGAAACTGCTAGGGATTCTTACTCGTCACATCAGATAAGACACCGTTCAAAAATCAGCTCCACGCACCACTCAAAACAATTTAATCAGGCTGTTTGTCTAAAAAATGCAGGTAGCCTTACCTTGATTCATATGTGAGCTCAGATTTGAGTGATGGAGGAGTGATTCATCCGGGTGCTCGATTCCGATGATATTGAGTCCCGATTTCGGATTGCGCCATCTGTGGAAAGCGTAAATAAAAAACACAGTGTGAGGTTATTTTGAAACAGAATAACACGTGAATTTATTCAAGTCAAGTGCACAACGGAGACAGCTTCAAAACAAAAGCTCTCTAAATAATAACACGATATGCCATATATTTATACCCTAAATCGTAAAGCTCCACCCCTTTATGGGGGGCTTGCACGTCACTAAACATTACCTCATTTTGTAATACATAACAATATTAAAGTTGATGTCATTTTGTAATACATAACAATATTGTATAACTACCTGTCAGCTAGAAACCATTCTGGGGTTAAATGGGATGTGCCTATTCTGTCGCCTAGCAATATGTTATGAGAATAAATTCTACTGCAAGAATCTAAACTTATCTCATGGGTTCTCATAACTTTTAGCCTGTTTACACTTTCAATTTGAAGCTGATTGGATGAGGAAGAGTCAATAAGAGCGAAAACATTCCTTTCTCTGCTTCACACATTTGTTTATACAGAAATGAAACACAGAAATTAGACTCTCAAAGACAAGACAAGATGGCGGATTGAAATATTCACACAAAATGGCTTCATCCTAAATGCTGTTATGTTGTTATGCCAGACCCCCTAATGTCTCAACTTTGTCATCCCTCTCTCACAGCCTTCACCCCAGCTTCACACCAACTTTTTCTTGTGAGAAGAGTTTTGGATAAAATCGCAACTCTAAAACCCCTATGAGATTATTGAGGCCAGTAAAATTGCACGATTTTCCAAAAATTGAGATTTGGGGCCTACCGCACTTCGTGTTTGGGCAAGAGCCAAAAAATGTCGATTTAATGCTCTCGCCATTCACTTATCGAGGCTTTCTGAATAGATAAGAGATTTTTTTGTGCAATGACTGCTCAAAAGCCTTGAGAAGTGGGTTATCGAGGCTACTAGAATAGGCCCCTGAGTGTGATAAGGTGCATTTAAAGGGGGAGAATAACTTATAAAAAGAACTGCAAAGGGAAATAAAGGGCGCCTTGTTTTGACTGCACGTGAATCACCTCAGATGTAAATAAGTGAACAAATGATACGTAAACTTTACTTAGTTATGGTTAAAATAGACGCAGCACTGTAATTGACATGGAAGAACTAGCTAGACACAAAATGAGTACTAATGGCGTTACTTATTATTATTGTAAACGCAGAGGCTGCCTAGTAGGGTATCCCTATGTTACAATGAAAATCCCTGAATGAGCAGAGAGAGTGAAGCGCACAACACTTGTATTGTATTGTTCATTTACTGTGCAGACTATACTAATTTCAAGAATTTCTGGTCACAGTGAGATCATTATCTATTTATTCATTCAGGTTCACAGCGGTGCACAGAAGATCTGTTTATTCTCAGTTTACAGTTACTGTATATCCTCCTTGTACTTAGTACAGTAAGATGATTTCAGCAATGTTTAGTCTTTAAGGATATAGTTTGAATTGTGTTTGATACAATTACTGTTGGTATCAAGGGCTAGATAGTTTGTATCTCAAGATAAAGATTTATGATATTATAATGTAGTAAAGAGTTTGATCAAATCCAGTTGTTCTGATGTAGATTTAGAGAGATAGTAGACTGCCTGGTATCTTTCACTCTGTTGAATTTAGTGAATGTTATAGAATGGTAGAGTAGCATAGCCTTATCTTAGTTCTGCCATTGGGTTTTTAACTGATTAGTGCTTTTGTATGTAAACAATTTAGAGATTAAAATTTTTCATAAATCCACAGGAATTCTTGTCTTATCTAGAACTAGGTACTAAACGTCTTATATTTGTTAAGAATTCTTTATATATATATGAATTCTTATCCATTTGCTATTTATATACATTAATCTTGGGTGGGTGGGGGGTGGGGGGTGTGAATCTTGGGTGGGTGTGTGGGTGTGAATCTTGGGTTGTGAATCTTGGTGGGTGGGTTTGAATCTTGGGTGGGTGGTTGGGGGTGTGTGAATCTTTTTGGGTTGTGAATCTTGGGTGGGTGGGTGGCTGGGTGGGTGGGTGGGGGTGTGTGAATCATGGGAGGGTGTGAATCTTGTGTGGGGGTTGTGAATCTTCGGTGGGGGCGTGTGAATCTTTTGGGTTGTGTGAATCTGGGTGGGTGGGGGTGTGTGAATCTTGGGGGGGTGTGAATCTTTGGTAAGGGTGTGAATCTTGGGTCCCGATCCGCACACACCGCTCCGCTTCGTCCCGGTTACCCTCCATGATCCCGGGGCTCCTCTCATCCTCCGGCCCGGCAGCGCTCAGTCAGCGGAACACAGGGAAGGGGAAGTGGACGTACAGAAGAGGAAGGAGAGAGGCTGAGCAGCGGCCCCTCCTCCTCGCATAGCCTGCGGACTTGTGGGGCTTCCGCCATCTTACTACACCCACAGCCGAGACTGAATCAGAATCCCTGCGCCAGCCATCTTGCTACACCTTTCTTGCCGTTACCCTCAAAAGCACCGGATGCTCTAAACCCCCCCCGCTGGCATGTCCCGCAGCGCGCGGCGAGTGGGAAATGTGCGCCGAGGAGTAATGGACCGGCCACCCCAGGGGACAGTCAGCCACGCCGCGGCCGCCACTGGCCTCTCCCTCCCCCATCTCGTGGTGGCGGTGGAGCAGCATGGGATGTGTGTGAGGCGGCGGGTTGGGTGAAGGGTGAGGGGGGTGGTGTTGGGGGGGTGGCAGGCAGCAGCGCACGGTACCTGAGGTGGCAGTGGGGTAGTGGGGTAGGTGTGTTCAGCGAACCACACAGGCTAATGAGAGGCATGCAGGGGCGGGCCCAGAGGATAGAGGCTGACTGACAGACCAATGGACCAATTAGATTGCCCAGATGCACAGCAAACAAACAATGTTTTCAGTTTTATAGATATATATATATATATATTTATATATTGAACATTATTTTTGAATGAAGGTTTTAATATAGATATTTTCAAGAGGTCCAGATAGCTACTTCAAGTGTTAAATCAGAATAGAATGCTAGTTTATTTCTCAGCTTCTATTTTGCCTATATAGCAGCCTAAATCTGCAGGTCAGAATTGGCTGCTATTCAAAACAGCAGGCATTTACTCTACAGTACTTAGCCTCTACTTAGGGGTATAATGCTCTATAGGGCTGCTACAGAGTAAGAGCGGTGGACAGCGGAGATTGCTGGGGGAGATAATTAAGAAAACTAAGAAACATATAGAACATATAACTAGCCCCAATACTAAGCCCCTAGTCTGCAATTCCTTTTCTTATAACTAAATATACGAGGTATTATTTACACTTTCTTGTATTTATTTTGCCCTGCTCTGAGAGGGGGGAGATGCGCTGCATTGGAATCCGCGTCTTCTCCTTTCCTCTGCGCTGACATCACTGCTGAGCGACACACACTGACGTACGTTTCACGTTATGGCCGCTTCTTCATGAACACATGCATTTCTGTCCTACATTTAATTTATAACGATGTCATTCTCTACGAATGTTTTTTCTCTTGAGATTGATGAAGAGGCCCCTTGATGTTGAGGTACTGTACTATATTCCTCTGTGTACTTGTCAGTATTATAATCACTTCCCTTTAAAATTGCAGAGGTATTTTGTGCAACATTGACATGAATTATATGATCCCCATGTGGCCGTCACTAAATTCTGTTAGTTTGCTAATATTTCAATCTCTTTGCGTTCGTTGATTTTAAGATTGTAATTATCCACCTGTAATTTAAATTCATCGTCTTTTATTTTAAAGGATGCAAGTATATTAAATCTCATTAGGCTGTTGAAGGCCTCATCTAGGTATTTTTTGATACAAGACAATTTAGACAGGGAGGAAAGGGAATAACTGAGTACTTAAACCAAATGGTCTGGCGTGCTATGCCGGATGCAGTCAGGATTTTCAGTATATTGTAGTGCCGACGAGTATTCTAAAACAAATCTGGGGCAATCACCAACAAGACCCAGGTACATGCTGGGTACATGCTGGGTACATGCTGCAACATGTCTGCAAACAGACTAATGGCCCATCAGATTAACAGAGGGGGTCTGACAGGGGCCCCTGCTGTGTTAATCCGATGGGCCATTAGTCTCTGCAAAAATGTCACTGAAATGTTTGCAGCATGTACCCAGCATGTACCTGGATCTTGTTGGTGATAGCCCCAGATTTTCCAAGGCAAGTTTTAGAATACTCGTCGGCGCACCTGTATATATTGTGAGGATACGGCGCTTGAGCGTTTATACCACTAAACTTTCTTATCGAGCTATCCTGACAACCTAACCGGTTGGGGAGCTTGAGGACCGCAGTTGAGCAACCCTGCACTAACCGATGATTAAGGATATCTACTAAACATATTCTTCAATGCTTCTCCTGATAAGATCTTGTAATGCAGCCTGTGGCAGCAATAGAATAAGTAACATGATTAAAAAAAACAGGACTCCACATCAATCAATCTCAAACAGGACATTTTACCCCGGGTCATCTGTGAGTATAAAGTAATTATCTGAGAGAGACACTCTATGAGAAATAAACACAGAGACCCTTAAGCAGTGAGGATAATATTATCAGGAACATTGTGCTAACAAGTTCTATTTAACTTTGCAGCTAAAAAAGAAACAAACAGCCAGTTGGTTTAATACTAAAATCTTCTCATTTTATATTTATGAAAGTATTTGGCCCATTAAGTTAAAGGGCCTAACGTTTGTATATTTATATCTCAGCATTAATTGTTTATATCTATGTACAGACATACCCCACATTAATGTACGCAATGGGACGGAGCATGTATGAAAGCGAAAATGTACTTAAAGTGAAGCACTATCTTTTTTCCCCACTTATCGATGCATGTACTGTACTGCAATCGTCATATACGTGCATAACTGATGTAAATAACACATTTGTAAAAGGCTCTACAGTCTCCCTGCTTGCGCACAGTTTCGCTACAGGTAGGGAGCCGGTATTGCAGTTCAGGACGTGCTGACAGGCGCATGCGCGAGCTGCCGTTTGCCTATTGGGCGATATGTCCTTACTCGTGAGTGTACTTAAAGTGAGTGTCTTTAAACCGGGGTATGCCTGTATTTAATATGATGTTGAATTATTTAATCTGGGCAGTTACTCATTTTGTACATTTAGATCTTTAAATGTCGTGCAAAACAGAGTGATACCAGACATGTATGTTTTTGAAGTTTTCATATGATTTTTGGACTTATTATTTTAAGTACAGATGTAGCAAGACTGTCCACAGCGCCAAAGCCAAAAGCGCAATGGCCATGACACTAAGTGCAGTGTCTGTCGCGAGTGCACTTTGGGGGGTTCATGCTTCTGGTTCACAATCGCCGTGGTCTTGTGACCGCAAGTGACCGTGACATCGCCAATGATAAGCTTGGCTACATCTGTATCATATAATAAATAATTATTGTATTGAAACACCTCTTATCTGTATTACACTTACCTTAGCCGTGATGCCTTATTTCTTAGGATTTCTTAGTTTAAGCAAAATAATTGCATGCACTGAAACCCTCGTCTTCACTAATATATGAAATAAAAGAAAGTGCTACTTTGCACATACTGTGCCTCGAATAGCTGCTTGGCTGTGTTATTAGTAAACAAAAGGGAGCAAGGTGGAGGGTAGCTGCCAGATACCTGTGTGTGGTTACAGTAGGGTAGGTATGGCAGGCAGACATGAAGAGAGGGATTATGATGAGGGACATGCTGGTCTGGTCCAACCTGAGACCATCCCCAAGGTAAGTCTGAATGTAATATGTATTGGGGGGCGGTGTATTTTTTATATGTATTCGGGGTGTGGGTATATTTTTATATGTATTGGAGGGTGGGGGGTATATTTTTGTATGTATTGGGGAGGTGGGGAATTTTTTATATGCTTTGGCGTGGGTGGGTATATTTTTATATGTATTGGGAGGTGGGGGTTTATTTTTTATATGTATTGGAGGTTGGGGTATTTTTATATGTATTGGGGGGAGTGGGAGTATTTTTTATATGTATTTGGGGGTTATATGTTTATATGTAATGGGGGGTGAGTATATTTTTATATTTATTGGTGGGTGGGGGTATATTTTTATATGTTTTGGGGGTGGGGGTATTTTTATATGTATTGGGGGGTGGGTATTTTTTTATATGTGTAGCCCTGGCTGGTTTTTGGCTGCCGGTCTGCCCTCCTCCTGACAGTAAGCCCTAGTAAAAGCAGGCTTGCCAAGAGTAATCATGGGTTTTCCCCACTTCTATGCAGCCTCAGTCAGCCACAAAGAAGGCGGTGCAACCAGGCCTTATGTCTAATCAGGGGCACGGGGGTAGTTTCTGCTTTGCCTGTACTTAATGAGCTGTACTTCCTTGATCTAGTCAGTTGCCTCTACCTTGAGAGAGGCTGGTCTACCCATAACAATTGTGCAGGGCTCTGCCAATCTGTGGCCCTTCCTTAGGGGACTGGTGGGAGACTATTCCCCTTAATCCACCAGGGAGTAAGGGGAGAGCTAGGACTGCTTCTGGTGCCCTTGGCTGAGAGTGCAAAGTCCAGGGATATCCTGAGGGTGAATGCCCTAAACCCTACTGTTGCTGTACCATTGAATTGTGCTAATAAAGTGTTCCAGTTGTTTACCATAACTTCTTGCCTGAGACTTAAATCTATCAGGGAGAAGAGTAAAGAAGTTCTCTTGCAGGGATTTCTCCCCTCATCCCAGGGGGATGCAAGAGATGGATGCGCTGTCACTGTTAGTACGAATCAGTTTATACCCCAGAAACCAGTTCTGACATCCCCTACCATCATGCGGGAGACTCAGATCTACTGTGAGCCAGCAGGTATGCACCACATTCCATGTAGCAGCAGTGTAATCTCCCACAGGGGGGGGGGGGGGGGCATGGGCTACATAAGTATTGGGGGTGTATTTTTTATATATATTGGGGGGTTGGGGTATTATTATATATATTGGGGGTGGGGAGTATATTTTTATATGTATTGTGGAGTGGGGGTATTTTTATATGTATTGGGGGGTTGGGTATATTTTTATATGTATTTGGGGGGGGGATTGCATCTTTTACCATTGTGGGACAAGCCACAATATTTTGGGACAAGCCACCTGACAACCCTAACTGAAGCTTCCCCACCCCCCCTCTGCACACAAATACACACAAATACACACATCTCTGCAGCTCCCGTTATACACACACACACACACAATCTCCAGTGCCCTCTATACACACAAACACTTCATTCTCCCTCTATACACACAAAAACACTGCAATCCTCGGGTGTGTGGGCAGTGTTTGTGTATATAGAGGGAGGATACAGTGTTTGGGTGTATAGACACATATACACTCTTCAGCTCCCCTCCGCACCATACACACACACACCAGTCCCTCTCAGGGAGGGGGATAAGTCAATGGCATTCTGATGCCTCCTATCCAATCATCTCCCCTGTCTTAAAGCTGCTCTTACTCACTACATGACAAGGGAAAGCTGATTGGTTGAAAATTAAAAATTAGCAAGGTACCACAAATTTTGAACCATTAATGAATGATTAATGCCCTGTATTTTGACCAATCAGAGAGCAGGGATTTCAATTTCAATTGAATTTGGAACAGTTTATCCTATAATTATTATTATTATAATTTATTTGTAAAACGGGAATATATTCTGCAGGGCGGCACAGTGGGATACAGAGTAATGTGTATTACTAAAAACAGTTCCATACAAGTACACTACCGACACACTTTATTAGAGTGTGGTCGGTACCGCAAGCCGGGAGATTTCCCGGCTTGCTAGTGGCCGCCCCTCGGCGTGCCGCGCGTCATAGACGCGCGGTCACGCGTCTTCGGGAGCGTGCGCCCCCTGCACGCGCGTCCAGGGGCTCCCTGAGGGAGCCCTGGTGTCCCGCGATCGCGGGACAGCGGCAGGGGGTTCCGGGGGACCCGGCGGACCCGGCAGCGGTAGGGAGAGCGCCCCGATCGGAGGGCGCTCTTCCGCTGCTTCGGCGCGCGCCCGTCACTCTCGGGCGCGCGCCAGGCTACTGCTGCGGCCAAGAACGGGCAAATGCTCGAATAAACTTGGCCGCAGCAGTAAGGACAAACACGCACAAACGGACACATAGATGTAATGAGGGCCCTGATCGGAAGAGCTCACAATGTATAATAACTATATACAGTATACATGCATGCTCAATGTTTGGACACATAATGTAGCTAAATATACTGCTGCGGCAGCCATTATTCTAACAAATCACTGGTTTTTCCCTGGCTTGTACCTGGAATGCGACGCTCTTCACCTGGCGCATGCCGCGTTCGTTTTGCGTTCCCAGCAACGGGTCATGCCCGGCTGACACGCGTTTGATGGGTTTATTGATAATGGTTCGGATTTAATAGGCTGCAATGCTTTCGTGTGTCCGCCAGATGGCAGATATTCATGAATTGTAATGCGCATGCGCTTCAGTAATGTGTCGACTTACAGGTGTTTCGTTTAAAAAAGATACTGTACCACAGTGTGCTATTGTAACTTGGCCTTGAGAGTAAAGGGAGAGGTTGCAAAAATGTATCAATTTAGGCTTTTCATATTAAAGAAAGACAAAGACCAGTTTCGCTTACAGTATTCTCCAGAGACCCGCCCGCCATGAGTGTTCAAGTGCAGCCCGCTTTCCAAAAACCCGACAGAAGTTATACGTATTTGATATGGGCCGCGATTAATGCAACAGAAGATAAGATGGCAACAGTTGTTTAAATTTATCAGTATTTTATCGAAAACATATAAGGTTATGTAGCAACCCCTGTTTTCATCGTACTGAGCCACAATTTGTTGGAGGGTATTGGTGTGTACTGTCGCGGCCGAGTTTATTCTTACCTTTACCCGGTCTCGGCCGCGACAGTAACTGGGCGCGCGCCGGGGTGTCCCGTGCGCGCGCCGAAGCCTCGGAGGAGCGGTCCTCCAATCGGGGCTTCCCCCTCCCGTCTCCTGGTCCGCCGGGTCCCCCGGAACCCCCTACCGCTGTCCCCCACATCGCGGGACACCAGGGCTCCCTCGGGGAGTCCTGGGCACGCGCGCAAGGGGCGCAGGCACCCGATGAAGCGTGACCGCGCATCGGTGACGTGCGGCACGCTGAGTGGATTTGGCTAGCAAGCCGGGATATCTCCTGGCTTGCGGAACTAGCCAACTAAGATTTAAACGTGTCGCCAGTGTATCACTGGATTTTTGCAGTATCTATGATCATGAAGGTGGCAAAAGGCGAAGGGTCATGTTAAAACCAACTAACAAACGACAGTCGCTGCCAAGCAATGCACCAGCACCGGCTTCCAATGACGGTTCCGCCGTCAGTGACAACCCTGAGCCTGAGGCTGAGGCTAACCCGGATTTTGCGTGCAGTTTTGATGAAGCGTACATGTACCTAAGCGATTTCCAGCCTCACCAGCTGACTACAGGTGGACTAGTCCCGCTGCAAACTATCGACGTGGATGATGAAGAACACTGGACTGGCAGTGGACCGGCGCCGGCGCCAGCTGAATGGGAAATACTATGGTGAGTATTGTTGCCGTATTATTTTCTGTGTTTTTTTTTATTTTGACAATACTGTATAAATATCGGTGCGATTCCAAAGTCAAGCGATTCTCCTGTAAGCAATATTATTGGCTGAGAAGCTTCTACAGTACTGTACTGCAAAAACTGAACAATTGGTGGAACGCTAGGCGCATGCGCATGTGAACAGGAGAAAATTATTGGTGGGGCTGGCTGGGTACTTCTTTAGGGGGCTGAGAATTACTGTACATTAAAACTTTTCTTTTTGTTTTTCCTCAGAAAAGAAAACGGCTAATGGGGGGATTTTGATGGATAATATCGCATTGTGTGACAATGCCTGCACATTGCTGAATCGGATTTAAAACCCCACGTCTACAGTTTTTTTGCCCTTGCTCCGGCCGTGCAGTATACTGTGTAATAAACCCGAAAAATAAAACTATGCATTTATTCTACATGTACAGAATCATTTACATTGTGAATGTTCTACAGTATACAGTGCCAGGTTCCTAACATCTATGGGCAAAATGAATTTTATTTCTAGGTGCCCTAGAACAGAAATTCCCACGCCAATTGGCCGTGAACTTGACCGAGGCCCTCGTTCCCACGCCAATTGCGCGAATACCCTGACTCCGTTCTGTTGCCACGAGAGGGTCGCTATTTGCCATGCAATCCTGCCGGAACTAGGACTACACGGTGACCAAATCTGAGCCCTCTAGGTTGAACAGAACCGGAGTTATGTGTTCCAGGTTTCTGCTCATTCTGACTTAGCCGTTTCAAAGCAGCGTGGCTTTCTCCGCCATTACGGTCAATGATAGGACCCTCCTCGCCGGCGTTACCCTTTCTCACCGCCATTACTGGTCGGACCCTGTTGGGGTCAAGTGAGGGGGTTCCTAACATCTAGGGGCAAAATAAATTTTATTTCTAGGTGCCCTAGAACAGAAGTTCCCACGCCAATTGCCCTAGTTCCCACGCCAATTGCGCAATCATTGCTCTTTTTTGACAATGTTGCCGATCTTGCGGCTTTGCGGTCTGGCAGTAAAAAAACAGTGCAGTAAGCCTCGACATTTGTTACACTGTCAAAGGAGCAAATGGAAACAATGTAAGACAAATCAATATGTTCTTTTATTGGTGGAGTCAGTACAAAAACATTTATTTACAAATATTGTACAATGTTGAAACATTTTAAGTGCACAGCAATTCAAAACATCAACAGGTGTATGGTTTACTGCTACAGTACATGTGTGAAAACATTTGTCAGTCAGTATAGTTTACAGTCACATGTTTTAAATACAATACATTCTTTAATATCTTTAAAATACAGTATAAATGTATAAATATATAAATATAATTTAAAATAATCTGTTCTGTGGGTCTGAGCGGGTTGAAATTTGCCTGGTCCTCATGCGGAAGTACCCTTGCCATAGTGGCCAAATGTCAGCCTTCCACGTCCCCCGGAACCGGAGATACAAAAATACAGTTTAAAAGCACATTACAAAAGTGGCTTTTTTCTGCCATGCAAGTCAATGGCAGAAATCTAAACTTTACCATTACCCTGACTCCATTCTGTTGCCACGAGAGGGTCACTATTTGCCATGCAATCCTGCCGGAACTAGGACTACATGGTGACCGAATCTGAGCCCTCTAGGTTGAACAGAACCGGAGTTATGGGGTCCATGTTTCTGCTCATTCTGACTTAGCCGTTTCAAAGCAGCGCGGCTTTCTCCGCCATTACGGTCAATGATAGCACCCTCCTCGCCGGCGTGACCCTTTCTCACCGCCATTACTGGTCGGACCCTGTTGGGGTCAAGTGAGGGGGTTCCTAACATCTAGGGGCAAAATGAATTTTATTTCTAGGTGCCCTAGAACAGAAGTTCCCACGCCAATTGCCCTAGTTCCCACGCCAATTGCGCGATCATTGCTCTTTTTTGACAATGTTGCCGATCTTGCGGCTTTGCGGTCTGGCAGTAAAAAAAACAGCCTCAACATTTGTTACACTGTCAAAGGAGCAAATGGAAACAATGTAAGACAAATCAACATGTTCTTTTATTGGTGGAGTCAGTACAAAAACATTTATTTACAAATACTGTACAATGTTGAAACATTTTAAGTGCACAGCAATTCAAAACATCGACAGTACATGCCTAGAGGGCAACAAACAGGGCAGGTTTTCAAGGCAACCTTGAAAACCGTGCCTGTTTTCGGCCCCCAGAGACTGGAGTCGTGCATGTCCTGTGTAAAAAAGCACACAACAACATCGCCTTTGTTTAAGTACAGCAGGTACTGTAGGGCAAAACATGTACAGTAAAATACAGTTCAGCACAACTGTGTGGTCTCACTGAAAGTCGTCCACATTGTCCATCCATGGCCTGTGCCTTGCATGGCGCAAAATGCCATTAATGCAGTCTCGAACGCCTTTCATTACAGGATATGTAATTGGATAAAAGCACCGCATTTCATCCCGAATGTTTTTCCTTAAATTGACAGGAAGCGCCTTTTTTACGCGATTCCCATCGTAGTTCACTTTGAAGGCCCAGTCGCAGTACAAAGAGTAGGGAACAGAGAAAATACTGTGCGCTACTATCTAACCCAGAATTTAGAATATAAATATAGTGCAGTGACTAAACCACATAAATAAGTGACCAAGAAATAAATCACAATAACCATAGTGAGGGTGTATATATGAAGAAATTATATCACATAACCGTGTATTTGTAGAGGCGTCTGCTGCTATAAACACAGGGGGTGGCTCAGCACCCTCCACACTCTAAGAAATGGAAACAAAAGAAACAGCGCACAACGCCAAATAGTGAAGCAAGTAATGCTATATATTAGTAATTACAGGGTAATAAATCTGCGTACATCAAAACAGTGGAATAGGTGCATTTAGTGTGTTTCACACAAGTTACCACTCAGCAACTGTTGTCATAAGAGTCTGCAGCTTGCTTCTCTCAGCGGGGGCGCTACATTGGTTCAAGAGCAAGATTAATGTCCAAAACCCCTCATCCAGCAGTACATCGCTCCCAAGGGGATTTCTCTTTACAGCAACCACGCTCCGTTGCAGGTATTGGTGCTTGGTGGGACCGCTCGTGCTTCCAAGCCATCTGGTGCAGCTCGTGTGGCTCAGCGAGCAGATCCACTGTACCGGGGTGAGACCTCAGCTCTGCAAGGGTACACTCGGCGTGCCACGTTGTCGCTCCGTCACGGGATACTGCGTGATGACGTCACAGTCTCCGCAGCAGCGAGGGAACCGGCAGGGAGGCAGTCAAAGTCTCTCAAAGTCTCTCAAAGAGTAGGGAACATGGTGCTTAAATATGAACAAGGCATACTTGTGGGGTGCACCAGTACTCATCACCCTATACTTCTCCCTGAGCTTCGGTGGCAGATCGCACAGGGTGATGTCGGGCACCGGTTCGATGCGAGCGGGTGTGGGTCTTTTGGGAGTGGGTGTGCTTGAGGCGACGGGCGATGGTAGGTTGTCTGGGAGGAAGCTTTCCTCCAGTTGTGGTCGCCGTGTTGTCTCCTGGCGTGGTCTTGACGGGGTTGTCATGTCCTCCTCAACGGCATACATGTACACTACATCTTCTGGTGGAGGGGGTGCGCTTGGTGATGGAAGGGGGTCGAAGGTCCCATTCATCACATCCATGTCACCCCCCTGCTCCGGCGTCGGGGAAACAGGGGCATTAGCACCGAGCAAATAATATATGCCCGCTATGTCAGCCTCTATCTTCTCCATCCGTCGATCCATCCGTTGATCCATTTGTAGCATCCGTTGCTCCACATTTAACATTGTCTCCAGAAGCAGATCTATCTTTGCCAGCACAATAGAATTCCCGGGGAGATCCACACTTATCCCATTCAGCATCCGGTCTAACGAGCTGCTTCTTGTGCATGGCGTCTGGACATCTGGGGGGATGGGTGCAACGGAGGATGAGATGGGGGTTCCATGGAGAGAAGCGGCATTGACATCGAGGAAGAGTGGAGGAGGTGACCTGTGGATACCCAGTAGAGGAGAAGCGGCAGCGTCGTCGAAGAGGGATGAAGAAAGTGACCTTTGGATTTCCGGGCAAGAAGCAGAGTCGTCCAAGAGCAAAGGAGACAGTGACCCGTTGATTTCAGAGGCGGCAGTGTTGTCGGATGGAACCGGAGAAGATGGGGGTGGAGAAGACGGGCTGAAGATTGCTGGGACAGCTATAGCAGAGTCATTAAAGCATATGTGAGGAAGTGGTCTGCGGGTTCGATGGGTTGGCTGCCATTTGTTTTGCGTCGAGAGTACATCACCATATATCTTCTTCACATAATGAGGCTTACGTCTAAGAAAACCCTTAGCCTTTGGGGTCAGCAAAAGGTTTTCTTTATTGGCCTTAGCCTGTCGCTTTAGCCTTGGCATGGAAACGGCTGCCGCCTTTCGCTTTTTCAGCTTGACAGGCACTGCAGAGGCGAGTGGGTTCCTGCGTCCATAGAATCGGAGTTGCTCCATGGAAGCAGGTGGCACAATGCAGTATCTGGACAAGGGCAAGTTCAGATAAAGATCATGGAGTGGTGGGCTATGCAAAGTGTGTAACCTTTTATGCATGGCGACCAGGTACAGGTGTTTAAAGTGGGTGAACTCTAATTTGAGTCATTACCGTATAAATACACCATCCATTTTGTGTATTCACTGCACATAGAATACACATCGACTAAACATCGAATATACATTCTTGTGTTTGTATTTCTTTCTACTCGCAGCAATGCCTGTTAAAAAGATTTCAAAGGAGCTCAGCATGCGAATTAAGGAGATGTACACGAGCGGACACCGAATTGCTGATATCCAACGCTGGTTAGCTGCCTCTGACCTCGTTGTGCCAGCAACCACCGTGTGCTATCATGCACATGATAAATACAGAGAATGCAAAAGGGCACCAAGGGTAACTAACGCGTAAGTATATTTATAAAACTTAACAAAAACAATATATAGAAAACTGTACGTACTGTTCATACAGTACAGTACATCTACAGTACAGTTATGTATCTACTGTAATACTGTTGTTATTTCTGTTGATTTATATTACAACATAGTTTGTATATTTATATTTATAATGGAACAGTATACATTTTTTGTATATTTCTATTTATCGTACAACGGTATATATAGGATGTATATTTATATTTATATGAC